>NC_086452.1:353739087-354075202 GCF_028390025.1 Pseudophryne corroboree | reverse complement strand
AGAAAGTGAAATTTCCCCCAATAGCCTGCTCTATATTACCTCTTTGCGCCCTAAATTACTGTGCTCCCCCTCCTCTTTTTTACCCTTCTCGTAGTGAATACTGCAGGGGACGAGCCTGGGGAGCGTCCTTCCAGCGGACGCTTGTGAAGAGAAAATGGCGCTGGCTGTGCTGAGGAAGATAGCCCCGCCCCTTCAGCGGCGGGCTTCTCCCGCTTTTTTAATAATATTTATGGCGGGGGATTAGGCACATATACAGTTTATAACTGTATTATGTGCATTTTGCCAACCAAGGTATACATATTGCAGCCCAGGGCGCCCCCGCCCCCCAGCGCCCTGCACCCACCAGTGACCGGAGCGTGTGGTGTGCTGTGGGAGCAATGGCGCACAGCTGCAGTGCTGTGCGCTACCTTATTGAAGACCGGAGTCTTCAGCCGCCGATTTTCTCCTGGAATCTTCCATCTTCTGGCTCTGCAAGGGGGACGGCGGCGCGGCTCCGGGAACGGACGATCGAGGTCGGGCCCTGTGTTCGATCCCTCTGGAGCTAATGGTGTCCAGTAGCCTTAGAAGCACAAGCTAGCTGCAAGCAGGTAGGTTTGCTTCTCTCCCCTCAGTCCCTCGTAGCAGTGAGTCTGTTGCCAGCAGATCTCACTGAAAATAAAAAACCTAACAAATACTTTCTTTTTTTAGTGAGCTCAGGAGAGCCCACTAAGTGCATCCAGCTCTGGCCGGGCACAGATTCTAACTGAGGTCTGGAGGAGGGGCATAGAGGGAGGAGCCAGTGCACACCAGATATAGTACCTAATCTTTCTTTTAAGAGTGCCCAGTCTCCTGCGGAGCCCGTCTATTCCCCATGGTCCTTACGGAGTACCCAGCATCCACTAGGACGTCAGAGAAATATATATATATATATATATATATATATATATATATAAAACACAGTCTGTAGTGTACGTAGCAGACTTAAGCACAGTTCGTAAATGCAGAGTGGCAGCAGCAGATATACAGTACAGGGCAAGCAGCTCAGTGCACATGAAGATTGGCATGCTTTAAGCTGACATATCCGTATAGTCCGTGATTAGAGAAACAGGTAAGCGGACAGATGAACAGCATCGGCAATTTCTAATATGAGCCAGTTAATACTATTGTGCCGTTTCTAACAAGGGTCAACAAGCATTGAGAATGGGTAAATCGGGCAGCTTAACAATGTAAGAGGAGAGTAGTATGCAGTTCAGTCACTTCCCCTGAGGAAATGAGCATGCAACTAACTGTCACACATAACAGTTTAGTTCAGTATTTGCCCGATGCAGACATGCAAGAGTAAGATGGTAGCCAAAAATGTCTCAGGATAGTATCATGCAGCCACGGTCTATGTTGTTTGTTTTGCAAAGGGCAGTAAAAATATACTTGCAGCAGCCTTATGACAGAAAGCAGGGAGGAGAGGATGAAGCAGAGTTGTGTGGTATTGGAGAGAGCACTATAGTTCCTGTGTCACGATGCCTTTCACCACCAAGCAGGGTGGCTTCTCTTAATCTGAATGAGGATCCCCCTTTTACTATCAGCTGAGTCTCTCTATGCCTCCCCTGGGACCCAACGTCCCTACCCAAGTGTATAGTTTATGGGCAGGCTGCTATAAAGGTGGCCGCTGTCAGGGATGGCCATTAATCCCCGGAATTATCAATAATCTGAACAGTCAGTAGCATGAGCTGAAGAGCGGCTAGGGGCAGGAGATAGCTACCTGAAGGTGGCCCCTAATGATGCCCAGCTCCCACTAGTGGATTGCTGGTGTCTCTGGGAGCTGAAAATGGGGGAACTGTGGCAATAAACTTGCGGCTGCTGCTGCTGCTCTGGGTCTCTCACTGATGACCGCTCCTTGATGCAGGCTCCTGGCAACCTGCGGACGGCTCGGCTCTCCACAGCGCGGCTCTCCGCACGGCACCTCGCGCTCCCTTCTCTCTGCAGGCGTACGATCTCCTCAGAGGCGGATCTGCTCTCCACACACCCGGCTCCTGGAGCTCTCTGAAGGCAGCCGCCCTCCATATTCCTGCGCCGTCTCCCTCTCACGGCTGTACAGTAGCTTCTCCTCAGTGGCGGCCTGGCGGGTCCTCTCGCTCTCCTCCACACACCGGGCGCCAACCCCGCCTCCTCCTTTCCCGCTCCGCACCGGCCAATCAACAGCCTCCTCTCCTTCCCACTCTAGGGGCTGCGGTTGAAATCTGCTGGATCCCTGTGTCCTCCGTGTTTTGGGCGGCCAGTCAGTGATATCACCCATCCAGCAGGAGGAGGGGGGGGAACTAACCCCTTCAGCGTCTCTGGGCCAGCACAGTGAAAAGGGGTAATTTAGGGAGAAATTAGGGGTCTCCAGACAATGGCTGATGGTGCATATCCATATATATGTATCCCATAAGTTCAGATAATAAGGGATCCTTTTCAGAGTGTCACATATATCACATGCAGACTGAAAATATGCCTATATTTTATAGGGCACCCATAATCGTTAACTAAATCACAATAAGTAAAATAGGGATGAGACTTCCTTGTGTGACACGTCACAGCTCTGTAGAAATCTTCTGTGGCAGTTCTGCTCATACTGTCTTTCCAAATAGTATATATAGGGAACTTTGTTTAGAGATGAATGCATATGGCTGCATACACAGCCAGATTTGCGTTCATCTCTGCACATGCTGAGAGCTGCCCAGCACAGGGCAAGACCGCCCCGCATGTGTATGGCCGCCTCCTAATGCGTCCGAAATCTGGGGATGCGACTGCAATGTGTGTTGCCGCGCAGCCGCTGTGCATGCGCAGTAGCCAAATTACGCAAACTGCGCTGCGAACCGCATTAGCAGCCGGGTCTGAATGATCCTCAATGTCCCTTAATAACTATCCAGAACTATGTCCTCCAAAAAGCAGTAGCCCCATGATCCGTAACATGGGCACGTTCATCACTCATTACTAGTGGTTAGAGACGTTTACAGACTGCCTGGTAGTCTAAGTGCACAAGTGTGGACTGAGTTCACGCATGTAAACGGGTGTGGTATGGAAGGTAGATAGTAACTAGGTCGACCACTATTGGTCAACAGTAACTAGGTCAACAGAGTCTCTAGGTCGACAGGGTCTTTAGGTCGACATGGCCTATGTCGACAGGTCAAAGGGTCGACATGAGTTTTTTGTGGGGGTGTTTGTGTCATTTTCTTCATAGAGTGACCGGGAACCCCAATTAGTGCACCGTGTCCCCTTGCATGCTTTGGGCAAGGTTACCGTTCCCAATCGTAGTCCGCGTGGATCGTTAAGTATGAAAAGGTTCAAAAAAAGAAAAGAAATCATGAAAAACTCATGTCAACCTTTTAACCTGTCGACCTAGAACATGTCGACCTAGAGACCCTGTCGACCTAGTTACTGTCGACCAATAGTTGTCGACTTACTGTAGACAGTGTCGACCTAGAGACCGGATCCCCATGTAAACAGAGAGTGCCGGTGGAGGTGGACGTTCCCTCTTCACATTCCAGAACTTCTTCCAGTAAGAAGGCGCAGGCCATTAGGAACTAACACCATCTTAAGATGGCATCAGTTCCTGGAAGCAAACAAAGGGATAATGAATATGCCACCTACTGCAGTGTGAAGTGTTATCACTGAAACAGCATACTGTTATAGTAAAGTGCAATGCTATAAATATGGACAGGAATCTCTAACCAGCATATGACAATTTCACACATACTCAAAACAACCTTGATAAGGCCTGTCCGTTAGCTGTGAACTCATTTGTTCCTCTGTGTCTCTCTCTGTTGGACCTACTGTTCCATGGGCAGCGGTACTAAGAAAAGAGAGTGATACCCCTTTTCCACTAGCTCAAAAAACACGGGTAAATGCACAGGGGCACGCATTTACCCGTGTTTTTTGCAAGTGGAAAAGGGTAAACCCGGATCAAGTGACCCGTGAATCCTACCCGGCTATTTACCTGGGTAGGACACGGGACTGATCCGGGTAGGGTTGTAGTGTAAACGGGAGCCGTGTCGATGCGACACGGCTCCCATTTACACTGTATGGAAGAGCGGCGCTGGGAGATCATGTGATCTCCCTGCGCCGCCCCTGCCGCGTCACTAGAAGCGTCACCAACCCGGCATATGCCGGGTTGTGACTGCTGATGGGAAAGGGGCCGAGCACGGGTCGCAGCAGGGGGCAGCTCCCGTGTCAGGCTCCCGGCTGCGACCCGTGCTCGTAAGTGGAAAAGGGGTATTGAGTAGCCTATCAATCTGCTACCAGCTCTTCTCCGGGATAGGGGTATATGCAATTGCGGTCGAATTCCCGAAATTGTCGAATTTCGGGTCATTTTCGCCAAAAAAAAAAAATCGTCAATGCAATTCAGTGCTTTCCGCCAAAAAAACGGACTTTCAAAATTCGACTTTTTGAAATTCGAATTTTTGCAAATTCGACTTTTCTGCAATGATACAAGTGCTGCAATTCGACAAAAGCATATTCAATTCACGTTTGGAAATTCGACAGCAGTGCTTTTAGACAGTAAATTCGTCATTTTCAATCCGCCACACTTTGGAGGGTGAAAACAATAAAAAAAAATTTAAACATGTTTTTTTTGGTGTTTTTTTTTTTAGGAATAGCATATCTATTTATATTAGAAGGGATTAGGTACTTTTTTTTTTTTTTTTTGGAGGCACAAATATTATTTATATATTTTTTTAAATATTATTTTTTAAAAAAAAATTTTTATTGCTGGAACGGTAAAATCCTAAAAAAAAATGGCGTGGGGTCCCCCCTCCAAAGCATAACCAGCCTCGGGCTCTTCGAGCTGGTCCTGGTTCTAAAAATGCGGGGGGGAAATTGACAGGGGATCCCCCGTATTTTTAAAACCAGCACCGGGCTCTGCGCCTGGTGCTGGTGCAAAAAATACGGGGGACAAAACGAGCAGGGGTCCCCCGTATTTTTCACACCAGCATCGGGCTCCACTAGCTGGACAGATAATGCCACAGCCGGGGGTCACTTTTATACAGTGCCCTGCGGCCGTGGCATTAAATATCCAACTAGTCACCCCTGGCCGGGGTACCCTGGGGGAGTGGGGACCCCTTCAATCAAGGGGTCCCCCCCCCCAGCCACCCAAGGGCCAGGGGTGAAGCCTGAGGCTGTCCCCCCCATCCAAGGGCTGCGGATGGGAGGCTGATAGCCTTGAGTAAAATGAAAAGAATATTGTTTTTTCCAGCAGTACTACAAGTCCCAGCAAGCCTCCCCCGCAAGCTGGTACTTGGAGAACCACAAGTACCAGCATGCGGGAGAAAAACGGGCCCGCTGGTACCTGTAGTACTACTGGGAAAAAAATACCCAAATAAAAACAGTACACACACACCGTGACAAGTAAAACTTTATTACACACTGCCGACACACACATACTTACCTATGTTCACACGCCGACATCGGTCCTCTTCTCCATGTAGAATCCACGGATACCTGAAAAGAAAAGATCAATATACTCACCTCAGCCAGGGTCCAGAGATAAATCCACGTACTTGGCAAAAAAAGAAAACGAACACACGGACCACCGGACTGAAAGGGGTCCCATGCTGACACATCAGACCCCTTTCCACGAATGAGACCTGTCAGTGACAGCTGTCACACAAAGGTCTCTAAAGCCAATCAGGAAGCGCAACTTCGTTGCGCTCACCTGATTGGCTGTGCGCTGTCTGAACTCAGACAGCGCATCGCACAGCCCCGTCCATTATATTCAATGGTGGGAACTTAGCGGCTAGCGGTGAGGTCACCCGCCGGTCAGCGACTGACCGCGGGTAACCCCACCGCTGACGGCAAAGTTCCCACCATTGAAACTAATGGAGCGGCTTTGCGATGCGCTGTCACAGCACAGACAGCGCACAGCCAATCAGGTGAGCGCCACGGAAGTAGCGCTTCCTGATTGGCTGAAGGGACTTCAGTGACAGGAGTCACGTGATGTCCCGGCATTCGGGGGAAGGGGTCTCATGTGTCAGCATGGGACCCCTTTCAGTACGGCATGGAACGGGTGTTCGGTTTGTTTTTTTAACAAGTACCTGGATTATACTCTGGACGTGGATGTACCTCTGGATGCTGGAAGGTGAGTATAATTTTTTCACAGGTACCCTCGGATCGTCGGAGACCGTGGCAGTCGGCGTGTCAACATAGGTAAGTATGTGTGTGTCGGCAGTATGTAATAAAGTTGTACTTGTCACGGTGTGTGTGTCCTGTTTTTATTTGGGTATTTTTTTCCCAGTAGAACTACAGGTACCAGCGGGCCCGTTTTTCTCCCGCATGCTGGTACTTGTGGTTCTCCAAGTACCAGCTTGCGGGGGAGGCTTGCTGGGACTTGTAGTACTGCTGGAAAAAACTATATTCTTTTCATTTTACTCAAGGCTATCAGCCTCCCATCAGCAGCCATTGGATGGGGGGGACAGCCTCGGGCTTCACCCCTGGCCCTTGGGTGGCTGGGGGGGGGACCCCTTGATTGAAGGGGTCCCCACTCCCCCAGGGTACCCCGACCAGGGGTGACTAGTTGGATATTTAATGCCACGGCCGCAGGGCACTGTATAAAAGTGGGGTGTGGTATTGAAAGTCGACAGTAACTAGGTCGACAATGTCTAGGTCGACCACTATTGGTCGACAGTAACTAGGTCGACAGGTTGTCTAGGTCGACAGGGTGTTTAGGTCGACAGGTCAAAAGGTCGACATGAGTTTTTAATGTTATTTTGGTGTCGTTTTCTTCGTAGAGTGACCGGGAACCCCAATTAGTGCACCGCGTCCCCTCGCATGGCTCGCTTCGCTCGCCATGCTTCAGCATGGTGCCTTCGCTCCGCTACCACTTCGCTCGGCACAGATTACCGTTCCAATCGTAGTCCACGTGGATCGTTAAGTATGAAAAGGTTCAAAAAAAGAAAAAAATTGTGAAAAACTCATGTCGACCTTTTGTCCTGTCGACCTAGAACATGTCGACCTAAAGACCATGTCGACCTAGACACCCTGTCGACCTAGTTACTGTCGACCAATAGTGGTCGACCTAGACATTGTCGACCTAGTTACTGTCGACTTTCAGTCCGGATCCCATAAAAGTGACCCCCGGCTGTGGCATTATCTGTCCAGCTAGTGGAGCCCGATGCTGGTGTAAAAAATACGGGGGACCCCTGCTCGTTTTGTCCCCCGTATTTTTTGCACCAGCACCAGGCGCAGAGCCCGGTGCTGGTTTTAAAAATACGGGGGATCCATGCCCAATTTTTCTCCGCATTTTTAGAACCAGGACCAGCTCGAAGAGCCCGAGGCTGGTTATGCTTTGGAGGGGGGACCCCACGCCATTTTTTTTTCCGTTTTTTCCCGTTTTTTAAAATCGCGGCAAAATCCGGCAAATCGGCCGATTTTCGCCCGCGGGACTGTCGAATCCGTTTTGCATTGAATATGGTGAATTCCAGCAGCCACCTGCCGGAATTCACCTGTCGAATTGTGTCGAATTTAAAAACGGCGATAATTTGCCGCGATTCGCCGTGAATTGCATATACCCCATAGTCTCTTATCAGATCCCATGTCCAGGCAAGAGAAAGATGCTAAATCTGCATGAAACATTTTCACTTTGTGAATTTTGTAATGAACATCTTACCACAGCTGCATTAAAAATGCAGATTGTGATAAATAGGGACCTAAATCACACTATAAAATCTTATTACCAATGGCTGGGTGTATGCCGAACATACCCCCTAACATGTGCCCTTGCTGTCCCTTATATGGTTTGGACCTGCATATAGCAATAGATGGATAATTACTGTACAGTTTATATGTAATCAATTAAATAGTTATCTTTTGCTTTCTAAGTTTTGTATTTATGTCCTCTTATCTGAGAGTGTGTATCATTGTAAAACAGGCAGCAACACTTGTACAGGTTTTTTTTTTTCATAGCTAAAAGCTATGAAGTAATTTCACAATGTTGTGCATTTCAGCTCTTATCACCATTCTGTCACCTTCTAAGCCTGGAAATTCCTGCCTTAGTCATGTAAAGGAAATAAAAATAGCAAACCTTTGCTTTTATAGGTCACAGGGGTAAACACAGCATTCCCTTTTCTCAACCCACAGAAGCTACCACGTCATCACAAGGATAAACACTGATAAATGTCTGATAGCAACAGGTAATGCAGGACAATAAATTAAATAAAATGATTCAATGAAAGGACAAATCTTGGTAGCTGGTTCTTATATTGTAGAAACACATATTTCTGTCTACCATTATTTCTAGTTTAGTATCTTCTGTTTCTTTTTTCAATAACTTAATTAAACCAGGGGGTAGGCTAGAGGGGAGGCATTTCATATGCCGTCTGTTGGGATATCGGCGCTCAGCAAAAGAAACCATGATTAGATATTCATATTCCAATTCAACCAAGATTCATATCAAAAACAAGATGCATAATACGATGAGAACTCTGCACCCACAGGGGTTAAATGCAGACTGAGACAAAATGGTTAATTTAAATTATTCTTGTTTTTGATATGAATCTTGGTTGAATTAGAACATGAATGTCTAATCATGGTTTCTTTTGTGCTTTATTTCTCTATGTGAAAATGAGCTACACGTGTGGTTGGTAATATCTGCAGCGCTGTGATATGTTCAACTGAAAACATTGTGTAAAAACAGGACACAATGTAATAAGATAAAGATCAATGCAGTATAAATGTGTAAACTTTCATGTTGAAACAAGGGATAGTACTTTTATTGATTTTTTGCTGTATGTTAACAACATTTAATTTTAATTAATGTGAGCGGATGATTGGTCACGTGTGGTAGGTAGGGTGATCTAGGAGAGAATAGGTTAAATACCCAGAAGCAGCAAGTATGGGGAATCTTGACAAAGGAGAGCGTGTATCTCTGAAACGCGTTGATCCCGTAATCCAGCGACGGTGGACCGCAGGGAGGATAAGCCGTACTACGATTTCCATCAGCCGTTTGTGCCCGCTGGCTGCAGAGGCGGACAAGACGGAGACTGCTTATCCTTTACCTCCAGGGTCCTGTCCGGTCTGACATAGGAGTTGTTTTATGAACTTTTAAATTGATCTATGTTTCGTGGATAAAGTTTTTATTGTTTGGTGGATGAATTAAAAGATACCGTTTTTTACCTGATGAGGTCTGAAGTTGAAAGATACCTTTACATGCACGCGGGGAAGGAATAAAATGTAAGTTTTATTATCCTGTAATTGATACAAGCAGATGACGCTATATTGTCTGAAAGAAACCTTCAAGTGCATGCGAGACTGAAATGATATGTAAGTAGATCTTACTCTATAATTTTGAGGAGTGAATGCAACTAAAGAGTCTCCAGCCGATTGTTATCCATTTGCAAGGTGGTTTTGATATGACTGGATTTTAGACAGCGAGGGACAAATGTAATATTATTATTTATTTTTATATTGCTTTATGATCTAATAAGCTTAATCTCTGAGCGCAGGTTTTTTATAAAAAATCTTTTAACCATTGTGCACTATACAAGGAATAGGTGTTGTTCCTTTATAAATTACCAGCTGCTCAAGAGTCTCTATAGAGAGCGCACAGTTGAAACTAGTGATGGGTAGTTCATGAATGATTAGTTCAAAATGAACTAATCTTCAAAGTGAACTAGTTCGTTCAGTTCACAGCTTTGGCAAAGATTAGTTCATCAGGAAGGAGGAGTCAGACACAGACAGAATAGAGCCAGCATTAGGCTTCTCACTGTCTCATTCACTGGATTTTCACTTCCTGAATCTGATGCTGTGAAATGAAAGTTAAAAGTACAACACAGCCCAGGAATCAGATCTAATAAAAAATAGCATCTGCACTGCCTAGCCAAAGTGTATGGGGTAAATTTACTAAGGTGGGAGATTTTTTAGAATTGGTGATGTTGCCCATAGCAACCAATCCGATTATATTTATTATCTGCTAGAAGCAGCTAGATAAATGGTAAGTAGAATTTGATTGGTTGCCATGGGCAACATCACCAGTTCTAAAAATCTCCCACCTTAGTAAATTTACCCCTATGTGTGTCTGTGAGTGAGCATGTGTGGTCATGCTGCTCACCTTTCTGTGATACAATCACTGTCCTATTAGTCCAGATGTCCAAACACTTGCTGCTACTTCTGGTACTACTGGTTCCTGTGCATATTGCTGTGCTAAATCTTCTGCTGGGTGTTGTGTAGGTGCTGCTGCAGCACTGTTTTTATTCAGCTCTCACTCAGCAGTACTCATGAGTCAGTACATCTCTGCTGCCACAGGGGTCACTGCTGTGCTCAGACATGGAGTGGACTCACTCTGTGGAGCTGAGTGAACTGCATTGTCCTGACGACTCGTGAGTCATTCTCCTTGCAAGTAGTTCAGTAGTTCAGCAAGTAGTTCAGTAGTTCAGTGATTCATTACAGTTCACTGATCAGTTCACTGACTCAATGACTCATACAGCCATACGAGTCAGTGCAGTACTTCTCAGCTACCATGTGTGGCACTGCTGTGCTCAGGCATATGCATTGTATGGAGCTGATACTGAACTGCATATAGCCATGATTAATTCACCTAGCATATTAGGTGGTCACAAGGTACACTGTCACTACCAATCAACCAAAGACAAATTCTGAGTGCTGCATGCTATCCTGTAGGGCAGGCATGTCCAAACTGCGGCCCTCCAGCTGTTGTGAAACTACATATCCCAGCATGCCCTGACACAGTTTTGCTGTCAGATGTCAGAGAATGCTAAAGCTGTGTCAGGGCATGCTGGGATATGTAGTTTCTCAACAGCTGGAGGGCCGCAGTTTGGACATGCCTGCTGTAGGGTCTGATTACTCTACACAAGACATAGGGGGATATGTATGTCTGTCTGATGAACCTTCAGTCTTGAAATAATTAAAAATATGATGGTACATATACTTAGGTAGTTCTATAGAAGTGATGTTGCCCATAGCAACCAATCAGTGTGTGTGTGTGAGAGTGAATACTGAATTCTCATGAGTCAGTTTACCTCAGCTGCCACAGGGGTCACTGCTGTGCTCATGGAGTCAGTGGTGGACTCTATGAAGCTGATTGAACTGCATTGTCCTGACGACTCACGAGTCACTCTCCTTGCAAGTAGTTCAGTAGTTCAGCAAGTAGTTCAGTAGTTCAGTGATTCATTACAGTTCACTGATCAGTTCACTGACTCAATGACTCATACAGCCATACGAGTCAGTGCAGTACTTCTCAGCTACCATGTGTGGCACTGCTGTGCACAGGCATATGCATTGTATGGAGCTGATGCTGAACTGCATATAGCCATGATTCATTCCTCCAGTATATTAGGTGACAAGCTACACTCCCAATCAGCTAAAGACACAGTGCTGAGTGCTGCATGCTATCCTGTAGGGCAGGCATGTCCAAACTGCGGCCCTCCAGCTGTTGAGAAACTACACATCTCAGCATGCCCTGACACAGCTTTAGCATTCTCTGACGGAAAAACTGTGTCAGGGCATGCTGGGATATGTAGTTTCACAACAGCTGGAGGGCCGCAGTTTGGACATGCCTTCTGTAGGGTATGATTACTCCACACAAGACACAGGGGGATATGTACTATGAACCTTCAAGTGACATAAAGTTGAGCAGTTGTCCCTAGCAACCAATCAGCTTCTGTCACTTTATATACTGTTGAACATAAATGACAGAAGCTGATGGGTTGCTTTACAACATCTCCACTTTATCTCTCTAAGGTCTGTTACATTGGGGCAAAGGGACTTTTTCTTTTCTTTTAATTACTGTATTTTAAAAGCAGAAAAAAATAAAAGTGACTTATGACATTACTCTGGATTTGGGTCTTTCACATGCATATTATGAAGTAAAAAGGAGTACCAACAATGGGATTAATATTGCAGAGATACATATGTCACTATAAGGTTGCTATATAACTTATTGCTTTTCTTAAAAATAAAAAATCTGACATATTACACACATCTGATCATTTGAAAAAGATTATAACTCCTATAATGAGCTAGTATTAGAAATGCCTACTCTATGTGTAATAGTCTAGACTAGTTCTAAATCTAATCACTCCTTTCAGTCTGAGTCAGTGAGTGAAATGATGAACTAAATGAACTAGATGAACTAATCTTCTGAACTAATCTTTTCAGTGAACTAGATCATAATGAACTAATCACCGAACTGAACTAGATTTCCCATCACTAGTTGAAACCAATAATTCTTTTTTTTTCATTGAATGCCTCTGTCTGATTTACAGGCAGAGGCATTCGCGGGGCAGAAGGGGGCGTTGTGGCGGTGATGGGTGGGCGCTGTCCGGACAACACAGGCATGTCCGGACCATTTGTGGGGTGGGCCGCGATGGCTGCGTGATGTCACATGCAGCCACTGCGACCCAAAAGATGGTGGGTTGCTGTTACTTCTTCATCTGATTTCTTCTGTACAAATTCAATCCTTAGGTGATCAGTTTTGTTACATGCAAGACATTCTCATGTTTTTTAAAGTAATATTTTATTGAAAAGATGAGATACAACTCAGACATTTAGAAAAACACATTGTTTGAAAAATGATGCCTGATACGGAAAAAATTCTGAAAGCATATCCGTAGGTAAAACAGTTAAACAGTCTCATCACATTTTTAATATGAGAAACAGTGTAAGAACTAAGAAAAAGAAGAGGAAAAGAAAGAGAAAAAAAATCAAGAAGAAGAGGATAGAGAGAAGGTGGGAAAGAAGTAAGTTAGGTAAGAGGAGCAGAAAGCAACTCTACTGGTCAAATCCCTAGTTATTAAACTAAAGAAATCAGTATTTGCGTTATAACATTCACATGTTTTATATTGCTGATATCGGACCCTATTCAGTATAGATTGCAGATTCTGCTATAAAGCAGAATCTGCAATCCCTTCTTTAGCTGGCGCGAGATGCAGTTTATCAGGGATTTTGTTTCACCTGCCTGAGGCAGGCGAAACCAAATCCCTGGAAGCAGCCCCGTTTTCATTTAAAAACCACGCTATTTCTACCGAAAACACACAGGTTTCACAGAACCTGTTATTTTTCGGGAGGAAAACTATTTTTTTTTACAAGCGATCCAAATTGAATAGCCTGTAAGAAAATATTGGTGAAATACTGGAAACATTTTTTGTTTCACCTCTAATTGGATATCCCCCTTTGTATTTAGTGCTGCATATGGTCGCTCTTAATAAGCCTAGTTTGACCCAGTTCTTTCATTTAATACAATCTATTGCTAAAGTTTGTCCTTTCATGTAATTGCCATTGGTCTTTCCTTATTTATTTGACATATAGGCACAGTTTAATCTACAAGTATGCTAAAGGAGATGGTACTTAGATTTTTTTTACCCAATCATCTGTTAGTAGACTAGCGCTGATCCCATTGGCTAAATGTAATAACCTGCGGGTTGTGGAATGTGCCAATATTTCAGTGATTTAGCTGTGAGATTCGAAACTGCATCTGTTTAAAAAAAATTGCAGCTTTAAATCTCGCAGCTAAATCGTCAAATGTTGTCACAGGCTATTAAATTTGTCCCAATATTAACAGCATATTTAACCTTTCATGACTATTGTACTAGTGTGTCAGATTGCCAAGTATGATCTTCATTCACTTGCTATTAACAGGCAGTTTTCTAACTCTCTTGACATTCTCTGTTGTTCCGTGCCCAAAATCCATTAGCAGCAGATTATCGTCCTGAAGATATATTTTACTTAGCAGAAGCACACATCTCAGACAGCTGTCCCTTTCCAGATCATTTACAATATATATATTTTTTAAAGTTATAGACATATGTACCTTTTTAAACACTAATCTTAACTACTTAACAAAAGACAGTAGAGTTTCTGGAGGATCCGGTCTCTAGGTCGACAGTAACTAGGTCGACCACTATTGGTCGACAGTAACTAGGTCGACAGGGTTTCTAAGTCGACAGGGTCTCTAGGTCGACATGTTCTAGGTCTAGGTTCTAGGTCGACAAGTCAAAAGGTCGACATGAGTTTTTTACGATTTTTTTTTTTCTTCATTTTTTGAACCTTTTCATACTTAACGATCCATGTGGACTACGATTGGAACGGTAATGTGTGCCGAGCAAAGCGAGCGAGCCATGCGAATGGACACGGTGCACTAATTGGGGTTCCCGGTCACTCTACGAAGAAAACGAAACCAAAAAAACATAAAAAAACTCATATCGACCTTTTGACCTGTCGACCTAGACCATGTCGACCTAAAGACCCTGTCGACCTTGAGACCCTGTCGACCTAGTTACTGTCGACTAGAGATGTGCAGCGGGCATTTTTCGGGTTTTGTGTTTTGGTTTTGGATTCGGTTCCGCGGTCGTGTTTTGGATTTGGACGCGTTTTGGATTTTTGTCAGATTCAAGTGCGTTTTGGATTCAGGTTTTATTTTTTAAAAACCCTCAAAAACAGCTTCAATCATAGAATTTGGGGGTAATTTTGATCCTATAGTATTAACCTCAATAACCAGAATTTCCACTCATTTCCACTCTATTCGGAACACCTCACAATATTGTTTTTAGGCCAAAAGGTTGCACCGAGGTCACTGGATGACTAAGCTAAGCGACCCAAGTGGTCAGCACAAACACCTGGCCCTGCTAGGAGTGGCACTGCAGTGTCAGACAGGAGGGCAGATATATATAAAAAAAGGCCCCTAACAGCACATGATGCAAAGACGAAAAAAAGGTGCACCGAGGTTACTGTAGGCCTAAGCTAAGCGACAAAACCACCTGGCCCATCTAGTAGTCTCACACAATGGCTGAATGTCAAGAGTGGGCCGCAATTGTTCGGTCCACTGACAGCATCTCCAGCACGCTCCAGCCACTTAAAAAAAAATCTGCATTTGGTGGACTTATACGGCAGTAACCCCAGGACTAATACAGCAGTACCCCTGGACTCATACGGCAGTGTCACACAGGATGGCACTTTTCAAAAACTAGATCCCAAACCAGTGCCGTAACTGGGTGTGTACCCTCCACTCCCACCCCCCCACCCCCCGCCCGAGCGGCCACTGTCAGTACTCACTGTCCACTTGTTCAGCGCTGTCTGCTGCCTCCCGCCAGCCGCCGGAGCCACACTCCCACTGCCGCGATCTTAAGTCTCTGAGCAGGGCCAAAGCCGCAGCCACTGCTCACTGTTCAGCGCCGCTGCCTGTCTCCCGCCAGCCGGCTCTGAGCACCACATTCCCCCACCACACTGCCTAGATCTTTGGTCTCCGAGTCCCGCTGATGCCTGCCTCCCGCTGCCGCCTCTGTAGAGGACTCGGGAGCATGCCGCAGCCACCAGCTCCCGAGTCACTGCCTCCTCTGTCATTAACAGCCTGCCGTTGATGCCGGATCGCAGGTGAGGGTGAGTATAACTATCTCTCTCTCTCCCTCCCATAAAAGGGGGACTGCCTGCCACAATGTGTAAAAAAAAAAAAGGGGACTGCCTGCCATGATATGTACAAAAGGGGGACTGCCTGCCATGATGTCTAAAAAAGGGGGCCTGCCTGCCATAATGTGTAAGAAAAGGGGAACTGTCTGCCATGATGTGTAAAAAATGGGGACTGCCTGCCATAATGTGTATAAAATGGGGACTGCCTGCCACAATGTGTAAAAAAGGGGGACTGCCTGCCATAATGTGTAAAAAAGGGGGACTGCCTGAAATGATGTTTAAAAAAGGGGGACTGCCTGCCATAATGGGTAAAAAAAGGGGGACTGCCTGCCATAATGTGTAAAAAAAGGGGGACTCTGCTGCTGTAATGTGTAAAAAAAAGGGGGACTCTGCCTGCCGTAATGTGTAAAAGGGGTACTCTACCTGCCGTGCTGTGTTAAAGTGAGCTCTGCCTGCCGTAATGCATAAAAGTGAGCTATGCCTGCCGTAATTTTTGTAAAAGGGAGCTCTACCTGCCTAATGTGTAAAAGGGGGACTCTGCCTGCCGTAATTTGTAAAAGGGAGCTCTACCTGCCTAATGTGTAAAAGGGGGACTCTGCCTGCCGTATTGTGTTAATTGGAGCTATGCCTGCCGTAATGTGTAAAAGGGAGCTCTGTGGCCACACCCCTTCCCCATGAAGCCACTCCCCTATATTTTGACACGTGCCTGAGGTGCACGCTGGCCCTTATTTGTATATGGGGGGCGCCGATGCTGTTTCTTGCACACAGCGCTAAAATGTCTAGTTACAGCACTGCCCCAAACAGCACCTCATGCAAAGATGTCGAAGAGTTGCAATGAGGTAGCTGTATGACTAAGCCAAGCGACACAAACAATTCCAACTGGAATTATATGTCCAAATCACTGGAATTATTTGGCAAGATCACTGTAATTAATAATTATAAATCACTGATATTAATTGGTAAAATCACTGTAATGCTACGTCCAAATCACTGGAATTATTTGGCAAGATCACTGTAATTAATAATTATAAATCACTGATATTAATTGGTAAAATCACTGTAATGCTACGTCCAACTCACTGGAATTAATTGGCAAAATCTCGCTATCACCTGCCTAGTGAAGTGGAATCTAGATGGGATTTGGTACCGGGGACACAATAACTTCATCAATTGTCTAAATCCCACTGCACTAATGACGGATAACGGGCACACGTCTAATAGCGCACTGATTATACTGATCATTGATTATACTGAGCACTGATTATACTGAGCACTGATTATACTGAGCACTGATTGTACTGAGCACTGATTGTACTGAGCACTGATTGTACTGAGCACTGATTGTACTGAGCACTGATTGTACTGAGCACTGATGATACTACGGAGAACTCACACTGAGCAGCACGATGCAGCACAAGACACTGTACTAGTATTAGTGAGCAGCACAAAAGCCCTCTGGAATTGTCACCCCCCAGATACCACTGTGACTGGAATGATGATGACCTATGCACAGTGACAGGACACTACCACAGCACCCTACAGCAGCAAGATGCAGCACAAGATACTGGACTATTAGTAATGTACTGTAGTATACTGAGCACCACACAATGCAGCACAAGACAATGAGCAGTGATACTGAGCACTAATGAGGATACTAGAACTGACACTGGGCAGCGAGATGCAGCACTGGACTATTGTACTGTAGTATACTGGTCACCACAATGCAGCACAAGACAATGAGTAGTGATACTGAGCACTGATGAGGATACTAGAACTGACACTGGGCAGCGAGATGCAGCACTGGACTATTGTACTGTAGTATACTGGTCACCACAATGCAGCACAAGACAATGAGTAGTGATACTGAGCACTGATGAGGATACTAGAACTGGCACTGGGCATCGAGATGCAGCACTGGACTATTGTACTGTAGTATACTGGTCACCACAATGCAGCAGCAAGACAATGAGCAGTGATACTGAGCACTGATGAGGATACTAGAACTGACACTGGTCAGCGAGATGCAGCACTGGACTATTGTACTGTAGTATACTGGTCACCATAATGCAGCAGCAAGACAATGAGTAGTGATACTGAGCACTGATGAGGATACTAGAACTGACACTGGGCAGCGAGAACAGTACTGGACTATTGTACTGTAGTATACTAATCACCACAATACAGCACAAGACAATGAGTAGTGATACTGAGCACTGATGAGGATACTAGAACTGACACTGGGCAGCGAGATGCAGCACTGGACTATTGTACTGTAGTATACTGGTCACCACAATGCAGCACAAGACAATGAGCAGTGATACTGAGCACTGATGAGGATACTAGAACTGACACTGGGCAGCGAGATGCAGCACGGGACTATTGTACTGTAGTATACTGGTCACCACAATGCAGCACAAGACAATGAGCAGTGATCCTGAGCACTGATGAGGATACTAGAACTGACACTGAGCAGCGAGATGCAGCACTGGACTATTGTACTGTAGTATACTGGTCACCACAATGCAGCACAAGACAATGAGCAGTGATACTGAGCACTGATGAGGATACTAGAACTGACACTGGGCAGCGAGATGCAGCACTGGACTATTGTACTGTAGTATACTGATCACAACAATACAGCACAAGACAATGAGTAGTGATACTGAGCACTGATGAGGATACTAGAACTGACACTGGGCAGCGAGATGCAGCACTGGACTATTGTACTGTAGTATACTGGTCACCACAATGCAGCACAAGACAATGAGCAGTGATACTGAGCACTGATGAGGATACTAGAACTGACACTGAGCAGCGAGATGCAGCACTGGACTATTGTACTGTAGTATACTGGTCACCACAATGCAGCACAGATACTGAGCACTGATATTGAGCTGATAGTGAGCTTTCCACTTAGAGAATGTAGCCACGTCCTCTCGCTCTCTCGACAATGCACTAGTGAAAATGGCGGCGACGCGCGGCTCTTTTTATGGAATCCGAATCTCGCGAGAATCCGACAGCGGGATGATGACGTTTTCCGAGTCAGGCGGGAAGAACTGAAGCTGCCTCGGACCCGTGTAAACCACGTGGAGTTCGGGGGGGGTTCGGTTCTCGGAGAACCGAACCCGCTCATCTCTACTGTCGACAATTAGTGGTCGACCTAGACACTGTCGACCTAGTTACTATCTACCTTCCATACCACACTCGTTGCTGGATGGGATCAAAAGAAACAGCAGACCATGAATGGTTTACATACATTTATCAAGTAGAAATTGATTGAAAAATCTTTTGCGACAACAGCGATTTATGTGGGGTGATGACCACCGTGGATACACTAAAGTCCCTTGCCCACAGTGCATCCACGTTTCTGATTCAGGGTCTGAATGAGTCATCTGCTGATTGACTGAAGCTGCTTGTCCTTTGCAGAGTGCAGACACTGGTGGTCATTCCGAGTTGTTCGCTCGTTGCCGATTTTCGCTATATATTGCGATTAGTCGCTTACTGCGCATGCGCAAGGTTCACAGTGCGCATGCGCTTATTTATTTTACACAAAAGTTAGGTATTTTACTCACGGCATAATGAAGCTTTTTCATCGTTCTGGTGATCGTAGTGTGATTGACAGGAAGTGGGTGTTTCTGGGCGGAAACTGGCCATTTTCTGGGCGTGTGCGAAAAAACGCTGGCGTTTCTGGGAAAAACGCGGGAGTGTCTGCAGAAACGGGGGAGTGTCTGGGCGAACGCTGGGTGTGTTTGTGACGTCAAACCAGGAACGAAACTGACTGAACTGATCGCAATAGCTGAGTAAGTCTGGAGCTACTCAGAAACTGCTAAGAAATTTCTATTCGCAATTCTGCTAATCTTTCGTTCGCAATTCTGCTAAGCTAAGCTACACTCCCAGAGGGCGGCGGCTTAGCGTGTGCAATGCTGCTAAAAGCAGCTAGCGAGCGAACAACTCGGAATGAGGGCCACTGTACTGACACAAACATTACATGAGACATTCTGAAGGGTTTATTTTCCCAAGCTTGTTCAGTCTGAGGGTTAGAGTAAATGATGGCAAATCCAATCTCATTATCCTCTGGTAAGGAATTTAGAGTGGGGATTGTGGATTAACATATTGTCAAAGAAACGCTGTAAGAAGATTATTAATTCATATTCAAGATTATTAATTAATTCACTAAGTCACTGATCCATAAGCAGATATTCAATTATTCATGGTACTTTACTGAGAGAAATTAACAAGGGTATCCTTGGGCTTTAACGCAGGAGGCTATTCAGTTAAGGGGGGTACTCACGGAGCGATCGCTGCTTACAATCTAAGCAATCTGACTAGATTGCTTAGATTTTAAGCAGTGATCTCTCCGTATGTACCGCCATAGCGATGCGCAGCACCACACATCGCTATTGCTGTTGCTAGATTGGCCTGCATGCAATCTAGCACGTCGCTCATTTCACCTGCTGGGTGAAATGAGCGTCCTCCCGTCCTCCCCTCGCATTGCTCAGCACACCGCGCTGTGCTGAGCGGCGGGAGAGATGTGTGCTGTGCGGTTCGCTTAGCACACATCTCTCCCATGTGTATATGGCCCTTTAGCCTCCCGATTTCTCCTGACAGGCATGTTAACGTCTGTTAACTTTGTGTGTTAAAAGGCATTAACAGGGGTTTTGGGGCATTTACACACAGACTGCGTGAACTTTTCAGGGATTCCTGCGTTAACAGGTCAGCGGTACCCAATAACTCCCAAAGGGATCAGGGACTTTCTTTCGCCAGCCGGAAGGCTGGTGAAAAAAAATACAAGATATTCCCGGCTTTCGGGGCTAATTGACTAAAGGGGGGGACACACAGGGAGATTTCTCCCAGAAATGTGTGCTGAGTGATCTAGCGCAGATCGCTCAGCACACATCTCAGGACGCTCCGCATACAGCGTGGTGTGTGCTGAGCAAGGGTGATGGGGGGGTTCCCTTCACCCAGCGGTGAAGTGAGCAATCTGACTAGATTTGGCCTGGCAGGCAAATCTAGAGTTAGCAATAGCGGTGTGCAGGACCGCGCATCGCTATGGGCTGTACACACAGAGCGAAGTGTGCTTAATTTCTAAGCAATCTAGTCAGATCGCTTAGAAATTAAGCACACATCTCAACGTGTGTACCCCCCTTAACCTCTGGGGGATTAATTACTTGCAGTAAAGTACTGCTGGTAATTGAATATCGGCCATAGGCCCTCATTCCGAGTTGATCGCTCGCTAGCTGCTTTTAGCAGCAGTGCAAACGCTAAGCCGCCGCCCTCTGGGAGTGTATATAAGCTTAGCAGTGCGAATGAAAGGTTAGCAGAACAGTGTAGAAATTTTTTCAAACAGTTTCAGAGTGGCTGCAGACCTACTCCTTCCTTGCGATCACTTCAGTCTGTTTAGTTCCTGCTTTGACGTCACAAACACGCCCTGCGTTCGGCCAGCCACTCCCCCGTTTCCCCAGGCACGCCTGCGTTTTTACCTGACACGCCTGCGTTTTTTAGCACACTCCCGGAAAACGGTCAGTTACCACCCAGAAACACCCACTTCCTGTCAATCACTCACCGATCAACAGAGCGACGGAAAAGAGTTGCTAGACCTTGTGTAAAACTGCATAGTTTTGTGTGAAAGTACGTTGCGCATGCGCACTGCGGCCCGGACGCATGCGCAGTTTTGCCATTTTTTTACCTGATCGCTGCGCTGCGAAAATCGTCAGCGAGCGATCAACTCGGAATAATCCCCATAGTTAGCCAGCAAAAAAAAATAAAAAATCTCTTCAAATTGCGATTATATAAAGATGCTCTCAACATTAGTTGAAACTGTTCTTCCATTAAGATGTAAAGATCTAAATTAGTGATGTGCACCGGAAATTTTTCGGCTTTTGTGTTTTGGTTTTGGATTCGGTTCCGCGGCCGTGTTTTGGATTCGGACGCGTTTTGGCAAAACCTCCCTGAAAATTTTTTTTTGGATTCGGGTGTTTTTTTTTCAAAAACAGCATAAATCATAGAATTTGGGGGTAATTTTGATCCCATAGTATTATTAACCTCAATAACCATAATTTCCGCTCATTTCCAGTCTATTCTGAACACCTCACAATATTATTTTTAGTCCTAAAATTTGCACCAAGGTCGCTGGATGACTAAGCTAAGCGACCCAAGTGGCCGGCACAAACACCTGGCCCATCTAGGAGTGGCACTGCAGTGTCAGACAGGATTGCACTTAAAAAAATTGGCCCCAAACAGCACATGATGCAAAGAAAAGAGAAAAAGAGGTGCACTGTGGTCGCTGGATGGCTAAGCTAAGCGACACAAACACCTCAATATCACAGGAATTATTCGTTCTAATCAATGGTATTATTGGTTCAAATCACTCGAAGAAAATTACAAAATCACTGCCATTAAATGGCAGTAATGTTAGGAATTATATCAAATGGCAGTACCACTGGACATATACGGAAGTGTCAGACAAGATGGCACTTAAAAAAATAGTCCCCAAACAGCATATGATGCAAAGAAAAGAGAAAAAGAGGTGCACTGTGGTCGCTGGATGGCTAAGCCTTGCGACACAAACACCTCAATATCACAGGAATTATTCATTCTAATCAATGGTATTATTGGTCCAAATCACTGGAAGAAAATGACAAAATCACAGGAATTATTCGTTCTAATCAATGGTATTATTGGTCCAAATCACTGGAAGAAAATGACAAAATCACTGGAATTATTTGGCAAGATCACTGTAATTAATAATGATAAATCACTGATATTAATTGGTAAAATCTCGCTATCGCCTGCCTAGTGAAGTGGAATCTAGATGGGATTTTGTACCGGGGACACAATAACTTCATCAATTGTCTAAATTTCAATGCACTAATGGCGGAAAACGGGTGCACGTCTAACAGCGCACTGATTATACTGAGAACTGATTGAACTGATCACTGATGATACTACGGAGAACTGACACTGAGCAGCGAGAACAGCACTGGACTATTGTACTGTAGTATACTGGTCACCACAATGCAGCACTGGCACTGAGCACAGATCTTAAGCACTGATCAGGATACTAGAAGTGACACGGTGCAGCAAGATAATGCTATGGCCTACTGTACTACTATATACTGGTGGTCACCACAATGCAGCACTGTACTACTATATACTGGTCACAACAATGCAGCAGATATTGAGCACTGATCAGGATACTAGAGCTGAGTCTGACACGGAGCTGCAAGATACAGCAATGGCCTACTGTACTGTACTGTACTACTATATACTGGTGGTCACCACAATGCAGCACTGTACTACTATATACTGGTCACAACAATGCAGCACAGATTGAGCACTGATCAGGATACTAGAACTGAGTCTGACACGGAGCTGCAAGATACAGCAATGGCCTACTGTACTGTACTACTTTATACTGGTGGTCACCACAATGCAGCACACTGAGCACAGATATTGAGCTTTTCAGGCAGAGAACGTAGCCACGTCCTCTCTGCTCAATCGACAATGCACGAGTGAAAATGGTGGCGACGCGCGGCTCTTTATATGGAATCCGAATCTCGCGAGAATCCGACAGCGGGATGATGACGTTTTCCCCCCGTTCGGGTTTTGCGTCTTAGGCGGAAAGAACCGAGGCTGCCTCGGACCCGTGTAAACCACGTGAAGTTCGGGGGGCGGAGGGTTCGGATCTCGACGAACCGAACCCGCTCATCTCTAATCTAAATACAACACATATTGTAAGTAATGTGTTAGCAGTGGTCTTATTTAAAAAAAAAAAAGCAGACAAAAATAATTTGATCATGGTTGAGTTATGGACATTCAAGTACAGAAATCTGAGCTATGTGCTACAGTATACTATTAATTAGGGACACACACACAAAAAAAAGAAGTTTTATGAGGATTTTCCACAAAATAACTGTAATATCAATGCCCCATATTTTAGAGATGAGCGGGTTCGGTTTCTCTGAATCCGAACCCGCACGAACTTCATGTTTTTTTTCACGGGTCCGAGCGACTCGGATCTTCCCGCCTTGCTCGGTTAACCCGAGCGCGCCCGAACGTCATCATGACGCTGTCGGATTCTCGCGAGACTCGGATTCTATATAAGGAGCCGCGCGTCGCCGCCATTTTCACACGTGCATTGAGATTGATAGGGAGAGGACGTGGCTGGCGTCCTCTCCATTTAAATTAGAAGAGAGAGAGAGAGAGATTGACCTGATTTACTGGAGCTTAGGAGTACTGTAGAACTGTAGAGAGTGCAGAGTTTACTAGTGACTGACCACAGTGACCACCAGACAGTGCAGTTTTATTTAATATATCCGTTCTCTGCCTGAAAAAAACGATACACAGTGACTCAGTCACATACCATATCTGTGTGCACTGCTCAGCCCAGTGTGCTGCATCATCTATGTATATATCTGACTGTGCTCAGCTCACACATCTTATAATTGTGGGGGAGACTGGGGAGCACTGCAGTGCCAGTTATAGGTTATAGCAGGAGCCAGGAGTACATATTATTATTAAAATTAAACAGTGCACACTTTTGCTGCAGGAGTGCCACTGCCAGTGTGACTGACCAGTGACCTGACCAAACTGACCACCAGTATAGTTAGTAGTATAGTATACTCAGTGCCGTTTCTAGGGGCGGGCGAGCCGTGCAACTGCACGGGGCGCCCGCCGCGGCACTTAGTTACTCCTTCTTGCCTCTCCCGAGCGCTCCTGCTCGGGGGGCGGAGTTTCGCGGAATGACGCGTTGCGTCGTGACGTCACGACGCAAACGCGTCATTCCGCAAAGCCCCGCCCCCCGAGCAGGAGCGCTCGGGAGAGGCGAGAAGGAGAAGCAAGAAGGAGGAGGCGGCCGGCGCGGGACGTGAGGCGGCGGGACCGAAGAGCGGGAAGACGTAAGTATTCTCTCTCTCTCCCCCTTCCTTCTCCTCAGCTTGAAACCTGCCTGCCGCTGCCGCACTGTGTAAAATGGGGGCACCTGCCTATGGGGATACCTGCCTGCCACACTGTGTAATATGGGGGCACCTGCCTATGGGGATACCTGCCTGCCACACTGTGTAATATGGGGGCACCTGCCTATGGGGATACCTGCCTGCCACACTGTGTAATATGGGGGCACCTGCCTATGGGGATACCTGCCTGCCACACTGTGTAATATGGGGGCACCTGCCTATGGGGATACCTGCCTGCCACACTGTGTAATATGGGGGCACCTGCCTGCGTACTGTGTAATATGGGGGAACCTGCCTGCGTACTGTGTAATATGGGGGCACCTGCCTGCGTACTGTGTAATATGGGGGCACCTGCCTGCGTACTGTGTAATATGGGGGCATCTGCCTGCGTACTGTGTAATATGGGGGCATCTGCCTGCGTACTGTGTAATATGGGGGCACCTACCTGCGTACTGTGTAATATGGGGGCATCTGCCTGCGTACTGTGTAATATGGGGGCATCTGCCTGCGTACTGTGTAATATGGGGGCATCTGCCTGCGTACTGTGTAATATGGGGGCACCTGCCTGCGTACTGTGTAAAATGGGGATATCTGCCTGCCGTGCTGTGTAAAATGGGGATATCTGCCTGCCGTGCTGTGTAAAATGGGGATATCTGCCTGCTGTGCTGTGTAAAATGGGGATATCTGCCTGCCGCGCTGTGTAAAATGGGGATACCTGCCTGCTGCACTTTGTAAAATGGGGATACCTGCCTGCGTACTGTGTAAAATGGGGGCACCTGCCTGCGTACTGTGTAAAATGGGGATACCAGCCTTCCGTGCTGTGTAAAATGGGGACACCTGCCTGCCGCGCTGTGTAAAATGGGGACACCTGCCTGCCGCGCTGTGTAATATGGGGACACTTGCCTGCTGTAATGTGTAAAAAGGGGACATTTTTATTTTTTCCGTACTGTGGTGGGTGTGATGATATCAGATGAGGCCATGCCCACTTTAATGAGACCACGCCCATTTTAATCAGGCCACACACCCTTGTCGGGAGCGCGCGCGCCTACGGCGCGCGCATGCTTTTTCTTTTTATGGCTATATGGGGGGGCACACTTTTTTTTTTTTTTTTTAGAGCAATAGGGGGGGGGGCGCATTTTGAAATCTCGCACTGGGAGCCAAATTGTCTAGAAACGGCCCTGAGTATACTATATTGTGATTGCCTGAAAAAGTTAAACACTCGTATCTGACTGTGCTCAGCTCACACATCTTATAATTGTGGGGGAGACTGGGGAGCACTGCAGTGCCAGTTATAGGTTATAGCAGGAGCCAGGAGTACATATTATTATTAAAATTAAACAGTGCACACTTTTGCTGCAGGAGTGCCACTGCCAGTGTGACTGACCAGTGACCACCTGACCACACTGACCACCAGTATAGTTAGTAGTATAGTATACTATATTGTGATTGCCTGAAAAAGTTAAACACTCGTCGTGTGACTTCACTTGTGTGGTGTTTTTTTTTTTATTCTATAAAAAACTCATTCTGCTGACAGACAGTGTCCAGCAGGTCCGTCATTATATAATATATACCTGTCCGGCTGCAGTAGTGATATATATATATTTTTTATATCATTATTTATCATCCAGTCGCAGCAGACACAGTACGGTAGTTCACGGCTGTAGCTACCTCTGTGTCGGCACTCGGCAGTCCGTCCATAATTGTATACCACCTACCCGTGGTTTTTTTTTTCTTTCTTCTTTATACATACATACTACTACTACATCTCTTTATCAACCAGTCTATATTAGCAGCAGACACAGTACAGTATGGTAGTCCACGGCTGTAGCTACCTCTGTGTCGGCACTTGGCAGTCCGTCCATAATTGTATACCACCTACCCGTGGTTTTTTTTTCTTTCTTCTTTATACATACATACTACTACTACTACATCTCTTTATCAACCAGTCTATATTAGCAGCAGACACAGTACAGTACGGTAGTCCACGGCTGTAGCTACCTCTGTGTCGGCACTGGGCAGTCTGTCCATAATTGTATACCACCTACCCGTGGTTTTTTTTTCTTTCTTCTTTATACATACATACTACTACTACATCTCTTTATCAACCAGTCTATATTAGCAGCAGACACAGTACAGTACGGTAGTCCACGGCTGTAGCTACCTCTGTGTCGGCACTGGGCAGTCCGTCCATAATTGTATACCACCTACCCGTGGTTTTTTTTTCTTTCTTCTTTATACATACATACTACTACTACTACATCTCTTTATCAACCAGTCTATATTAGCAGCAGACACAGTACAGTACGGTAGTCCACGGCTGTAGCTACCTCTGTGTCGGCACTGGGCAGTCCGTCCATAATTGTATACCACCTACCCGTGGTTTTTTTTTCTTTCTTCTTTATACATACATACTACTACTACATCTCTTTATCAACCAGTCTATATTAGCAGCAGACACAGTACAGTACGGTAGTCCACGGCTGTAGCTACCTCTGTGTCGGCACTGGGCAGTCCGTCCATAATTGTATACCACCTACCCGTGGTTTTTTTTTCTTTCTTCTTTATACATACATACTACTACTACTACATCTCTTTATCAACCAGTCTATATTAGCAGCAGACACAGTACAGTACGGTAGTCCACGGCTGTAGCTACCTCTGTGTCGGCACTGGGCAGTCCGTCCATAATTGTATACCACCTACCCGTGGTTTTTTTTTCTTTCTTCTTTATACATACATACTACTACTACATCTCTTTATCAACCAGTCTATATTAGCAGCAGACACAGTACAGTACGGTAGTCCACGGCTGTAGCTACCTCTGTGTCGGCACTGGGCAGTCCGTCCATAATTGTATACCACCTACCCGTGGTTTTTTTTTCTTTCTTCTTTATACATACATACTACTACTACATCTCTTTATCAACCAGTCTATATTAGCAGCAGACACAGTACAGTACGGTAGTCCACGGCTGTAGCTACCTCTGTGTCGGCACTCGGCAGTCCGTCCATAATTGTATACCACCTACCCGTGGTTTTTTTTTCTTTCTTCTTTATACATACATACTACTACTACATCTCTTTATCAACCAGTCTATATTAGCAGCAGACACAGTACAGTACGGTAGTCCACGGCTGTAGCTACCTCTGTGTCGGCACTGGGCAGTCCGTCCATAATTGTATACCACCTACCCGTGGTTTTTTTTTCTTTCTTCTTTATACATACATACTACTACTACATCTCTTTATCAACCAGTCTATATTAGCAGCAGACACAGTACAGTACGGTAGTCCACGGCTGTAGCTACCTCTGTGTCGGCACTCGGCAGTCCGTCCATAATTGTATACCACCTACCCGTGGTTTTTTTTTCTTTCTTCTTTATACATACATACTACTACTACATCTCTTTATCAACCAGTCTATATTAGCAGCAGACACAGTACAGTACGGTAGTCCACGGCTGTAGCTACCTCTGTGTCGGCACTCGGCAGTCCATCCATAATTGTATACTAGTATCCATCCATCTCCATTGTTTACCTGAGGTGCCTTTTAGTTGTGCCTATTAAAATATGGAGAACAAAAATGTTGAGGTTCCAAAATTAGGGAAAGATCAAGATCCACTTCCACCTCGTGCTGAAGCTGCTGCCACTAGTCATGGCCGAGACGATGAAATGCCAGCAACGTCGTCTGCCAAGGCCGATGCCCAATGTCATAGTACAGAGCATGTCAAATCCAAAACACCAAATATCAGTAAAAAAAGGACTCCAAAACCTAAAATAAAATTGTCGAAGGAGAAGCGTAAACTTGCCAATATGCCATTTACCACACGGAGTGGCAAGGAACGGCTGAGGCCCTGGCCTATGTTCATGGCTAGTGGTTCAGCTTCACATGAGGATGGAGGCACTCAGCCTCTCGCTAGAAAAATGAAAAGACTCAAGCTGGCAAAAGCAGTAGCACCGCAAAGAACTGTGCGTTCTTCGAAATCCCAAACCCACAAGGAGAGTCCAATTGTGTCGGTTGCGATGCCTGACCTTCCCAACACTGGACGTGAAGAGCATGCGCCTTCCACCATTTGCACGCCCCCTGCAAGTGCTGGAAGGAGCACCCGCAGTCCAGTTCCTGATAGTCAGATTGAAGATGTCAGTGTTGAAGTACACCAGGATGAGGAGGATATGGGTGTTGCTGGCGCTGGGGAGGAAATTGACCAGGAGGATTCTGATGGTGAGGTGGTTTGTTTAAGTCAGGCACCCGGGGAGACACCTGTTGTCCGTGGGAGGAATAGGGCCGTTGACATGCCTGGTGAAAATACCAAAAAAATCAGCTCTTCGGTGTGGAAGTATTTCACCAGAAATGCGGACAACAGGTGTCAAGCCGTGTGTTCCCTTTGTCAAGCTGTAATAAGTAGGGGTAAGGACGTTAACCACCTCGGAACATCCTCCCTTATACGTCACCTGCAGCGCATTCATAATAAGTCAGTGACAGGTTCAAAAACTTGGGCCGACAGCGGAAGCAGTCCACTGACCAGTAAATCCCTTCCTCTTGTAACCAAGCTCACGCAAACCACCCCACCAACTCCCTCAGTGTCAATTTCCTCCTTCCCCAGGAATGCCAATAGTCCTGCAGGCCATGTCACTGGCAATTCTGACGAGTCCTCTCCTGCCTGGGATTCCTCCGATGCATCCTTGCGTGTAACGCCTACTGCTGCTGGCGCTGCTGTTGTTGCTGCTGGGAGTCGATGGTCATCCCAGAGGGGAAGTCGTAAGCCCACTTGTACTACTTCCAGTAAGCAATTGACTGTCCAACAGTCCTTTGCGAGGAAGATGAAATATCACAGCAGTCATCCTGTTGCAAAGCGGATAACCGAGTCCTTGACAACTATGTTGGTGTTAGACGTGCGTCCGGTATCCGCCGTTAGTTCACAGGGAACTAGACAATTTATTGAGGCAGTGTGCCCCCGTTACCAAATACCATCTAGGTTCCACTTCTGTAGGCAGGCGATACCGAGAATGTACACGGACGTCAGAAAAAGACTCACCAGTGTCCTAAAAAATGCAGTTGTACCCAATGTCCACTTAACCACGGACATGTGGACAAGTGGAGCAGGGCAGGGTCAGGACTATATGACTGTGACAGCCCACTGGGTAGATGTATGGACTCCCGCCGCAAGAACAGCAGCGGCGGCACCAGTAGCAGCATCTCGCAAACGCCAACTCTTTCCTAGGCAGGCTACGCTTTGTATCACCGCTTTCCAGAATACGCACACAGCTGAAAACCTCTTACGGCAACTGAGGAAGATCATCGCAGAATGGCTTACCCCAATTGGACTCTCCTGTGGATTTGTGGCATCGGACAACGCCAGCAATATTGTGTGTACATTAAATATGGGCAAATTCCAGCACGTCCCATGTTTTGCACATACCTTGAATTTGGTGGTGCAGAATTTTTTAAAAAACGACAGGGGCGTGCAAGAGATGCTGTCGGTGGCCAGAAGAATTGCGGGACACTTTCGGCGTACAGGCACCACGTACAGAAGACTGGAGCACCACCAAAAACTACTGAACCTGCCCTGCCATCATCTGAAGCAAGAAGTGGTAACGAGGTGGAATTCAACCCTCTATATGCTTCAGAGGTTGGAGGAGCAGCAAAAGGCCATTCAAGCCTATACAATTGAGCACGATATAGGAGGTGGAATGCACCTGTCTCAAGTGCAGTGGAGAATGATTTCAACGTTGTGCAAGGTTCTGATGCCCTTTGAACTTGCCACACGTGAAGTCAGTTCAGACACTGCCAGCCTGAGTCAGGTCATTCCCCTCATCAGGCTTTTGCAGAAGAAGCTGGAGGCATTGAAGAAGGAGCTAAAAGGGAGCGATTCCGCTAGGCATGTGGGACTTGTGGATGCAGCCCTTAATTCGCTTAACAAGGATTCACGGGTGGTCAATCTGTTGAAATCAGAGCACTACATTTTGGCCACCGTGCTCGATCCTAGATTTAAAACCTACCTTGGATCTCTCTTTCCGGCAGACACAAGTCTGCTGGGGTGCAAAGACCTGCTGGTGACAAAATTGTCAAGTCAAGCAGAACGCGACCTGTCAACATCTCCTCCTTCACATTCTCCCGCAACTGGGGGTGCGAGGAAAAGGCTCAGAATTCCGAGCCCACCCGCTGGCGGTGATGCAGGGCAGTCTGGAGCGACTGCTGATGCTGACATCTGGTCCGGACTGAAGGACCTGACAACGATTACGGACATGTCGTCTACTGTCACTGCATATGATTCTCTCAACATTGAAAGAATGGTGGAGGATTATATGAGTGACCGCATCCAAGTAGGCACGTCACACAGTCCGTACTTATACTGGCAGGAAAAAGAGGCAATTTGGAGGCCCTTGCACAAACTGGCTTTATTCTACCTAAGTTGCCCTCCCACAAGTGTGTACTCTGAAAGAGTGTTTAGTGCCGCCGCTCACCTTGTCAGCAATCGGCGTACGAGGTTACATCCAGAAAATGTGGAGAAGATGATGTTCATTAAAATGAATTATAATCAATTCCTCCGCGGAGACATTGACCAGCAGCAATTGCCTCCACAAAGTACACAGGGAGCTGAGATGGTGGATTCCAGTGGGGACGAATTGATAATCTGTGAGGAGGGGGATGTACACGGTGATATATCGGAGGATGATGATGAGGTGGACATCTTGCCTCTGTAGAGCCAGTTTGTGCAAGGAGAGATTAATTGCTTCTTTTTTGGTGGGGGTCCAAACCAACCCGTCATATCAGTCACAGTCGTGTGGCAGACCCTGTCACTGAAATGATGGGTTGGTTAAAGTGTGCATGTCCTGTTTATACAACATAAGGGTGGGTGGGAGGGCCCAAGGACAATTCCATCTTGCACCTCTTTTTTCTTTTATTTTTCTTTGCATCATGTGCTGTTTGGGGAGGGTTTTTTGGAAGGGACATCCTGCGTGACACTGCAGTGCCACTCCTAGATGGGCCCGGTGTTTGTGTCGGCCACTAGGGTCGCTAATCTTACTCACACAGCTACCTCATTGCGCCTCTTTTTTTCTTTGCGTCATGTGCTGTTTGGGGAGGGTTTTTTGGAAGGGACATCCTGCGTGACACTGCAGTGCCACTCCTAGATGGGCCAGGTGTTTGTGTCGGGCACTTGGGTCGCTGAGCTTAGTCACACAGCTACCTCATTGCGCCTCTTTTTTTCTTTGCGTCATGTGCTGTTTGGGGAGTGTTTTTTGGAAGGGCCATCCTGCGTGACACTGCAGTGCCACTCCTAGATGGGCCAGGTGTTTGTGTCGGCCACTAGGGTCGCTTAGCTTAGTCATCCAGCGACCTCGGTGCAAATTTTAGGACTAAAAATAATATTGTGAGGTGTGAGGTATTCAGAATAGACTGAAAATGAGTGGAAATTATGGTTTTTGAGGTTAATAATAATATGGGATCAAAATGACCCCCAAATTCTATGATTTAAGCTGTTTTTTAGGGTTTTTTGAAAAAAAACACCCGAATCCAAAACACACCCGAATCCGACAAAAAAAATTCGGTGAGGTTTTGCCAAAACGCGGTCGAACCCAAAACACGGCCGCGGAACCGAACCCAAAACCAAAACACAAAACCCGAAAAATTTCAGGCGCTCATCTCTACCATATTTTTATTCTGCAATTATAGCAATCTTGACCTGAATTATCTTAAAGCCCTTCTGTCTTAAAGAATAAGGTCACCCAATATGGTGAACAGTACTTCTAACTGTATTAGAGGGCCCTTGACTGTTGAGAGGACTCTGTTCCACACTATGGGGGTCATTCCAGAGTTGATCGCCAAATGCCGTTGTTCGCAGCGCAGCGATCAGGCAAAAAAAATCGGCATTTCTGCGCATGCGTATGAGCCGCAGTGCACACGCACAACGTACTTTCACAAAAAACTGTGTCGTTTCACACAAGGTCTAGCGACGCTTTTCAGTCGCACTGCTGATCATTGAGTGATTGACAGGAAGTGGGTGTTTCTGGGTGGTAACTGACCATTTTTCAGGAGTGTGCTAAAAAACGTAGGCGTGTCAGGCAAAAACGCAGGCGTGCCTGGAGAAACGGGGGAGTGGCTGGCCGAACACCCTGTGTTTGTGACGTCAAAACAGGAACTAAACAGACTGAAGTGATCACAAGGAAGGAGTAGGTCTGCAGCTACTCTGAAACCGCTTGAAAATATTTTGCTGCTGTCCTGCGATCCTTTCGGTCGCACTTCTGCTAAGCTAAGATACACTCCCAGAGGGCGACGGCTTAGCGTTTGCACTGCTGCTAAAAGCAGCTAGCGAGCGATCAACTCGGAATGAGGGCCTATGTTCACGCAGAATTCTTGCAACAATCTTTCTCTTAACAAACTGTAGATTTTTTTACGGCAAGAGGTTTTATTCTTAATAGTGACACACCCTACATATTTAACATGGCAATGAGGACACAAAAAACATTTGCAAAGAACTCTCGGTAAGGAATGGAATACAAAATCAGGCATGTGCAGTGACAATGCAATCTTCCTAAAGCACATCTATGAAAAGGATGGTGACTGCAGGCTATGGGGACATGAAAACATTGATATTGAATATCTATGGATGAAAAATTATCTCTCAACTCCTCAGCTGAAATTATAGCCGACAGAGAGATATTTTGAACATCCTGAGCCAGATGAACTCTTTCAAACCTCAAACTCCAGCCTCCAGGCCCCTGACGTTTTGAACTAAAATAGATTCCTATTTTTCTTGCCTTTTTTGTGTTGATGAAAACACTTCTGAAGGTAATAATTACATTCTGACTGGGACTAGAGGAAAATGTTATGCCTAACCCTTGTGTGAGGAAAGATTTGAGTTATGAATGTAAAAAGCAACATGTTGCTCAAAACTGGTAGGTTCTCTTGAAAATGTTAGTGTTCCACCCTGGGGCAGTTTAGCTGGAGTCTGTGTGTAGACTCCCTGCTCTCTGCAGTCTAGTATACTTTGGCAATGTGTCAGGGTCTGCTGTGAATGGTGGCCGTGACTTTGACCCGGAGACTTCTGTAATACGGAATCTAGCCGTCACATCTTTTTTTCTGGTGGTTGTGCTCCTGCAGTGCCGACGCAGGACTTCAGAGAGATAAGTATTTAGACATGGACGCAGGGTGTGCAGTGTGTGCTCCCCCAGACCCAGTGGCCCGTGCCAACCTGCGCCTAATCTAGATAGTTTTTCACTTTACTTGAATCACTTGGGAGGACAGAAATTGGTACTGCAAGCCACCTGATTACATCTGGCTATTGTGTCAAACAAGGGATGTCCATCTGCTATAAACAAATACGTCTGGTCAAACAAGCATTGTGGATCCCTGATTCCGCAGTCTTCCATGTCTGCATAAATCCAACTATCACATTTGCATCATGATATAAATTGCTTTTATCAAGATAATTTAAACAAAGTAGTACTCTGGATTAATGGGGGAAAAAAGAAGAAATACACCACTGGTTTAAGGTAGAGATGTGCGGCGGGCACTTTTCGTGTTTTGGTTTTGGATCTGGATTGGTTTTGCCAAAACCACCCTTTTCGGGTTTTGGTTTTGGATCTGTATGATTTTTTGGGGGGGAAAAACACAAAAACAGCCAAAATCACAGAATTTGGGGGTAATTTTGATCCTACGGTATTATTAACCTCAATAACATTCATTTCCACTCATTTCCAGTCTATTCTGAACACCTCACAATATTGTTTTTAGGCCAAAAGGTTGCACCGAGGTAGCTGGATGACTTTGCTAAGCGACACAAGTGTGCGGCACAAACACCTAGCCAATTTAGGAGTGGCACTGCAGTGTTGGACAGGATGATAGATTTAAAAAATAGGCCCCAAAGAGCACATAATGCAAAGAAGAAAAAGAGGGGGGCATGGCTACGGCGGCAAGGGACTGAGCTATCCCATATCCTATTCCACCATCCTTAGCCTGGTCAGCACTGCATTACATACCCAGCCCAGTGCCCAAACCCCAGCTGTCTCCGGAGTGGTGTGCGGTGGCTTGTGCATCCTATTACAAAGCCGCGACTAGACAAGATAGTGAGCGACCCGGCGGCAAGGTGCAGCCACGGCCGCTTGTCACTCCCAAAGGCTGCTCTGATTACCGGTGCAGTACTCCTGGTGCGGCTGCTGCTCAGCGGTCTCTCGGAACGGGGGCATACAATTTATCAGCCTGTGCTCTAAGTGACCCTGAGTGCTTCAGGGGTCTGACTGTCCCTACAGCTGCAGCCTGTGATATAAGGTGAGGCAGAGTGCTGCATTGTCGGCAGCCATCTTTGGTGCTTTCCATCATACAGTATACTCAGCCCTATCTCCTGGTGCCTTCTCCTCCACAGCTCATCTTCTCCTCGCTGAGGTTTTCCTGTACCCTGCATTTAACGCATATTATGCTGCAACCTTTCCATTTTAATATGGTGAAGCAACACTACAAGTCTGCAACTGCTAAATTTGGAAAGTATGCAAGGAATCCTGACCTGCAAGGCTCTGCACCTTCTGGTGCTAGTAATCACCCTGACTCTGGAGAATCGGATATCTCGCAAGATTCTGCAAATGCTACTCCCCCTCCAGTGTCCCTGCAACAAGTGCTCGAGGCCATTGCCGGCAGCGAAAAGAGACTCTTTGATAAAATTGAGCGGGTACAGGGTGACCTATCTCTCTCATGACAGGATGTCCAGTGCAGAAACAATGTGCGGTTTGTCGGAATGCCTGAAAAGGAGGAGGGGTCTTCTCCGGAATCCATTCTGGAAATGTGGCTGCTTGGAATTTATGGTAAAGACTCTTTTATGCCTCAATAAGCTGTGGAGAGGGTTCACAGAATCCCCACCAGCCCTCTACCACCGGGAGCACCGCATCGCATCGCACATTTATCGCGAAATCTTTACATTACAAGGACCGGGATACTGTACTAAGTCTGGGTTGCACGAAAGGTCCCCTGACCAGGAATGGCATAAACGTGCCTACCTTTCCGGATTTCGCAGCATACGTCCAAAAGGATCGTGCCCAATTAATTCCAGTGAAACGCAGACTCCGGGACCTGAACCTGCCATATTCCATGCTGTTTCCAGCAAAGCTCCATGTGGTCGCTGGAGGGGAAAGTACGTTTTTCACCAAGCCGTGTGAATCGGCCATGTGGCTAGATCCTTTTGCCCCAAGTGGTCGACAGATGGCTCTGGACTGACCACCATCCGTTTATCCTGGCTCGATTCCTACACAGTAACTCTATAGAGAGCTTACCGCTCTAGGGGGTCTATTCATGAAGCAGTGAAAACTGTGGAGAAGTGAGCCAGTGGAGAAGTTGCCATTTTCAACCAATTAGCTGCTCTGTATAATTTTATAGTATGCAAATTATAAATGTTACTTCAATGCTGATTGGTTCATCTCCACTGGCTCACTTCTCCACAGTTTTCACTGCTTCATGAATAGACCCCTAGATATGCTATAATATGTTCTGTATATGTTATAACAGACCGTTATTGTTGATTATACGCTTTACTTGTTTATACTTGTGATTTCAAATGTAAGGGTATTTATGGTTTAACTATTGGCTTGTTATAATCTATTCAGGAGGCACCTTCCTATTTTATCTTTATATAGTGCGTCAGCTAAGTACTGTTTATTTAATTGACCGGAGAGCTCCCTTGTATTGGTAGCTTCATACATTCATTGCTCACAGGGTATTGTACTTTTCTATCGGATTGATTTTTTGTTGTAGTTTGAGTATATGTAGTGGTATATAAGAGTTGCCTGCGGTGTATTTACACCCCAGCGCCACGTTTCACCACTCTTGGGCTTTGTTAGCGTTACCCTTTTTCTTGTTCAGGATCCAAGTATGCCTAGGTTGGGTGAGGTGTACAGAGTGGGGGTGTACTGTTTCTGGGGTTTTAACATTTCTACAGTTTTCTTTTTTTACTATATATTTGATTTCTTCTACTGCGTGTCTGTTTCTGGATATACATTGTAATCTCAAGATGGTACCTACATTTGAAATTTTAACATGGGTTGGTAGACTGAGTGCATCATCTGATGGACGTTGTTTTTACTTTTATAACAAATGACTCAGGTAGCCTTGACTTTATTAACATGGAATGTACGTGGGGTGAATGACAGGATCAAGAGATTGTTGGTCCTTAAACTTGTTAGACAATATGATGCGGACGTGACATTTCTCACTGAAACACACTTAGAGGGCAAAAGACTACTATCATTGCGCAGACCCTGGGTAGGCTGGGCCTATCATGTCTCTCACACCTCACACTCTAGGGGGGTATCTGTTTTTATGGAAAAAAAATCTGTGCAATTTGTATTGCAATCCATTCAAACTGACCCTTTGGGCAGGTATGTTTTCTTGGATTGAAAATTTTTCTCCCAACCCTTAATTATTCTGGCGGTATATATTTTCCCTCCCTTTAATTATGAAGTGTTGAAACAGGCAGCCGAATTTATTGCACAATCACCTCATACTCCTGTAATATGCCTGGGTGATTTTAACGGGTGGTAGTCATGTGACCGGCGGTCGGGAGACTGACGGTCACATGACCTCTGCCAACATCCCTCCCCCTCACTATCCCGATGGTCGGCATGCCGACCAACAGGGACTATTTCCACTCGTCGGTGTCCACGACACCTATAGAGTGGGAATAGAACCCGTGGCGACCGCAGGTCGCCACCGAGCCCGCAGCGTGGCGAGCGCAGGGAGCCCGCAAGGGGCTTGCTGCACTCGCCCCTCCCCGTCAGGAACCCGGCGTCGGTATGCTGCCGGGATCCTGACGTCGGTATGCTGACCGGCGGTCTCCTGACCACCGGTCAGACATACTACACCCATTTTAACAACCTAATTGATTATAGTTTGGATAAATGGAGGGGTTCTCATGCGCCTGGCCTGGAGAGCACACCTTCAAACTTTGCTAAATATGTAGAGACTCTGGGTTTGAGCGATGTCTGGAGGCATAGAAATCCGTCAACTAAACAATTTTCATGCTTTTCCTAAACCCATCAATCCTTTTCCCGCATCTTGCTCTGATTTCATCCACACTATTACCTAAAATTACTGATGAACATTACAAAGCAAGGGGAGTGTCCGATCATTCTCCACTTGCTGTGTCATTGATTATGAAATGCCAGAGGGGACAGGTATTTTGGAAGCTACACCCGTCGTGGTTAATACAATTGAAGGCTGCCTCTGATCTCATAGCACTATGGGAAGGGTACTTTCCCACTAACGTGGGCACTGCCACTGCACCAGTAGTTTGGTACTCCTTTAAGGCCTACCTGGGGGGCACCTTAATACAGCATATAGCTACCCTTAAATTATTCTATAGGAAAAAAGGAATAGAACTAGAAACTAAGTGTTGTAACTTAGAGGCCCAATTCTTGGATGATGGTCTTGCGGATACAAGAACCTATTGGGACGCAGCTCAATCCACTTGGCTTTCACATGTAAATGAAAGGAACATACACAGCCTCATGTTTAGATCACATCATCAGAATATGTGTGCAGATAGGACGGGTAGCTATTTGGCTAATTTAGTTAACTTTGATTGTCCTGTAAATACAATCTCTCAACTTCTAGATTCTAAGGGAGGGGAAGCTACCACTACCCCGGCTATTGCAGACTTGTTCCTTTCATTCTTTAAAGATGTCTATCGGTCTCGCCTAACATGCCCTTCAGCTGAGCTGGTGACCTATGTGTCATCCATTGAGCTACCCACATTATCCGCCGATACTAGGAACTTCTTAGATGCCCCGATCACTCTGGAGGAGGTGGATATGGCGCTCAGGTCTTTCCAGGGAGGCAAGGCCCCAGGGTCTGATGGTATACCTATGGAACTGTATAAAACATATTATAGTACATTTCTTCCTAGGTTACTGCGAATCCGCTCATCACTAGTTATTTGATGACCTCTTTGAGGAAGGGATTGTTCCTGCTTCTATGTCAGAGGCCATTATTGTGGTATTGCCTAAGCCCGGAAAGGACCCCAGATACACAGACTCCTATAGGCCTATTTCACTAATTCCAACAGATGTTAAAATTCTTGCCAAAGTCTTAGCTATTTGCCTCAATAATGTCATAACCTCTATAATACATCCAGATCAGACTGTCTTCATGCCTGGCATGTCCACCAGTATTAACTTAAGGCGTGTTTTTACTCATTTTCAGGCCTCGGATGAGGATGACTCCAATTCTGTAATTGTGTCACTTGACGCCACTAAGGTGTTTGACTCTGTTGAATGGCCCTTCTTATGGGAAGTAACAAATCGCATGTGATTCGGCCCTGTATATTTAAAATGGGTACAACTGCTCTACCACCAGCCTACAGCCAGAATTTTTGTAAACGGCTTCGTGTCGACCGCCTTTTCACTGTCTAGAGGTACTAGACAAGGCTGTCCCTTATCTCCTGCTTTATTTGCCATAGCCATTGAACCGTTAGCATGTGTCTTAGGTGCCCATCCAGATATTGGGGGGTATAAACTAGGACCAAGAACAGACACGGTGGCTCTATATGCGGACGACCTTTTGTTATTTCTGCATGATTATAGATCATCCATGCCTGCTGTACTGAGTGTAGTAGGGACTTTTGCTGAGTACTCTGGCCTTTCCATTAATAGGAACAAATCCTCAATATTGACGTTAAGGGGCCCCCCTCCTATTGACCCTCACATTCCTCTTCCATTGCACTGGGTAGATCAGTTCCAATACCTGGGGCTAGTGATCACTAATGATTGTGCTGAATTTATTTCTAAAAATCTCACTCCTCTACTCTTTTATTTAAAAGACAATACCAAGGTCTGGTGTAAATTACAAAAAAAAAAAAAAAATCCCCAATCAAGAAGAATAAATCAGGCGCTCCCAATTGTGCAGTAATATTATATAAATATACACACACCTATTAATCCACAGTAGCTGCTCTCAGAAGGTGCTCTGAACACCTAATAAAACAAAGCTATTATTGTCTAGGATATATAAACAATAAAGAGAGCACTTTAAATAATACAATAACAATTTATTATCAGATAAATCACTTAAAATGCAATATTGCTGATCATTAAAAGAATGTATGAAACCGCACTAATGGAGACCACTGAACTAATCAGTTGTATATAATTGTGTTCCCAAACCAATAAGGGAAAAGAGGAAACAGTTCTCACCTTCTGATGAAACCGACTTGCCCTATGTCGGAGAAACGCGTTAAGGATAAGGGACGTTAACCGCATCACTGTGAGCCCTGACTACTGCACTTTACAGCCGCAGCGCTGATCCAGCACTTTGATCACAATTTCCAGTCGATACTTCCAGCCGTGGCTCCCCCCCCTCCCCCCCCTCTCCCTTGCTGGGCCATCTTCCGCATCTGACCGCCGCATCAGTGAATACCGCATTGCCCAGGAGCTCTGGAAGCGGACCGTCTCTTACATCTGCAGCGGTGAGCTACTACACTGTCTGATTGCGGTGGGGGGTTGTAGCCTTACCCACGTGCTGTGGGAGGAATCAGCTGAATTCCGTTTATTATCTCAATAATAGTTGCAACCTTTTCAAGAGGATTAAGTGGACCTGCTATGGTTCTATTGTTCCTGTAACCATCTATCACCTATTTGGTGGGACATTGAACATTTTCATTCCTCAGCTCAAATTGAGAACTGTTTCCTCTTTTCCCTTATTGGTTTGGGAACAAAATTATATACAACTGATTAGTTCAGTGGTCTCCATTAGTGTGGTTTCATACATTCTTTTAATGATCAGCAATATTGCATTTTAAGTGATTTATCTGATAATAAATTGTTATTGTATTATTTAAAGCGCTCTCTTTATTGTTTATATATCCTAGACAATAATAGCCTGGTGTAAATTACCCCTCACCATGATAGGGAGGGTAAATCTAATTAAGATGATACTTCAACCATCTCCAATATATGTCCCAACCTCTTTATTCAGACACCTAAACAGTATGTTGTCCACTTTAATTTGGGCTAATAAACACCCCAGAGTTAACATGGATACCCTCACTAGAACTAGAAAGCACGTGGCCTGGCTCTTCCTCACTTTAGACTAGGGGTGGGCAACAGGCGGCCCGCGGGCCGGATGCGGCCCGCGGACCGATCCTGCCTGGCCCGCTGTGCCCCACCAGAGTGCAATGACAAGCGGCCCGACATGCCGCTTGTCATTGCACTGCTCTCAGACGCGGCGCCGCTGAGGAAATCCCGGTCACGTCACTGGGTCAGCTGACCGGGATTTCCTCTGTTATCATGCACTGGGATGCACGGGGGCGGGCACTGCAGTGAGCAGGAGCGGCGGCCGAGAAGCGGCGGCCAGTGAGGAGAGGAAGCGGCGGGCAGCGAGCGGGAGCAGGAGAGGCCACATCAGCAGTGACTCCGGCCGGCAGCAGCGCAGATCATTGGACAGCGGGGATCGTCTGCCACTGTGACAAACAGGTAAACCCCCTGTCCAGCCAGCCCCTGGATCACTGCTTAAGCTGCCATGTAGGTTTAGGGGTGGGGAGGGAGGGGAGTTAAAAACTGCAATATGGGTTTAGGGGAGGGGGGGGACAGGGGGTAAGGACTGTCTGCCGTAATGTGTAAAAAGGGGGCTCTGTCTGCCGTAATGTGTAAAAAGGGGACGCTGTCTGCCGTAATGTGTAAAAAGGGGGGCGCTGTCTGCCGTAATGTGTAAAAAGGGGACGCTGTCTGCCGTAATGTGTAAAAATGGGGGCGCTGTCTGCTGTAATGTGTAAAAAGGGGACGCTGTCTGCCGTAATGTGTAAAAACGGGGGCGCTGTCTGTTGTAATGTATAAAACGGGGGCGCTGTCTGCCGTAATGTATAAAAACGGGGCGCTGTCTGCCGTAATGTGTAAAAAGGGGACGCTGTCTGCCGTAATGTGAAAAACGGGGGAGCTGTCTGCCGTAATGTGTAAAAACGGGACGCTGTCTGCCGTAATGTGTAAAAACGGGGCGCTGTCTGCCGTAATGTGTAAAAAGGGGACGCTGTCTGCCGTAATGTGTAAAAAGGGATCTCTTTTTGAGTATTTTGTGTGTGGCCCTCGAATATTCGCTGGAAGTGATAAGCGGCCCCCCAGCTGAAATAATTGCCCACCCCTGCTTTAGACTGTATTATTTTGCCTCTCGACTAGCACATATCCGGTTATGGATACAAGATATCAGTCAGACGTCATTTCCTTATGTCCTAGTTCAACAGGTCGTCTCAGAGCTCACACCTCTACAATTCCTGCTGAGTGGCAACCTATCCTCACACAGTTCTCCTATACTAGTTCAAGCCACCAAGATTTGGCAGGAGACTCAGACCTTGATTCAATATAAGGATATTGAGCCCGATACTCACCTCTGGCATTCTAGATGGCTTCCTGAATTATATAACTTATTCGGTGTGCAAACGTGGAAAACTAGGGGAGTTGAAAATACTGGGCAACTATATGATGGGAATGTTTTCAAATCTTTTCAGCATCTAAAAGAGGAGTTCGATCTTCCTCACACTTTCTTTTTTCACTTCTTACAACTTAGACATGCTCTCCAGGCTCAGTTCAGGAACACTCCTCCAGTCCTTGGCCCCTCACCAATAAAAACTTTCCTTACTACATTGGGACATGTTAAATTAGTCTCCCTGACTTACTCCTTCCTCTTAACCGAATAGCACAGAGGGACATTGCCAGGGTTGCGTTTACGCTGGGAGGGGGAGCTGGGTTCTATGAGTGATGAGGAATGGGACACGGCTAGAGAATTTCCACGTCTGGCCACGGTTTCTATTCGATTCCAGCAAATTCAGTTTTTCATTCTTCATAGAACTTATTAACCCCTGCTAGATGTTACAGACTGAGTACCTGCAACTCTGCTGAAAATTTGATAACTAGGGAGTTCCAGTACTCATGAGTGAAGCTGCGGCCAGTATGAATGACCGCAGCAACTCGTGCTCTACCCCTGACTCCGTTACCCCTCTTAGAGGTCGGATGGTGCCTGCGCTCAGAGCTGGATTAAGGCTTTGGGGGGCCTGGGGCACTTAATACTGGGGGGCCCTAAAGATTAATATTTTTGGATCGGGTCTTAGGAGGTCATTTAGATCCGATCGCTGCTGTGTGTTTTCGCACAGCAGGTGATCAGATCCGAACTGTGCATGCGTATGTACCACAATGCGCAGTCGCGTCGGACAGCTACAACGGGCATAGGTGGTCAGCGACGGGATGGTGCGAAGGAACCATTCGCACGGGCGATCGCAAGGTGATTGACAGGAAGAGGCTGTTTGTGGGTTACAACTGACCGTTTTCAGGGAGTGTCCGGAAAAACGCAGATGGGCTTAAGCGTTTTCAGGGAGGGTGTCTGACGTCAGCTCCAGCCCCAATCAGCAGGAATCAATTGCACGGGAAGAGTAAGTCCCAGGTTGCGTAGACACTGCACAAACTGCTTTTTAGCAGCTCAGCTGCACATGTGATCGCACACTTGCACAGCCAAAATACACTCCCCTGTAGGTGGCGACTATCTGATCGCAGGACAGCAAAAAACGCTGCCCAGCCATCAGATCTGAATGACCTCCTTAGTGCGCAAGCCTTCAGTGTGCACATAAACTTGGGTGTGGCCACAAGTCACACGCCCATTTCACTTCATGCTGGGGGCATGGACATTGCTTCCCCAGCAGCCCCAGCATCATGCGCACAGTAGTTCAGAGAATTATGTCCCTCCCTCTGCTCCTGCCCACTGATGGGACAGAACCCAAAAAACAGTACTGTCCCATCACATTGTGATTGTTGGGGCGATATGAATATGCACATATACAGTACACATACATATATACTGTCACACACATAAATACAGTCACATACAGTACTTATACACATACATACTGTCACACATAAATATACATACAGTATGTACAGTCGCACACACAGTCACATGCATACTGTCACATATATACTGTCAGACACATAAATACAGTCACATACAGTACTTATACACATACATACTGTCACACACAAATATACATATGTACAGTCGCACACACAGTCACATGCATACTGTCACATAAGTAGTCACACACAAATATACATATGTACAGTCGCACACACAGTCACATGCATACTGTCACATAAGTAGTCACACACATATACACATACATATGTACAGTTAGACACACATGCATACAATCACACATATATACACTGTCACACACAGTCAAAAACATACAGTCACACACATAAACATATCCCTCTTACACATATACATAGTGTCCCCCTCCGCCCTCTCACACATATTTATATACACTGTCTCCCTCCCCCTCTCACACATATTTATATACAGTGTCCCCCCAACTCTCACACATATTCATATACAGTGTCCCCCTCCTCCCTCTCACACATTTATATACAGTGTCTCCCACCCCCCTCTCACACATATTTATATACAGTGTCCCCCTCCTCCCTCTCACACATATTCATATACAGAGTCCCCCTCCTCCCTCTCACACATATTCCTATACAGTGTCCCCCTCCCCCCTCTCACACATATTCATATACAGTGTCCCCCTCCCCGCTCTCACACATATTCATATACAGTGTCCCCCTCCTCCCTCTCACACATATTCATATACAGTGTCCTCTCGCACATTTTCATATACAGTGTCCCCATCCCCCCTCTCACACATATTCACATACAGTGTCCCCCTCCCCCCTCTCACACATATTCATATAGTGCCCCCCTCCCCCTCTCACACATATTCATATACATAGTGTCCCCCTCCCCCCTCTCACACATATTTATATAGTGTCCCCCTTCTCCCTCATACAGTGTCCCCCTCCCCCCTCTCACACATATTCATATAGTGTCCCCCCCCTCACACATATTCATATACATAGTGTCCCCCTCCCCCCTCTCACACATATTTATATACAGTGTCCCCCTCCTCCCTCATACAGTGTCCCCCTCCCCCCTCTCACACATATTCATATACAGTGTCCCCCTCCTCCCTCTCACACAGTTCCCCCACTCCTCCCTCTTACCTCCCTCTAAAATCACTGGGTGGGCACTGCAGGCACACTGTGTATCTGATCCCGTCCTGCCTCCAAGCTCTCCTCCTCTCCCCCATGCTGCTTGCCAAGCACTGAATGCACAGTGCCGTGAAGCCCCACCCCCATGCACGAACTCCACCCCTCTTCCTCCTCAGTCTCCTCTCCTGTTTACTTTCATTTTCTACAGTTCGCAGTGCACTTTTGCACTGCAGCTGTAACCAAAGCTGGGGGCCCCATTCATAGAGGGGGCCCAGGGTAACGTGCCCCTCGAGCCCCCCCACTTAATCCGGCTCTGCCTGCGGTGCTAAAGCTCTTGTGCCCACAGCAGCCGTGTTTGAATGGGTGAATTAGGTTCACCCAAACGCCGATGTCCCCCGGTCTTATAAAGTGACAAGGCACCACCCGAGACTGCAAGTAAGGGGGAACCTAACTAAACCTGCAACACCAATGCACGAGTGATAAGAAGGCCAACAATGGTTTTAGATGTTATAAGCAAATAAACAGTGAGAGCAACAATGCTCAAGGATGTTAAAGATATAAATATAAATAAAGAACTGTTAGCATGGATACTCCATGAAAACCTGAACACCGGCTGGCAAGATCTGGTCAAGAATCAAACAGTCAAAGTCTCCAGGTCACAGCACAACAGAAAAGTAATAACGATGCGGCCTCTGACGCAGAATGTGGCAGAGCTGCAGACTCACGATACTACAAGGGAGTGACACAGGGGAGTTCCAAGGACTGGCCGACAGAGCTGGAAACCGAACAGGACTCTTGACTGGACACGATCCAAACAGGAACCAGGACCAGGGCAGCAGGAGTTCAGACTGGAACCAGAAATTACGGACAAGGACCAGGAACAGCTGACAGGGACCAGGAACAGGTTTGCAGGCAGCTAACCAGGAACATACAGGTACAATAATCTACTTCTATCACCGGCACTGGATGCAGGGCCAGCTGAGTAATAAAGGAAGCATGCCCCAATCAGGATAGCTGGAAGCCAAGCACAAGGTAATGGCCTAATTACTGTCAGGTGAGACTGAACACATAGGAAACAGACTGCAATTACACAGACTCACCACAGGCGGCCAACAACAGAACTCTAAACAAGTACATAAGAAATCCCAGCATGCAAACAGAAATACAACATAAAATACATGAGCAAAATGCAAACAGGATTGAGCCACTGCCGTGGCTCATAACAGTACCCCCCTCCCCTTGAGGAGGGGTCAAAGGACCCCAAAATCCAGGTTATCCAAAACAAGGGATCCATAAACAAAAACTAGGCATGCTGGTAAACCAGACAACGGCAAGAAGACAGAAACAAGCTGTGGCTACAGCTTATAACAGTGCCCCCCCCCCTCCCTTGAGGGTGGCCACTGGACACAAGACAAGAATATATATTTTTTAAACAAACAAGGCAGGGGTCAGCAATTATTTATTTTTCTTCATTTATTAATATGGCTCTAAAAGGTCTGACTACGGTAATTCCCCAAACATTGTCAGAACTGATGGTACCTTCTAGCAAAGCTGGGTTCAATCCTGAGATTGTTTTTTTAACCTTGGGGGCTGAACTTTTGGAAGAAGTATTGCAAGCAGCAGAGAAGAAGGCACTTCCTACTGTCAAGGCTATGGCCTGAGGATTTCAGGCTGGTTCTGCAGACAGCAAAGGATTCTCAGCATAGAAGACAGGTGACTTAGAGAAACCTAAAGCCATCTCTTTGGGACCATATTTCTTTATTACAGCATCACTGAATGCCCAGACATCCTGAAGAATGGGATCTTCGGTTTTAATTAAATTGGACGCCCATTCAAAAGGCTCCCCTCTAAAGGAATAAATCAGATAGAGCACAACCTTCTCCGAAGTGATGCCAAAAGATGGTCTAGACAGCATAATGGTGACGTAGTGTTTGGTAAGCGCAAGAAATTGGACTAAGTCCCCATCAAAGACTATAGATGTTGAGATATCATATAAAGAGTCAGGATCCGCTTCATTCCCATCTGCCTGGCTGGAGTGTATTGCTGGAACAAGGTCACTACCAACCTTACTAGAAGCTGAGAATTTTTGAACCCCATCAGGGGCTGCACACTCGGAGCCCCCTCCTGGGGCAGTGGCCTTCGGATCCCACTCTGGGACCGGATCGTCGGACTCTCTCGCTGGGACCGGATCGTCTGATTTTTTCACAGAGGCCGGACCGTCGAACTCCCTCTCTGGGGCCGGACCATCGGACTCCCTCTCTGGGGCCGGACCATGGGGCCGGACCATCGGACTCCCTCTCTGGGGCCGGACCATCGGACTCCCTCTCTGGGGCCAGACCATCGGACTCCCTCTCTGGGGCCAGACCATCGGACTCCCTCTCTGGGGCCAGACCATTGGACTCCCTCTCTGGGATTGACACCTGAGCCATTATATCCAATGCCCTTCTTGGACCCTGAGCATCGGGCACCGCTAGTGGACCCTGAGCATCGGGCACTGCTCCTAGACCCTGAGCACCGGGCACCGCTCCAGGACCCTGAGATTTCCCTACTGCGGTGTGCAACTCTGATTTAACTGGAAAGGCAAAAGATGAGAGAAACATTCTCCTTTGATTCCTGAATCTATAATGGGACTCCCTAGCCCAAGGACCTCAATTATAGGACAGAGTGCTTTTTTGTGTGGGTTTCATGACAAGTACCTCTGCCACAGTAGAGACGGGAGTAGGTCTTGAATCCTGACTCAACTTGGCCAGAGGGCAGGACTTGTCACCACATTTTGGATTGCACAACTCACAGGTCAGCAGATAGTGGCCTGAACCCCCACAATATAGGCATAAATTCAAGTTTCTGCAACGCTGATGCTCCTCCTCTGAGAGCCTGGGCCGCAGGAAACTTCTAAACCTTTTCTCACCGACCAAATCTGAGGATTCTCTTGTCACAATATTGTGAGCAAGAGTCTCTTTAGAGATAGATGAACTCTCAATAAATTCAGGCATAAGAAAAACTTTGGTCAGAAGGTTTTGCAGTTGCTTTAAGGATTGCTGCAAAACTTCCAGCCTCTCTGGATTCATGGCACTGAAAGCAGAGTTCAGAGCTGAGAGAGATGCCAGCACAGCTTGCATAGTAGGCACAGGAGGATTTCAGGCTAGACAGACAAGACTGGACTAGACAAGACGACACTGGACTGGACTCTGATCTGGTCACTGGACTGGACTCTGATCTGGACACTGGACTGGACTCTGATCTGGACACTGGACTGGACTCTGATCTGGACACTGGACTGGACTCTGATCTGGACACTGGACTGGACTCTGATCTGGACACTGGACTGGACTCTGATCTGGACACTGGACTGGACTCTGATCTGGACACTGGACTCATCCAAAAAAGAAAAACTACTCCATTAGCTTTGTTTTTTGTTGTATGGAACTCTGCTGAATATGTGACAACTAGGGAGTTCCAGTACTCATGAGTGAAGCTGCGGCCAGTATGAATGACCGCAGCAACTCATGCTCTACCCCTGACTCCGTTACCCCTCTTAGTGGTCGGATGGTGCCTGCGATGCTAAAGTTCTTGTGCCCACAGCAGCTGCATTTGAACGGTCTTATAAAGTGACAAGGCACCACCCGAGACTGCGAGTGAGTAAGGGGGAACCTAACTAACCCTGCAACACCAATGCATGAGTGATATTAAGGCCAACAATGGTTTTAGATGTTATAAGCAAATAAACAGTGAGAGCAACAATACTCAGGGATGTTAAAGATATAAATATATAAATATATATACTCCACAAAAACCTGAACACCGGCTGGCAAGATCTGGTCAAGAATCGAACAGTCAAAGTCTCCAGGTCACAGCACAACAGAAAAGTAATAACGATGCGGCCTCTGAGGCAGAATGCAGCAGAGCTGCAGACTCACGATACCACAAGGGAGTGACACAGGGGTGTTCCAAGGACTGACCGACAGAACTGGAAACCGAACAGGACTCTTGACTGGACACGATCCAAACAGGAACCAGGACCAGGGCAGCAGGAGTTCAGACTGGAACCAGAAATTACGGACAAGGACCAGGAACAGCTGACAGGGACCAGGGACAGGTTTGCAGGCAGCTAACCAGGAACATACAGGTACAATAATCTACTTCTATCACCGGCACTGGATGCAGGGCCAGCTGAGTAATAAAGGAAGCACACCCCAATCAGGATAGCTGGACGTCAGGCACAAGGTAATGGCCTAATTACTGTCAGGTGAGACTGAACACATAGGAAACAGACTGCAATTACACAGACTCACCACAGGCGGCCAACAACAGTACTCTAAACAAAACTAAAAAAGGGGAGGTAGAGGACTGCTGCGCCTCAGAGAGCTGCAGTAGGGATACCAACAGATGATCACTCAATCACCCTGGAACACAATGCACAAGAAAATAAGGGATCCCTTCTGCGCTCATCCAACAACAATAAACAGTAATGCAATAAATGATAGGTTCCCAATGGATAAGTCTATGACTAAATTATAGTCTCTTTTAGTTCTTATACAAAGCGGAAGTGCTGGATGTAGGGAGACTCAATGCATACCGTACTCACAAGGAGTCGTGGTATGTCCCGCATGTAGAGGTGTCTTAAGTCGCTTGGTTCTTCTTTACCTTCTCCGAGGTGGAAAGTTCTTATCCTCGTAGTTGGATGACCTTAAATGCAGAGATCTGACCCATCTGGCTCCGCTACCGGTTCGCCCTCCCTGCCGTCCCCGGCTGCTGCTGCTGCGGGCGGTGGCACTGACTGGACGGGTCAAGAAGAACCAAGCGACTTAAGACACCTCTACATGCGGGACATACCACGACTCCTTGTGAGTACGGTATGCATTGAGTCTCCCTACATCCAGCACTTCCGCTTTGTATAAGAACTAAAAGAGACTATAATTTAGTCATAGACTTATCCATTGGGAACCTATCATTTATTGCATTACTGTTTATTGTTGTTGGATGAGCGCAGAAGGGATCCCTTATTTTCTTGTGCATAGTACTCTAAACAAGTACATGAGAAATCCTGGCATGTAAACAGAAATATAACGTAAAATAAATGAGCAAAATGCAAACAGGAATGAGCCACTGCCGTGGTTCATAACACTAGATTGCTCAAATTCAGTGGTCACTCTTCTTCTAATTGCCCTAAGTGCGGGCTCACCCCGGGGTTATTTTTGGCACCTCATTTGGGAATGTGCTGTAGTGTGTTGCTTTTGTTCTCAGGTAAAAGCTGTAATGGTGGTTACTGGCATACCCGAACAAGTCCTTACTCCCAAAATGTGTATATTGGGTGCTCAGGACGGGATGATACTTAACATTACAGATAATCAATATGTTATTAATCTATGCTCTTTAGCTAAAGTGTGTATAGCTCGCTCCTGGATGGCCCACTCAGGAACTACTATTGAAGCGTGGGTAGCTCTAGTTAATACAACTCTAGAACATGAAAAGTATATTTATATGTCACGTAATGCACTCTCAAAATATGACAGTATCTGGTCTAAATGGACAAGTTCAATATATTTTTCCCAACATTGATAATCTATTATGATACAGTTAACTGATGATTTCTCTGGTCCTCTGTGGCTTTATGACTCGTCTCACCTCCACTAGGTACATACATACCATGTTACATTATAAGCTTGATATCTACCATACAGACACTGCTAGGCTGAATGTTATTATATTTTTCTTCTTTTCCTTTTTATTCTTTATTTTTGGGGAAAAAATTTAATCCATTGTTTCCAATAAAGACAATCACAGAGTACGGTACTTTATTTAACTTTATTTGTTCAAGCCTTTAAAGTATAATAATTCAGTGCGACTAATTTTTTAATTGCATATTTTCACAGGAAATCCCCACGTAATCTTGTCCTGTTAATAATATTTTACTTTCCTTGTACTGTCATATAACTAATTGTAAGTCCCATCGATTGCTATTTTGTATTTATTTACAGCTTGTACACACCTTATTATCGAATGTATTTTTGACTGTACTGTATGCTGCGCAATATAACTGTCACGATCCGGGTATCTGGACGCCATTTCTTACCCATCAGATGCCTCCTAAGGCTGGCTCAGCGCTCCAGGACCGGATCCCATCTGTTATCCTGATGTGTACATTCCTGTATCCTCTCCTGTCACTCTGGGACGCTGTCACAGTAAACGCCATATTACACCTGGCATGGCGTCTTCCGCGGCCTCCGCCGCCGTCCCTGAACTTCTGCATGCAGAGTGTCTGAGTGGCGATTACGTCAGCCGCGGCCTCCGCTGTGTCCGCGTGGTTGGATGTGCATCTGTCAGCCTGGCGCCTCCTGTCTCCGGTGGCCGGCGCCGCCATTACTGTTTTCATTACCACATGGATTACAAACCAAACTTCCCTCCAAGTGTCTGCATGGGCGCAGCCATCTTGGATTCTGTCAGCTGATCATTTCCACCAATCTGTTCTCAGTATTGATAATCTGCATAATTGCCTAGCCAATCCCTTCCTTGCTGCAGGTATAAATACACTGTGCCTGAGCAAGGAAGGCGTCAGTGCTTTGGTTGTCAAACCTAGTTCCTGTTTGTCTCTCTCCTGTGATTGTCTTCCAGGTTCCAGCTCCTGTCTCAAGACTTCCACCATAGAGACCCGCACCATCATTCCACCTGCGGTGTAGCCTGACTCTCCAATCCATTGTGGATTCATCTGTTTCCAGCTACTACATTACCTGCTTCCAGCTCAGCTTCCAGCAGAGTACAGCTTCTCTTAAAGGGCCGGTGTCCTTTCTACACTTTACCACTCTCCACCGGTATTATTATTTCTCCGCTCTCAAGTTCTACATTTCAGTTCATATTTCATCGCTCCCAAGTTCATCTATTATTTAACTGGTTCCAGCCAGTATCCACTCCGTGCTAACAACAGTCTGGTTCCAGCCAGTATCCACAGCAGCTGTTTTACCTTCAGCAACCCAGCTTTTCCTGGAACACCAGCTGGCACAATCCTGGGTTATCTCCATTGCTACAGTCGGGCCTGTGGCTCCTGCCATCCTGTAGTACCCAGGAACTGTATTTATTCTTTGCTGACTTTTTACGTTTTCTTTTACTGCTGCTGTGTTGCGGAGTTGTCATAATAAACATCATTGACTTTTATCCAAGTTGTCGTGGTCACGCCTTCGGGCAGTTATTATTCATGTTACTTACATGTCCAGGGGTCTGATACAACCTCCCAGGTTCCGGTACATCTCAGCCCCTACAACTGAGGCTGCCTCCCGTCAGCTCAGGCCCTCAGTTGTGACAGTAAGCACTGACATAATGAATCCAGCCGGAGACCAGGATCAAGCGGCCAGGCCGATGCAAGAACTGGCAGCCCGACTAGAACATCAGGAGGCTGCACAGGGCCACATCATCCGCTGTCTCCAGGATCTCTCTACTCGGCTGGATGGGATTCAGACAACTCTCCGTGGATCAGGCGCGTCTGGTGCGTCAACCACAGTGACTCCAGCTATAACCCCACCCACCTTACCCATTTCTGCTCCACGTCTTCATCTTCCAACGCCAGCAAAATTTGACGGATCTCCAAGATTCTGCAGGGGATTTCTCAACCAGTGTGAGATTCAGTTTGAGCTACAACCTGGCAATTTTCCCAGTGACCGTACAAAAATTGCCTACATTATTTCTCTTCTCAGTGGCTCAGCCCTTGATTGGGCATCACCGTTATGGGAGAGGTCCGACACCCTGCTATCTTCCTACACTGCCTTCGTGTCAACATTCAGGCGCATCTTCGACGAGCCAGGCCGGGTAACCTCAGCTTCATCCGAGATTCTCTGTTTACGCCAGGGGTCACGTACTGTAGGACAATATCTGATACAGTTCCAGATCCTGGCATCCGAACTGGCATGGAACGACGAGGCCCTGTATGCTGCATTCTGGCATGGCTTATCTGAGCGTATTAAAGATGAGTTAGCTACCAGAGACTTACCTTCTAAGTTAGATGAGCTAATCTCACTCTGCACGAAAGTTGATTTACGTTTCAGAGAGAGAGCAACTGAGCGTGGAAGATCATCTGCTCCAAAATCTTCTGCTCCTCCTCCTCGTCAACTGTCACCATCTAAAGATGAGCCCATGCAACTTGGCCGTTCCCGTTTAACTCCTGCTGAGCGCCGAAGACGTCTCTCCGAGTCTCTCTGTCTCTATTGTGCAGCTCCGTCTCACACCATTAATGCCTGTCCCAAACGTCCGGGAAACTCCAAATCCTAGCTCGCCAAGGAGAGGGCCGGCTAGGAGTAATGATCTCCTCTCCATCTCCTCAAGATTGTAATCTCCCAGTCTCGCTTCAAGTTGCTCAACGTTATCGGAACGTCATTGCCCTCCTTGATTCCGGAGCAGCTGGGAACTTTATTACCGAAGCCTATGTTAAACGGTGGTCCCTACCCACCGAGAGACTTCCTTCGTCCATTTCTTTAACTGCCGTGGATGGCAGCAAAATTTTTGATGCAGTTATTTCTTTAAGGACTCTACCAGTTCGTCTGAGAGTGGGAGTTCTTCATTCCGAACTTATTTCTTTTTTAGTGATTCCAAGAGCCACACATCCTGTGGTCCTGGGCCTTCCATGGCTCCGTCTTCACAATCCTACAATTGATTGGACGACTACGCAAATCCTGGCATGGGGTTCCTCCTGTGCTGAGACATGTTTGTTTAAAGTATTGCCTGTCTGTTCTTCCTCCCCCAGGTCGTCTGATGTTCCACCTCCTCCATATCAAGATTTCACGGATGTGTTCAGTAAAGCTTCTGCTGATATCCTTCCTCCTCATAGAGAATGGGACTGCCCGATTGATCTCGTTCCAGGGAAGGTTCCACCTCGAGGCCGAACTTATCCGTTGTCTCTGCCTGAGACGCATTCTATGGAGGAATATATTAAAGAGAACCTAGCAAAGGGGTTCATTCGACCTTCTTCTTCTCCAGCCGGCGCAGGCTTCTTTTTTGTAAAAAAGAAAGATGGTGGTCTGCGGCCGTGCATCGACTACAGAGGTTTGAACGACATTACCATCAAGAACCGTTATCCTTTACCCCTGATTACTGAGCTCTTTGACAGAGTTAGCGGAGCTACCATCTTTACAAAGCTGGACTTGAGAGGTGCATACAATCTCATCCGGATCCGTGAGGGTGACGAGTGGAAGACCGCCTTTAACACCCGTGACGGACATTATGAGTACCTCGTCATGCCCTTCGGATTGAGCAATGCTCCAGCTGTATTCCAGCATTTTGTCAATGAGATCTTCAGAGACATTCTATACCGTCATGTCGTGGTCTATCTAGACGATATCCTCATTTTTGCCAACGATTTAGAGGAACATCGTTTTTGGGTTAAAGAGGTTCTGTCCCATCTCCGTGTCAATCATCTCTATTGCAAATTAGAAAAATGCGTCTTTGAAGTCAAGTCCATTCCGTTTCTAGGGTACATTGTGTCCGGTTCCGGACTAGAGATGGATCCTGAGAAACTACAAGCAATCCAAAATTGGCCGATACCCTTAACCCTCAAAGGGGTCCAGAGGTTCTTAGGGTTCGCCAACTATTACCGAAAGTTTATACGAGACTTTTCCACCATTGTGGCGCCTATTACTGCTTTCACTAAGAAGGGTGCTAACCCGTCCAAGTGGTCTGAAGAAGCCATGCAAGCATTTCATCTTTTAAAACTAAGGTTCATCTCTGCGCCTGTTCTGAAACAGCCTGACATCGACTCTCCTTTCATCTTAGAGGTGGATGCCTCCTCCGTTGGAGTAGGAGCCGTGTTATCTCAGAGGGCTAAAGATGGCCATTTACACCCTTGCAGTTTCTTCTCCCGGAAGTTCTCCCCAGCTGAGCGCAACTATGCCATTGGCGACCAGGAGTTGCTAGCCATCAAGCTCGCTCTAGAAGAGTGGAGGTATCTGTTGGAGGGAGCTTCTCATTCAATCACCATACTTACAGACCACAAGAACCTTTTATATCTGAAAGGCGCACAATGTCTCAACCCTCGTCAGGCCAGATGGGCACTTTTCTTTTCCAGGTTCGACTTTAAACTCCAGTTCTGTCCGGGCTCTCAGAATCGCAAGGCCGATGCCCTTTCCCGCTCATGGGAGCAAGAAAATGAGTCAGAGTCTTCAGACAAGCATCCTATTATAAATCCGTTGGCATTCTCCACGGTAGGGATGGACTCTACGCCCCCATCAGGGAAAAGTTTTGTGAAACCGATGCTAAGGAAGAAGCTCATGCATTGGGCCCATGCTTCCCGTTTTGCCGGACATACAGGTATCCAAAAAACCCTGGAGTTTATCTCTAGGTCCTATTGGTGGCCAACTCTGAAAAAGGACGTCTTGGAGTTTATTGCATCTTGCCCAAAGTGTGCTCAACATAAGGTATCCCGCCAGTCGCCTGCGGGGCAACTGGTTCCACTATCTGTTCCCCGTCGACCTTGGACCCATTTGTCGATGGATTTTATTACAGATTTACCCATGTGCAGCAAGTTCAATACCATCTGGGTGGTAGTTGACCGGTTCACCAAGATGGCACACTTCATTCCTCTCACCGGTCTTCCGTCAGCTTCCAAGTTGGCTCAAGTATTCATACAAGAGATCTTCCGACTCCACGGTCTTCCTGAAGAAATTATCTCAGATCGAGGAGTTCAATTCACAGCCAAATTCTGGCGAAGTTTATGTCAAGTCCTCCAAGTCAAGCTAAAGTTTTCCACGGCTTACCATCCTCAGACCAATGGTCAAACCGAGAGGGTGAATCAGGACTTGGAGGCCTTCCTCCGCATCTATGTGTCCTCCTCTCAAGATGACTGGGTTCAATTACTTCCCTTGGCCGAGTTCTGTCACAACAACCAGTATCATTCTTCATCTGCTTCAACCCCATTCTTCACTAACTTTGGATTCCACCCTAAAGTCCCTGAGTTCCAACGGCTTCCAGCAACTTCTGTTCCCGCAGTGGATATCACCTTGCATCAGTTTGCCAATATCTGGAAGAGCGTACGATCAGCTCTGCTCAAGGCATCGTTCAGGTACAAGAAGTTTGCGGATAAGAAGCGTCGAGCAGTTCCTGCTCTCAAGGTGGGTGATCGGGTATGGTTATCCACGAAGAATTTGAGGTTAAGAGTTCCCAGTATGAAGTTTGCACCTCGCTATATCGGTCCTTTCAAGATTGAACAAGTCGTCAATCCTGTTGCTTACAGACTCCAGTTGCCTCCCTTCTTAAAAATACCCAGGACATTCCATGTTTCCCTGTTGAAACCGCTGATCTTGAATCGGTTTCATTCCTCACTTCCTCCAACTCCGAAAGTCCAAACTCAACGAGGCGTTGAGTATGAAGTGGCCAAGATCCTGGACTCACGTCACCGTTACGGTCAACTACAATATCTTATTGACTGGAAGGGTTATGGTCCTGAGGAACGTTCATGGACCAATGCTTCTGATGTCCATGCTCCTGCCTTGGTCCGGAGATTCCATTCCAAGTTTCCTCAAAAGCCAAAGAAGTGTCCTGGGGCCACTCCTAAAGGGGGGGGTGCTGTCACGATCCGGGTATCTGGACGCCATTTCTTACCCATCAGATGCCTCCTAAGGCTGGCTCAGCGCTCCAGGACCGGATCCCATCTGTTATCCTGATGTGTACATTCCTGTATCCTCTCCTGTCACTCTGGGACGCTGTCACAGTAAACGCCATATTACACCTGGCATGGCGTCTTCCGCGGCCTCCGCCGCCGTCCCTGAACTTCTGCATGCAGAGTGTCTGAGTGGCGATTACGTCAGCCGCGGCCTCCGCTGTGTCCGCGTGGTTGGATGTGCATCTGTCAGCCTGGCGCCTCCTGTCTCCGGTGGCCGGCGCCGCCATTACTGTTTTCATTACCACATGGATTACAAACCAAACTTCCCTCCAAGTGTCTGCATGGGCGCAGCCATCTTGGATTCTGTCAGCTGATCATTTCCACCAATCTGTTCTCAGTATTGATAATCTGCATAATTGCCTAGCCAATCCCTTCCTTGCTGCAGGTATAAATACACTGTGCCTGAGCAAGGAAGGCGTCAGTGCTTTGGTTGTCAAACCTAGTTCCTGTTTGTCTCTCTCCTGTGATTGTCTTCCAGGTTCCAGCTCCTGTCTCAAGACTTCCACCATAGAGACCCGCACCATCATTCCACCTGCGGTGTAGCCTGACTCTCCAATCCATTGTGGATTCATCTGTTTCCAGCTACTACATTACCTGCTTCCAGCTCAGCTTCCAGCAGAGTACAGCTTCTCTTAAAGGGCCGGTGTCCTTTCTACACTTTACCACTCTCCACCGGTATTATTATTTCTCCGCTCTCAAGTTCTACATTTCAGTTCATATTTCATCGCTCCCAAGTTCATTTATTATTTAACTGGTTCCAGCCAGTATCCACTCCGTGCTAACAACAGTCTGGTTCCAGCCAGTATCCACAGCAGCCGTTTTATCTTCAGCAACCCAGCTTTTCCTGGAACACCAGCTGGCACAATCCTGGGTTATCTCCATTGCTACAGTCGGGCCTGGTAAGGACTTTCCATCTAGAAGATCATAAGAACTATCTCACACTACCAGTGCCCTGTGGCTCCTGCCATCCTGTAGTACCCAGGAACTGTATTTATTCTTTGCTGACTTTTTACGTTTTCTTTTACTGCTGCTGTGTTGCGGAGTTGTCATAATAAACATCATTGACTTTTATCCAAGTTGTCGTGGTCACGCCTTCGGGCAGTTATTATTCATGTTACTTACATGTCCAGGGGTCTGATACAACCTCCCAGGTTCCGGTACATCTCAGCCCCTACAACTGAGGCTGCCTCCCGTCAGCTCAGGCCCTCAGTTGTGACAATAACCTTATGCTTAATAAAACAATACCGTATTAAAAAAATAAAAAAAGAAGAAGAAAAAAAAAGAGGTGCAATGAGGTAGCTGGATGACTTTGCTAAGTGACCCAAGTGGGCGGCACAAACACCTGGCCCATCTAGGAGTGGCACTGCAGTGGCAGACAGGATGGCACTTTTAAAAACTAAGCCCCAAAGAGCACATAATGCAAAGCAGAAAAAGAGGTGCAAGGAGGTCGCTGGATGACTAAGCTAAGCGACACAAGTGTGCCGCACAAACACCTGGCCCATCTAGGAGTGGCACTGCAGTGGCAGACAGGGTGCCACTTTTAAAAACAGGGCCCGAAACAGCACATAATGCAAAGAAAAAAAAGAGGTGCAAGATGGAATTGTTCTTGGGCCCTCCCACGCACTCTTATATTGTATAAACAGGACATGCACACTTTAAGAAACCAATCATTTCAGCAACAGGGTCTACCACACGACTGTAGCTGAAATGACTGGTTTGCTTGGGCACCCGCAAAAAAAGAAGCAATTAATACCCCCACCAAAAAAGAAGCAATTCATCTTTCCTTGCACAAACTGGCTCTACAGAGGAAAGATGACGTCCTCATCCTCCGATTCCTCACCCCTTTTAGCGTGTACATCCTCCTCACAGAGCATTAATTCATCCCCACTGGAATCCACCATCATAGGTCCCTGTGCACTTTCTGAAGGCAACTGCTGGTAAAGGTCTTCCTGAAGGAAATTATACTTCATTTTGATGAACATCATCTCCACATTTTATTGAAGTAACCTCCTATGCCGATCGCTGACAAGGTTACTGGCTGCACTAAACACTCTTTCGGAGTACACACTGGAGGGGGGGCAACTTAGGTAAAGTAAAACCAGTTTGTGCAAGGGCCTCCAAATTGCCTCTTTTTCCTGCCAGTATACATATGGACTGTCTGACATGCCTACTTGGATGCTGTCACCCATATAATCCTCCACCATTCTTTCAATGGTGACAGCATCATATTCAGTGACAGTAGACAAGATGTCAGCACTTGCTCCTGACTGCCCTGCATCACCGCCAGCGGGTGGGCTAGGAAATTTTATCCTTTTCCTCACAGCCCCAGCTGCAGGAGAAAATGAAGGAGGAGCTGACGAGTCACGTTACGCTTGAGTTGACAATTGTCTTACCAGCAGGTCTTTGAACCTCTGCAGACTTGTGGCAAAGCGAATGAAGGGCTCCATCCACAAGTCCCACATACTTAGCGAAATCATTCCGTCTTAGGTCCTCCTTCAATTTCTGCTTCTGCAAAAGCCTGATGAGGGGAATGACCTGACTCAAGCTGGCAGTGTCTAAACTGACTTCACGTGTGGCAAGTTCGAAGGGTTGGAGAACCTTGCACAAGATGAAAATCATTCTCCACTGCACTTGAGTCAGGTGCATTCACCCTGCTTTGCCTATAGGTGGATGTATAGGCTTGAATGGCCTTTTGCTGCTTCTCCATCCTCTGAAGCATATATTGACACCTGTTGTCCGGATTTGTGGAGAAATAATTCCACACTGAAGAGGTGGCTTTTTTGGTATTTTGCCCAAGCATGACATGGTCTTATTCATCCCTCGGACAACAACTGTCTCCCCCGGTGCCTGATTTAAACAAACCACATCACCATCAGATTCCTCCTCATCAACTTCCTCCTCAGTGCCAGCAACACCCATATCGTCATCCTGATGTACTTCAACAGTGACATTTCAATTTGAATATCAGAAACTGGACTGTGGGTGCTCCTTCCAGCACTTGTAGAGGGCGTGCAAATGGTGGAAGGAGCCACCTCTTCCCATTCAGTGTTTGGAAGGTCAGGCATCGCAACCGCCGACACACTTGGACTCTCCTTGAGGATTTGTGATACCATCTTAAAACGCACAGTTCTTTGCTGTGCTTTTGCCAGCTTAACTCTTATCATTTTTCTAGCGGAAGGATGAGTGCTTCCATCGTCATGTGAAGCTGAACCATTAGTCATGAACATAGGCCAGGGCCTTAGCCGTTCCTTGCCACTCCGTGTCGTAAATGGAATATTGGCAAGTTAACGTTTCTCCTCAGACTATTACATTTATTTTTTGGGGTCATTTTACTGAACTTTGGCTTTTTGGATTTTACATGCCCTCTACTATGACATTGGGCATCGACCTTGGCAGACGACGTTGATGGCATTTCATTGTCTATGTCATGACTAGTGGCAGCAGCTTCAGCACTAGGAGGAAGTGGTTCTTGATCTTTCCCTAATTTATCCTCCAAATGTTTGTTCTCCATAATTTTTCTGGAGTTATATAACAATATGTGGCACAGGAGAGCGTACCCCTACACCACACAGGGCAAACCCTGTAAAAATTATTTGGATTACATATTAATAACCTCTTTATTTGGAGTAAATAATATACAGCACAGGACAGCACCACTGGACTTATACGGCAGTACCACTGGACTTATACGGCAGTACCACTGGACTTATACGGCAGTATTACTGGACTTATACGGCAGTACCACTGGACTTATACGGCAGTATCACTGGACTTTTACGGCAGTACCACTGGACTGGACTTATACGGCAGTACCCCTGGACTTATACGGCAGCAGCACAGGACACCACCACTGGACTTATGGCAGCACAGGACACCACCACTGGACTGATGCAGCACAACACAGCACCACTGCACTGGAATTATACAGCAGCACTGGACTTATGGCAGGCAGTACAGGACACACCACTGTGACTGGACTGATGCAGCACAAGACACCACCACTGGACTGATGCAGCACAAGACTGGAATGACACATAAGAGCAGGTCGCCACACCACTTTCCCGCACAGACAGACACTGAGGAGACAGACACGTCCTCTCTCTACACTCTCCAGGACTGGAGTGAAAATGTCTGTGATGCATGGCTCCTTATATGGAATCCAAAACCCGTGAGAATCCGACAGCAGGATGATGACGTTTTGCCTCGTTCTGGTTTCCGAGTCTGGCAGGAAGTCTCGGGTCGGGCTCAGATCCGGGCTCGGGATGTGAAGTTCAGGGGGTTTCAGTTCTCATCTCTAGTTTAAGGATATGAAATGGTTACTAAGAAATAGATATTATAACATTTTTTCTATATTAAGTAAAATCTATATATAACTGTGAAAGCCCTCACTCACTCACTGACTCATCACTTCTTACTTCCCGATATGTTAGGAAGCTGAAATTTAACATAGGTATTCTTCAGGTGGGAAATTGGAAAATTACGTAATTAGAATTTTAATAAACCTCCCCTAAGGGAATGAAAAGGGGGTTGACATAATGACGTCATTACCAATGCGTGACTTGCTTTGCGTGAATTATAACACCCAAACGGACAACCGGAACAAAATTTGGATTGCACCTCCAGTGGGTAGAATTTAATAAACTACAAAAATTGTCCTGTCACTTTTACCGTATCTGCTATGAGTGCTCCTCGGGTAACGGCAAGCACCATGGATTAATATTCACTTGCGTTAAGACGTCTCAAATTTATGTCTCTATAGTTTTACTCATTTATATGTACAGTACAACCGTGAAAAGCAGAAACTCCTGTGCGAAGAAGGACTAGAGCAGCTATTTTTTCACAAACAAGAAAAAAATGTATACTGGAAAACACTATAAAAATGCAATTTTTGAAACAAATAAACGTACACAGACAAGGATATATCTAGGGGCAAATTCAGTATAGATTGCAAAAATTACAAATTAGCAAAAATTGCGAGCAAACGCAAAATTGCGAAAGCACACCCAAACGGAAAAACTGCAACACTAATTTAATTTAACAAAAAGAAGGTGGGCTTGTGAAATGTGCAAATATTGCGAAAACCATCCAAATAATCTCAGTTTTTGCGTACATATTACAAATGTACGCAATTTTTGCGTACATGTTTCTGATGTTGCATTTTTTGCTAACAACAGTGTTTTTCCCTTAAAAATTGCACAACCTACTTTCCTGCACCCAAATTAAGGAAACTACTCAACAATTGTAAATCAATTCAATCATCACTTAATTGGTCAAATGATCTTGTGGTAATTTAGTAATTATTATCTTAAAGACACCATAGTGTTTTTCTTCAAACATTGACTAATGCCCATAACTGTGTTCAAATATATACAACTAGAGAGAGTGTGAATTCTAGCCTCTAAACCCTACACAACAGAAATTATTGTTATATGTTTTAACAAACACACTTTTTTTAGTCAAAATATTTTAATTCGGAAACAACAGTAACATTTGAAAAAAAAATACATAAATATATATATATATATATATATATATATATATATAACTTGGGGTATTCAAAATAAATTCTGCAGACCGATCACTTCCTGCAATAACCCCCTCAGATAACCCTCAATATTGCCCAAACAATCCCGAATGAGGGTATCTCTTTGCACAGGAACATCTATAAGACAAAGGTGAGAAAAAAGCATTTTTAGGGGGAGATTCAAATGTTTGAAAAGTTGGTTGGGTGTCTGTTTTTTCCTGTCTATTAGACAGGAAAAAACAGACTCCCAACTGACTTTTCAAACATTTGAATCTCCCCCTTAGTGTGTAAATAAATGTAAACACATCACATTCAATATAGTAGTCCCAGACACTTAAGCCATTTTTTTTTTTTTTTTTTTTTAACATTAGGACCCATATGCTGGAAATTGCATGATGTCCTTTTGACAAAATCACTTCCTTGGCCATGGTTACATTTACCCTTGCACCCACTATGGGGTTTTTTTTTGGTTTGTAAATGGGAAGCATGTAAAATTTCTGACTGGCTGCCACTGTTTGTCACAGATTTTGCCCCTTTTATAGGCTCAAACAAAACACACAAAAACACATACCTCACCTACTTTTCAAATTCCAAACCATTTCTAAACACTTACTTTGTTGGCTTTGGGATGTTGGCTCAGCAGCGTCATCCCCCGAAGCTGTGCCCTCACCATTATTAGTGTGGAAGTGTGTTTGAGTACGAAAGTGAGAGGGTGTTTCAGAAGTAGAGTCAGAGTGGGTTTATAAGTGAGAGGGAGAGCGGGTTTCAGAAGGAGAGACAGAGGGGGATTGGAAGTGAGAGGGAAAAGGGGCTTCAGATGAAGAGACAGAGTGGGTTTGGAAGGGAGAGGGAGAGGGGGGTTCAGAAGGAGAGACGGAGGGAGATTGGAAGTGAGAGGGAGAGGGGGCTTCAGATGGAGAGGCAGAGGAGGATTGTAAGGGAGAGGGGGTTCAGATGGAGAGGCAGAGGGGGTTTGTAAGTGAGCGGGAGATGTGGTTTCGGAAGGCGAGGCAGGCGGGGTTTGTTGCGGGGATTCAGAGGGTGCCCTTGCTTGCCTCCTGATGTTAGCCAGATGGTGTCTCTGCCTCCTGCATTGTTGTGCCTGGCCTAAACAAGGTTGAAGTAAATGATACCAATTAACCTATGATTTTGGGAAATTTGCAACCATAAAATCAAAAATGTATAATGTTATGTGTTTTTGGTGTAGACAAATGGAGGCATTCTGGGAAATAGATTTAGATGGAATTTTTATTTACGATGGGATGTTGGGCAAAGCAACCAATCTGATCTTAGGTATTATATTGTAGAATGTGATGGTGAATTGAGAAGTTGAATCGTATTGGTTGCTATGGGCAATATCCCATCTAAAAGAAAAATCACAACTTTGTAACAAACATAAGGTCTCCTGACATTTTGCTATACAGAGATCCCACACACACAAACAAACACATACATTAACACACCAGCACAAACTCACTGTCACCCAAATACACACTAACAAACACACTCACTGACAAACACACTAACAAACTCAGATGCTAATACGACTCTAACATGCATGTTTACTTATGCGTGTGTACGTATGCATGTTCCTTACACCTGCGTATGTCCGCTCGAATATGCCTCAGCAAATCCGGCTGCCGCCTACAGAGGTCAGACCACCGCCTTTCCAATTGGATCACTGAGCGGGAGGAGACACAGCAGATGCGGAGTCGCCTGCAGACCACTCTATAAGCGGCCCGTTTGTACTCATTGGAAATATAGGGGTGTGTGTCCCCCAGCCTCCTATCCATCTCCTGCGTAAGAATGCGCAGCTCCTGTGCAGTGAATGCAGCTGCTCTCATGTGGCAATGGCGTATGTGCAATAATATCTGCTATTTATAATATTTGCTTGATACTGATTGGTTAAGGTATTAAAGATGGCTGACATATTTCCATATTTGAATTATCATTATAACTTTATGGATTACAAACACTACACAATTGTGACATTGCTGTGATTGGTTAATGGGCAAAAAATGGCTGACATGTACTGTGATTATAAAATATATCATTACAAGTGTATAACTTATAAAAGAGTCAAAATGAGGGGTAATTGGTGTAGCAGACTACTTATGGAATTGTGGTGTTGCATACTTCTTTCTCAGGTGCGTACGTACGCAATGGTAAGGCATGTCAGTGGCTTGTAGCTATTTTACAGCAACAGTAAGCTCACATTTACTCTCTTAAACACACACCTCAGATGTTAGCTATGAGTTATTTGTCAGCAATCTAACATTTGAATTCATTTTTAAATAAATAATGTACCCTGGCAAAATTGTGGCCTTTTATGAGTTTATGTTTTATTACAGTGGCGTAACTAGAAATTTTTCTCCCCCAAGCCAAAAAATCCTTTGGCGCCCCCCCCCCCCCCCCATACCCCCCATAATTGGCACTAGCAAAGGGACAAATATGTGCGCGCCGCAGGCGCGCGCCGCCAAAAAGGGTGTGTGGCTTTGTTGAAATGGGCATGGCTTCACATAAAGGGGCGTGGTATTGCAGGAAAAGACTACCTTATACCCCAGTTTTGCAACCTGCACGCCCAGACATTGGCCACCACAGGAAAGAAAAATAATCCTGATTCATGCCCCTTACATTATTTCTAATTTTTCCTCCTTATAGTAATGCCCAGTATACATTATGCCACATACTGCAATGGCCTTAGCCATTATGCCACACACAATAATGCACATGACACAATATGCACACACTGTAATGCCCCCGACACATTATGCCACACACCGTAATGCCTGTGACACATTATGCCACACACCGTAATGCCTGTGACACATTATGACAGGAATCGCAATGCCCGTTATACATTATGCTACACACTGCAATGCCCCTGATACATTATAGCACATACAATGTCTGTGACACAGTATGACACACACCACAATGATCCTGAGACATTATACCACATACCACAATGCCCGTGATATAGTATACAAAACTCCGTAATGCCTGACACATTATGACACACACCGCAATGTCCGTGATACATTATGCCAAACACTGCAGTGACCCTGAGACATTATACCACATACCACACAATGCCCGTGATATAGTATACCACACACCGTAATGCCCATTACACATTAAGTTCTACAGTAAGGCTTCCAATTACTTTTAAATTACCTGCTCGTTGCCAGGGGTTTCATGCTCTTGGTTCCATGCACGGTGCCAGGGGTTTTCATGCTCAGGGTGTCATGCTCGTTGCCAGGGGTTTCATGCACTGGGTGTCATGCTCATTGCTAGGGGGTAGTGCTTGTTGCTAGGGCTGTGCTCCCAGTGCCACATATGCCCCCAGTGCCAGATATTCCCCCACAGTGCCAGGTATATGCACCCAGTGCCAGATATTCCCCCACAGTGCCACATATGCCCCCTCAGTGCCTGCTCCCCCCAGTGCCAAATATTCCCCCACAGTGCCAGGTATATGCCCCCAGTGCCAGATATTCCCCCACAGTGCCAGGTATATGCCCCCAGTGCCAGATATTCCCCCACAGTGCCAGGTATATGCCCCCAGTGCCAGATCTTCCCCCACAGTGCCAGATATTCCCCCCAGTGCCAGGTATATGCCCCCAGTGCCAGATATCCCCCCCCCCCCCCAGTGCCAGGTATATGCCTCCAGTGCCAGATCTTCCCCCACAGTGCCAGGTATATGCCCCCAGTGTCAAGTATATGCCCCCAGTGCCAGATCTTCCCCCACAGTGCCAGGTATATGCCCCCAGTGCCAGATCTACCCCCACAGTGCCAGGTATATGCCCCCAGTGCCAGGTATATCCCCCCCCAGTGCCAGATATTCCCCCATAGTGCCTGCTTCCCCCCCCAGTGCCAGGTATATGCCCCCCAGTGCAAGGTATATGCCCCCCCCAGTGCAAGGTATATATCCCCTCAGTGCCTGCTTTCCCCCCTCCCTTGTGTTGGAGGGACACGGAGCGCACATCACGCGCCCCCCTGTGTCCGTCCTGGCTCTCCCCCGGCCGGTCTAATAAAGGAAGTGCCGGTTCGTGAGCCAATCAGAGCTCACGAACGGCACTTCCTTAATTAGACCGGCCGGGGGAGAGCCAGGACGGACACAGGGGGGCGCGTGATGTGTGCTCCGTGTCCCTCCTTACAGGGCAGCTCAGCGGCGGAGGGAAGAGACCACAGATTGACATGCGGACGCTCATCCGCATGTCAATCTGTGCAAAGTCAGTGGCGCCCCCGCAGCCCCTCGCCCCCAAGCCACCGCGAGGACTGCGGGGGCAGTAGTTACGCCACTGTTTTATTATCATCATTGCAATTGTTTTTGGTAATTACACAAAAACAGGAAAGTAAAGAAAATAATCTCATTTTTGAATTTTGGGTAACAGAACTAAAAATTTTTATTTTTTAAGGGGAATGTTCCAAAAAGAAAATGTTGTTTGCAGAAATCCAATCTTCAACGGCTATTCGGTTTTATGTTGGGAAAAGGGGAAACTTGTTGTAACTTGTTTGTGGTCCTGGTGTGGGGTTAGAATAAGGAGTCAGGAGCCAAGGCGTGTTGGGATAGCCACTATCTCTTGAAATTGTAGACACTGAAATGTAAGTTAAACACTAAGAAATGTATAATGATTACAATAAGGCACAATAAGCCAAAATATAAGCAACACTTACCCAATAACCACGCATCACCACCTTGCATCACTGATAATCTTTGCCAAATCCATGACTGCTTTATCACATGAGAATCATGTGCGCATCCTGGAAACTGAGCGTTCAGGGATAGAATCTGGAGGGATGAATCACATACAACCATTATATTTAAGGAATTAAAGTGTTTCTGTTATGAACCACAGGTAGTGGTTCATTCCTATTTTATGTTTATAAGTAGTCTTGCAGGCCAGGATTTCCCGTTGCTCTGGTTTAAGAAGATTCTTGTTTGCTGCCAGTGGTGAGTCTGTGTGATTGCAGCTTGTTCCCATGTGTTCAGCCTCACCTGTCTGTTGATTGCACCTCTCAGTTGTGCAACAGGGCAGCTGCACGACATAATTAATTAAGACTCTCTGTTATATGCTGGCTCAGTGCAATTCACAGACACTGGTGATATTTCTAGATTTCCAGGTTTCCTGGGTTCCAGAGTTCTTGAGTTCTGAGCTAGTCCCTGCCAGTTCCTGAGCTCCTGTCTAGCAGTGTCTGTCTAGCTGCTTTGAGTGTCGGTTCCTGTGTCGATTCCAGTGTCGATTCCAGTGTATGATCCTGTGTCCTGCCATGAAGCGTTCCTGTCCAGGAATCCTGTGGCTTTGTCTGTGCCTGGTCGAATATCTGGCTTCTTGGTGTCCACCGGTCTGTCGTTTGGGATTCTGCCTGTCCTCCAGTTCTGAGAGTCTGTGTCTGCTACATTGGGGGTTCCTGTCCATTTGCCAGTATTTGTACCGGTTCCGTGAGTAGCGGCTTTGCCGCGTCCGTCGGCTCAGGCCGCAGTATTCTTTGGTTATAATTTGTTTCTGGTGTTTTGCAGAGGGTTCTGCTTGTGCTGTCACCGCCAGTACACAACGGTATTGTGTCGGCGAATGGACAGCATTTCCTTTGTTGTTCTTTTCCTTTGGCGGCGTGCCGCACATATATTTAGGTTTAGGGTTGTTAGTAGCCCCTAGCCTTCTGTTTGTTTTAGCTAGAGGTCCCCTTGTTATTATCCTGTCTCGGTTCACGCCTTGTCTCAATCTAAGACCTGGGGGCATCGGAGTTGGGCAGACCTAATCCGCCCTTCAAACGCGGCTGCCGTGGGCCCAAGAAACCATAGTCACTCAGGCGTGAACAGACCACACGGGTGAAACAACGGAGGTAGGGTGCTAGGGGCTATTTCCACACCACACCTCGTTTCAGCGTCACGTTCTGGTGCTCAGGACTCACTACGCAACATCTCCCTTGTTCTGAGCACCAGGAACCTAACATTATCACCAGTCATACAACAAAAAAGAAATTTAACTTTTTCTTTTTTGGCCCAGTCCAGTGTCTTGTCTAGAATCCAGTCCTGTCTAGAATTCAGTGTGCAGAATCCAGTCCGGTGTTTAGAATCCAGTCCTGTCTAGAACTCAGTGTGCAGAATCCAGTCCGGTGTTTAAAAATCCAGTCTTGTCTTGTCTAGTTTAGAAATCCAGTCCAGTCTTGTCTAGTCTAGTCTAGTCTAGTCTTGTCTAGTTTAAAATCCTCCTATGCCAACTATGCAAGCCCTGCTTTCAGTGCTTTGAAACCTGAGCGGCTGGAAGTTTTGCAGCAATCCTTAAAGCAACTGCAAAACCTTCTGACCAAAATTTTGCTTATTTTGCCAGAAGTTCTTGAGAGTTCATCCTTTAAAGAGACTCTTGTTCACAGTATGGTGACAAGTGAATCCTCAGGTTTAATTAGAGAGAAAAAGTTTGAAAGTTTTCTGCGGCCCAGGCTCTCAGAAGAGGAGCGTCTGCGTCGCAGAAACTTAGATTTATGCCTATATTGTGGGGTTTTAGGCCACTATCTGCAGACCTGTGAGTTGCGCAAGCCAAAGTGTGGCGACAAGTCCTGCCCTCTGGCCAAGTTGAGTCAGGATACAAGACCTACTCCTGTCTCTACTGTGGCAGAGGTACTTGTCACACAACCCACACTGAAAAGCACTCTGTCCTATAATTGGGGTCCTTGGGCTAGGGAGCCCCATTATAGATTCAGGAACCAAAGGAGAATGTTTCTCTCCTCTCTTGATTTTCCTGTGGAAGCAGAGTTGCAAACCCCTGGAGTGGTGCCCGATGCCCAGGGTCCTGGAGCGGTGCCCGATGCCCAGGGTCCTGGAGCGGTGCCCGATGCCCAGGGTCCTAGAGCGGTGCCCGATGCCCAGGGTCCTGGAGCGGTGCCCGATGCCCAGGGTCCTGGAGCGGTGCCCGATGCCCAGAGTCCTGGAGCGGTGCCCGATGCCCAGAGTCCTGGAGCGGTGCCCGATGCTCTAGGTTATAGAGGGACATCGAATATTATTGCTCAGGTGTCAATACCAGAAGGGGTCTCAGAAGCTGTTACCCCAGGTAGAGACTTGAAAAGCGCATCGGAGTTGGGCAGACCTAATCCGCCCTTCAAACGCGGCTGCCGTGGGCCCAAGAAACCATAGTCACTCAGGCGTGAACGGACCACACGGGTGAAACAACGGAGGTAGGGTGCCAGGGGCTATTTCCACACCACACCTCGTTTCAGCGTCACGTTCTGGTGCTCAGGACTCACTACGCAACATCTCCCTTGTTCTCAGCACCAGGAACCTAACAGTTTCCTGTTGCGGTAATTTTTTTCACTCCTTGCTGGCGGAACTAATGGAATATGTGACCCATCCACTACCCCTATAACATGTGGGAAGCCAGCTACATCACGAAAATTCTGCTTCACCACTTGTAGGGACTCCTCATCTAAAGGCATGGAAATGAATTGGCTGATGCGGGCCAAGAAAGCATCACAGATGCGCTTCGGGTTCTGGCTGAATGATGGCTGGGAGAACCCAGCCACCACACCAACAGTTCTTTGGAATGATCCTGGAGCACAAAAATGTAACACACACCTAAAAATTGTGTCAGGGGTGATAGTGAAGTACGACTGTCTCTTTGTTTTTCTAGATCACTCTTTATTATGGAAAGAGTATCTATAATGATGTGTGGTGGTAGCCTAAATAGGCCGATCACATCATCATCAGGCATTCCAAACAGGGTGACAAGTGTGCGAAAGATCTTAGCCCTTGCACGCCTTCGTTGCCTTTGGGTTTGTGGATGAGGATGGGAGGATTCGGCATCCATGATGTTTAACACCACACTATATGAAAACTGAATCAAAAGCACATCAAAATTAATAAACATATAATGTTAATATTTAAAATGAACTTATCTTTGGTTTCACACAAAAAGCCCTTACTGGTGCCAAATTGAAGGGACCCTTAAATAACAAACAAAGCTACATTAACATAAATACAAGAACACAAGGGCACAATTTTAGCAAAAGAAAAAAGTCTGCATGGTGACCAAAAAAATTAACCAGAAAACACAGTAGAAATGGCTCCTTCTATATCACCAACAAAAGATGTTTGTTTTACTCAGGTCAGTATGAAGACACAGTAGTGATGCTGAAGATTGTAAATTTGACAACAGTGCTTTAGACAGTAAATTCGCCATTTTCAATCCGCCACACTTTGCTGGCGGAATCTAATAATTTTTTTTAAAAACATATGTTTTTTAGGTGTTTTTTTTATTGGTAATAGCATATCTATTTATATTAGAAGGGATTAGGTACTTGGTTTGTCTATTTAGGAGGCACAAGTATTATTTATATATTTTTAAATATATATATTTTTTTTAATGGAATGGGGTAAAAACTAGAGATGAGCGGGTTCGGTTTCTCTGAATCCGAACCCGCCCGAACTTCATGGTTTTTTTCACGGGTCCGAGCAGACTCGGATCCTCCCGCCTTGCTCGGTTAACCCGAGCGCGCCCGAACGTCATCATGACGCTGTCGGATTCTCGCGAGACTCGGATTCTATATAAGGAGCCGCGCGTCGCCGCCATTTTCACACGTGCATTGAGATTGATAGGGAGAGGACGTGGCTGGCGTCCTCTCCATTTAGATTAGAAGAGAGAGAGAGAGAGAGATTGACCTGATTTACTGGAGCTTAGGAGTACTGTAGAAGTGTAGAGAGTGCAGAGTTTACTAGTGACTGACCACAGTGACCACCAGACAGTGCAGTTTTATTTAATATATCCGTTCTCTGCCTGAAAAAAACGATACACACAGTGACTCAGTCACATACCATATCTGTGTGCACTGCTCAGCCCAGTGTGCTGCATCATCTATGTATATATATCTGACTGTGCTCAGCTCACACAGCTTATAATTGTGGGGGAGACTGGGGAGCACTGCAGTGCCAGTTATAGGTTATAGCAGGAGCCAGGAGTACATATTATATTAAAATTAAACAGTGCACACTTTTGCTGCAGGAGTGCCACTGCCAGTGTGACTGACCAGTGACCTGACCACACTGACCACCAGTATAGTTAGTAGTATACTATATTGTGATTGCCTGAAAAAGTTAAACACTCGTCGTGTGACTTCACTTGTGTGGTGTTTTTTTTTTATTCTATAAAAAACTCATTCTGCTGACAGACAGTGTCCAGCAGGTCCGTCATTATATAATATATACCTGTCCGGCTGCAGTAGTGATATATATATATATTTTATATCATTATTTATCATCCAGTCGCAGCAGACACAGTACGGTAGTTCACGGCTGTAGCTACCTCTGTGTCGGCACTCGGCAGTCCATCCATAATTGTATACCACCTACCCGTGGTTTTTTTTTCTTTCTTCTTTATACATACATACTACTACATCTCTTTATCAACCAGTCTATATTAGCAGCAGACACAGTACAGTACGGTAGTCCACGGCTGTAGCTACCTCTGTGTCGGCACTCGGCAGTCCGTCCATAATTGTATACCACCTACCCGAGGTTTTTTTTTCTTTCTTCTTTATACATACATACTACTACATCTCTTTATCAACCAGTCTATATTAGCAGCAGACACAGTACAGTACGGTAGTTCACGGCTGTAGCTACCTCTGTGTCGGCACTCGGCAGTCCGTCCATAATTGTATACCACCTACCCGAGGTTTTTTTTTCTTTCTTCTTTATACATACATACTACTACATCTCTTTATCAACCAGTCTATATTAGCAGCAGACACAGTACAGTACGGTAGTTCACGGCTGTAGCTACCTCTGTGTCGGCACTCGGCAGTCCGTCCATAATTGTATACCACCTACCCGAGGTTTTTTTTTCTTTCTTCTTTATACATACATACTACTACATCTCTTTATCAACCAGTCTATATTAGCAGCAGACACAGTACAGTACGGTAGTTCACGGCTGTAGCTACCTCTGTGTCGGCACTCGGCAGTCCGTCCATAATTGTATACCACCTACCCGTGTTTTTTTTTCTTTCTTCTTTATACTTATACATACTACTACATCTCTTTATCAACCAGTCTATATTAGCAGCAGACACAGTACAGTACGGTAGTCCACGGCTGTAGCTACCTCTGTGTCGGCACTCGGCAGTCCGTCCATAATTGTATACCACCTACCCGTGGTTTTTTTTTCTTTCTTCTTTATACTTATACATACTACTACATCTCTTTATCAACCAGTCTATATTAGCAGCAGACACAGTACAGTACGGTAGTCCACGGCTGTAGCTACCTCTGTGTCGGCACTCGGCAGTCCGTCCATAATTGTATACCACCTACCCGTGGTTTTTTTTTCTTTCTTCTTTATACTTATACATACTACTACATCTCTTTATCAACCAGTCTATATTAGCAGCAGACACAGTACAGTACGGTAGTCCACGGCTGTAGCTACCTCTGTGTCGGCACTGGGCAGTCCGTCCATAATTGTATACCACCTACCCGTGGTTTTTTTTTCTTTCTTCTTTATACATACATACTACTACTACATCTCTTTATCAACCAGTCTATATTAGCAGCAGACACAGTACAGTACGGTAGTCCACGGCTGTAGCTACCTCTGTGTCGGCACTCGGCAGTCCGTCCATAATTGTATACCACCTACCCGTGGTTTTTTTTTCTTTCTTCTTTATACATACATACTACTACTACATCTCTTTATCAACCAGTCTATATTAGCAGCAGACACAGTACAGTACGGTAGTCCACAGCTGTAGCTACCTCTGTGTCGGCACTCGGCAGTCCGTCCATAATTGTATACCACCTACCCGTGGTTTTTTTTTCTTTCTTCTTTATACTTATACATACTACTACATCTCTTTATCAACCAGTCTATATTAGCAGCAGACACAGTACAGTACGGTAGTCCACGGCTGTAGCTACCTCTGTGTCGGCACTCGGCAGTCCGTCCATAATTGTATACCACCTACCCGTGGTTTTTTTTTCTTTCTTCTTTATACTTATACATACTACTACATCTCTTTATCAACCAGTCTATATTAGCAGCAGACACAGTACAGTATGGTAGTCCACGGCTGTAGCTACCTCTGTGTCGGCACTCGGCAGTCCGTCCATAATTGTATACCACCTACCCGTGGTTTTTTTTTCTTTCTTCTTTATACTTATACATACTACTACATCTCTTTATCAACCAGTCTATATTAGCAGCAGACACAGTACAGTACGGTAGTCCACGGCTGTAGCTACCTCTGTGTCGGCACTCGGCAGTCCGTCCATAATTGTATACCACCTACCCGTGGTTTTTTTTTCTTTCTTCTTTATACTTATACATACTACTACATCTCTTTATCAACCAGTCTATATTAGCAGCAGACACAGTACAGTACGGTAGTTCACGGCTGTAGCTACCTCTGTGTCGGCACTCGGCAGTCCGTCCATAATTGTATACTAGTATCCATCCATCTCCATTGTTTACCTGAGGTGCCTTTTAGTTGTGCCTATTAAAATATGGAGAACAAAAATGTTGAGGTTCCAAAATTAGGGAAAGATCAAGATCCACTTCCACCTCGTGCTGAAGCTGCTGCCACTAGTCATGGCCGAGACGATGAAATGCCAGCAACGTCGTCTGCCAAGGCCGATGCCCAATGTCATAGTACAGAGCATGTCAAATCCAAAACACCAAATATCAGTAAAAAAAGGACTCCAAAACCTAAAATAAAATTGTCGGAGGAGAAGCGTAAACTTGCCAATATGCCATTTACCACACGGAGTGGCAAGGAACGGCTGAGGCCCTGGCCTATGTTCATGGCTAGTGGTTCAGCTTCACATGAGGATGGAGGCACTCAGCCTCTTGCTAGAAAAATGAAAAGACTCAAGCTGGCAAAAGCAGTAGCACCGCAAAGAACTGTGCGTTCTTCGAAATCCCAAATCCACAAGGAGAGTCCAATTGTGTCGGTTGCGATGCCTGACCTTCCCAACACTGGACGTGAAGAGCATGCGCCTTCCACCATTTGCACGCCCCCTGCAAGTGCTGGAAGGAGCACCCGCAGTCCAGTTTCTGATAGTCAGATTGAAGATGTCAGTGTTGAAGTACACCAGGATGAGGAGGATATGGGTGTTGCTGGCGCTGGGGAGGAAATTGACCAGGAGGATTCTGATGGTGAGGTGGTTTGTTTAAGTCAGGCACCCGGGGAGACACCTGTTGTCCGTGGGAGGAATATGGCCGTTGACATGCCTGGTGAAAATACCAAAAAAATCAGCTCTTCGGTGTGGAGGTATTTCAACAGAAATGCGGACAACAGGTGTCAAGCCGTGTGTTCCCTTTGTCAAGCTGTAATAAGTAGGGGTAAGGACGTTAACCACCTCGGAACATCCTCCCTTATACGTCACCTGCAGCGCATTCATAATAAGTCAGTGACAAGTTCAAAAACTTTGGGTGACAGCGGAAGCAGTCCACTGACCAGTAAATCCCTTCCTCTTGTAACCAAGCTCACGCAAACCACCCCACCAACTCCCTCAGTGTCAATTTCCTCCTTCCCCAGGAATGCCAATAGTCCTGCAGGCCATGTCACTGGCAATTCTGACGAGTCCTCTCCTGCCTGGGATTCCTCCGATGCATCCTTGCGTGTAACGCCTACTGCTGCTGGCGCTGCTGTTGTTGCTACTGGGAGTCGATGGTCATCCCAGAGGGGAAGTCGTAAGACCACTTTTACTACTTCCACCAAGCAATTGACTGTCCAACAGTCCTTTGCGAGGAAGATGAAATATCACAGCAGTCATCCTACTGCAAAGCGGATAACTGAGGCCTTGGCATCCTGGGTGGTGAGAAACGTGGTTCCGGTATCCATCATTACTGCAGAGCCAACTAGAGACTTGTTGGAGGTACTGTGTCCCCGGTACCAAATACCATCTAGGTTCCATTTCTCTAGGCAGGCGATACCGAAAATTTACACAGACCTCTGAAAAAGAGTCACTAGTGTCCTAAAAAATGCAGCTGTACCCAATGTCCACTTAACCACGGACATGTGGACAAGTGGAGCAGGGCAGGGTCAGGACTATATGACTGTGACAGCCCACTGGGTAGATGTATGGACTCCCGCCGCAAGAACAGCAGCGGTGGCACCAATAGCAGCATCTCGCAAACGCCAACTCTTTCCTAGGCAGGCTACGCTTTGTATCACCGCCTTCCAGAATACGCACACAGCTGAAAACCTCTTACGGCAACTGAGGAAGATCATCGCGGAATGGCTTACCCCAATTGGACTCTCCTGTGGATTTGTGGCATCGGACAACGCCAGCAATATTGTGTGTGCATTAAATATGGGCAAATTCCAGCACGTCCCATGTTTTGCACATACCTTGAATTTGGTGGTGCAGAATTATTTAAAAAACGACAGGGGCGTGCAAGAGATGCTGTCGGTGGCCAGAAGAATTGCGGGACACTTTCGGCGTACAGGCACCACGTACAGAAGACTGGAGCACCACCAAAAACTACTGAACCTGCCCTGCCATCATCTGAAGCAAGAAGTGGTAACGAGGTGGAATTCAACCCTCTATATGCTTCAGAGGTTGGAGGAGCAGCAAAAGGCCATTCAAGCCTATACAATTGAGCACGATATAGGAGGTGGAATGCACCTGTCTCAAGCGCAGTGGAGAATGATTTCAACGTTGTGCAAGGTTCTGCTGCCCTTTGAACTTGCCACACGTGAAGTCAGTTCAGACACTGCCAGCCTGAGTCAGGTCATTCCCCTCATCAGGCTTTTGCAGAAGAAGCTGGAGACATTGAAGGAGGAGCTAACACGGAGCGATTCCGCTAGGCATGTGGGACTTGTGGATGGAGCCCTTAATTCGCTTAACAAGGATTCACGGGTGGTCAATCTGTTGAAATCAGAGCACTACATTTTGGCCACCATGCTCGATCCTAGATTTAAAGCCTACCTTGGATCTCTCTTTCCGGCAGACACAAGTCTGCAGGGGTTGAAAGACCTGCTGGTGAGAAAATTGTCAAGTCAAGCGGAACGCGACCTGTCAACATCTCCTCCTTCACATTCTCCCGCAACTGGGGGTGCGAGGAAAAGGCTCAGAATTCCGAGCCCACCCGCTGGCGGTGATGCAGGGCAGTCTGGAGCGACTGCTGATGCTGACATCTGGTCCGGACTGAAGGACCTGACAACGATTACGGACATGTCGTCTACTGTCACTGCATATGATTCTCTCACCATTGAAAGAATGGTGGAGGATTATATGAGTGACCGCATCCAAGTAGGCACGTCACACAGTCCATACTTATACTGGCAGGAAAAAGAGGCAATTTGGAGGCCCTTGCACAAACTGGATTTATTCTACCTAAGTTGCCCTCCCACAAGTGTGTACTCCGAAAGAGTGTTTAGTGCCGCCGCTCACCTTGTCAGCAATCGGCGTACGAGGTTACATCCAGAAAATGTGGAGAAGATGATGTTCATTAAAATGAATTATAATCAATTCCTCCGCGGAGACATTGACCAGCAGCAATTGCCTCCACAAAGTACACAGGGAGCTGAGATGGTGGATTCCAGTGGGGACGAATTGATAATCTGTGAGGAGGGGGATGTACACGGTGATATATCGGAGGATGATGATGAGGTGGACATCTTGCCTCTGTAGAGCCAGTTTGTGCAAGGAGAGATTAATTGCTTCTTTTTTGGGGAGGGTCCAAACCAACCCGTCATATCAGTCACAGTCGTGTGGCAGACCCTGTCACTGAAATGATGGGTTGGTTAAAGTGTGCATGTCCTGTTTTGTTTATACAACATAAGGGTGGGTGGGAGGGCCCAAGGACAATTCCATCTTGCACCTCTTTTTTCTTTTATTTTTCTTTGCGTCATGTGCTGTTTGGGGAGGGTTTTTTGGAAGGGACATCCTGCGTGACACTGCAGTGCCACTCCTAAATGGGCCCGGTGTTTGTGTCGGCCACTGGGGTCGCTTATCTTACTCACACAGTCAGCTACCTCATTGCGCCTCTTTTTTTCTTTGCGTCATGTGCTGTTTGGGGAGGGTTTTTTGGAAGGGACATCCTGCGTGACACTGCAGTGCCACTCCTAAATGGGCCCGGTGTTTGTGTCGGCCACTAGGGTCGCTTATCTTACTCACACAGTCAGCAACCTCATTGCGCCTCTTTTTTTCTTTGCGTCATGTGCTGTTTGGGGAGGGTTTTTTGGAAGGGCCATCCTGCGTGACACTGCAGTGCCACTCCTAGATGGGCCCGGTGTTTGTGTCGGCCACTAGGGTCGCTAATCTTACTCACACAGCTACCTCATTGCGCCTCTTTTTTTCTTTGCGTCATGTGCTGTTTGGGGAGGGGTTTTTGGAAGGGACATCCTGCGTGACACTGCAGTGCCACTCCTAAATGGGCCCGGTGTTTGTGTCGGCCACTACGGTCGCTAATCTTACTCACACAGCTACCTCATTGCGCCTCTTTTTTTCTTTGCGTCATGTGCTGTTTGGGGAGGGTTTTTTGGAAGGGACATCCTGCGTGACACTGCAGTGCCACTCCTAAATGGGCCCGGTGTTTGTGTCGGCCACTACGGTCGCTAATCTTACTCACACAGCTACCTCATTGCGCCTCTTTTTTTCTTTGCGTCATGTGCTGTTTGGGGAGGGTTTTTTGGAAGGGACATCCTGCGTGACACTGCAGTGCCACTCCTAAATGGGCCCGGTGTTTGTGTCGGCCACTAGGGTCGCTTATCTTACTCACACAGTCAGCTACCTCATTGCGCCTCTTTTTTTCTTTGCGTCATGTGCTGTTTGGGGAGTGTTTTTTGGAAGGGCCATCCTGCGTGACACTGCAGTGCCACTCCTAGATGGGCCTGGTGTTTGTGTCGGCCACTAGGGTCGCTAATCTTACTCACACAGCTACCTCATTGCGCCTCTTTTTTTCTTTGCGTCATGTGCTGTTTGGGGAGGGTTTTTTGGAAGGGACATCCTGCGTGACACTGCAGTGCCACTCCTAAATGGGCCCGGTGTTTGTGTCGGCCACTAGGGTCGCTAATCTTACTCACACAGCTACCTCATTGCGCCTCTTTTTTTCTTTGCGTCATGTGCTGTTTGGGGAGGGTTTTTTGGAAGGGACATCCTGCGTGACACTGCAGTGACACTCCTAAATGGGCCCGGTGTTTGTGTCGGCCACTAGGGTCGCTTATCTTACTCACACAGTCAGCAACCTCATTGCGCCTCTTTTTTTCTTTGCGTCATGTGCTGTTTGGGGAGGGTTTTTTGGAAGGGACATCCTGCGTGACACTGCAGTGCCACTCCTAAATGGGCCCGGTGTTTGTGTCGGCCACTAGGGTCGCTTATCTTACTCACACAGTCAGCTACCTCATTGCGCCTCTTTTTTTCTTTGCGTCATGTGCTGTTTGGGGAGTGTTTTTTGGAAGGGCCATCCTGCGTGACACTGCAGTGCCACTCCTAGATGGGCCCGGTGTTTGTGTCGGCCACTAGGGTCGCTAATCTTACTCACACAGCTACCTCATTGCGCCTCTTTTTTTCTTTGCGTCATGTGCTGTTTGGGGAGGGTTTTTTGGAAGGGACATCCTGCGTGACACTGCAGTGCCACTCCTAAATGGGCCCGGTGTTTGTGTCGGCCACTACGGTCGCTAATCTTACTCACACAGCTACCTCATTGCGCCTCTTTTTTTCTTTGCGTCATGTGCTGTTTGGGGAGGGTTTTTTGGAAGGGACATCCTGCGTGACACTGCAGTGCCACTCCTAAATGGGCCCGGTGTTTGTGTCGGCCACTAGGGTCGCTTATCTTACTCACACAGTCAGCTACCTCATTGCGCCTCTTTTTTTCTTTGCGTCATGTGCTGTTTGGGGAGTGTTTTTTGGAAGGGCCATCCTGCGTGACACTGCAGTGCCACTCCTAGATGGGCCCGGTGTTTGTGTCGGCCACTAGGGTCGCTAATCTTACTCACACAGCTACCTCATTGCGCCTCTTTTTTTCTTTGCGTCATGTGCTGTTTGGGGAGGGTTTTTTGGAAGGGACATCCTGCGTGACACTGCAGTGCCACTCCTAAATGGGCCCGGTGTTTGTGTCGGCCACTAGGGTCGCTAATCTTACTCACACAGCTACCTCATTGCGCCTCTTTTTTTCTTTGCGTCATGTGCTGTTTGGGGAGGGTTTTTTGGAAGGGACCTCCTGCGTGACACTGCAGTGCCACCCCTAGATGGGCCAGGTGTTTGTGTCGGCCACTAGGGTCGCTTAGCTTAGTCATCCAGCGACCTCGGTGCAAATTTTAGGACTAAAAATAATATTGTGAGGTGTGAGGTATTCAGAATAGACTGAAAATGAGTGGAAATCATGGTTTTTGAGGTTAGTAATAATATGGGATCAAAATGACCCCCAAATTCTATGATTTAAGCTGTTTTTTAGGGTTTTTTGAAAAAAACACCCGAATCCAAAACACACCCGAATCCGACAAAAAAAATTCGGTGAGGTTTTGCCAAAACGCGGTCGAACCCAAAACACGGCCGCGGAACCGAACCCAAAACCAATACACAAAACCCAAAAAATTTCAGGCGCTCATCACTAGTAAAAACCCGGAAAAAAAATTTGCGTGGGGTCCCCCCTCCTAAGCATAACCAGCCTCGGGCTCTTTGAGCCGGTCCTGGTTGCCAAAATACGGGGGGAAAAATGACAGGGGATCCCCCGTATTTTAACAACCAGCACCGGGCTCTGCGCCTGGTCCTGGTGCAAAAAATACGGGGGACAAAAAGAGTAGGGGACCCCCGTATTTTTTGTACCAGCACCGGGCTCCACTAGCTGGACAGATAATGCCACAGCCGGGGGTCACTTTTATACAGCGCCCTGCGGCCGTGGCATTAAATACCCAACTAGTCACCACTGGCCGGTGTACCCTGGAGGAGTGGGGACCCCTTCAATCAAGGGGTCCCCCCCAGCCATCCAAGGGCCAGGGGTGAAGCCCGAGGCTGTCCCCCCCCCATCCAAGGGCTGCGGATGGGGGCTGATAGCCTTGTTGAAAATGTAAGAATATTGTTTTTTGCAGAAGAACTACAAGTCCCAGCAAGCCTCCCCCGCAAGCCGGTACTTGGAGAACCACAAGTACCAGCATGCGGGGGGGAAATGGGCCCGCTGGTACCTGTAGTTCTACTGCAATAAAAATACCCAAATAAAAACAGGACACAGATACCGTGAAAGTATAACTTTATTACATACATGACCGCGGGTAACCCCACCGCTGACAGCAAAGTTCCCACCATTGAAACTAATGGAGGGAGCTGTGCGATGCGCTGTCTGCCAGCTCAGACACGCAAAGCCAATCAGGAGAGTGCCACGAAGTGGCACTTCCTGATTGGCAGAAGGGACCTTCTGTGACAGGAGTCACGGGGGGTCTCTGCATTCGGGAAAGGGGTCCCATGTGTAGACATGGGACCCCTTTCAGTCCGTCTGGTTTGGGTAAATACGTTTTTTTGTTTTGCCAAGTACGTGGATTACAATAAAAGAACTGGACACTGGATCAGGCGAGTATAATTTTATTTTCAGGTACCCCGGACGTCAACATTGGAGACGTGGCCAGAGTCGGCGTGTCAACATACTTAAGTATGTGTGTCGGCATGTATGTAATAAAGTTATACTTTCACGGTGTCTGTGTCCTGTTTTTATTTGGGTATTTTTTTTGCAGTAGAACTACAGGTACCAGCGGGCCCATTTCCCCCCCGCATGCTGGTACTTGTGGTTCTCCAAGTACCGGCTTGCGGGGGAGGCTTGCTGGGACTTGTAGTTCTTCTGCAAAAAACAATATTCTTGCATTTTCAACAAGGCTATCAGCCCCCCATGGATGGGGGGGGACAGCCTCGGGCTTCACCCCTGGCCCTTGGGTGGCTGGGGGGGACCCCTTGATTGAAGGGGTCCCCACTCCTCCAGGGTACACCGGCCAGTGGTGACTAGTTGGGTATTTAATGCCACGGCCGCAGGGCGCTGTATAAAAGTGACCCCCGGCTGTGGCATTATCTGTCCAGCTAGTGGAGCCCGGTGCTGGTACAAAAAATACGGGGGACCCCTACTCTTTTTGTCCCCCGTATTTTTTGCACCAGGACCAGGCGCAGAGCCCGGTGCTGGTTGTTAAAATACGGGGGATCCCCTGTCATTTTTTTCCCCGTATTTTGGCAACCAGGACCGGCTCAAAGAGCCCGAGGCTGGTTATGCTTAGGAGGAGGGACCCCACGCAACTTTTTTTTCGGGTTTTTTACAGTTTTTAAACATTTTTAAAAATTTAATCAAAATCCGTCAAATCGCCCGTTTTTCGACAGCGGGACTGTCTAATTCGTTTTTTATTGAATATGTCAAATTCCGGCACCCACCTGCCGGAATTCGGCGGTCGAATTGTGTTGAATTTAAAAACGGGTGAAAAAGTGCCGCAATTCGCCCAGAATTGCATATACCCCATAAAGCTTCCAATACACATTTTAAACCTTCAATTAGCACTACAAACACAAAGCTCCGTCCCACAAAAGGAGCACACATATAAATCCCTAAAAAAAACCTTTACCTGATCCAAAAAAAACACTTCTATAGTAGCAAAGTGTTATGTGGCAAATGTCAACACCCAATCAATACTGCAACCAACAATACAAGTCCAAAAAACTAGAGCTTTATAGGCACTGTGATAATTAGCAAGCGGTGTGCGGTGATTCCCCGTTTGCGTGCACACCTGAATGCAATTGTGCAAAAAGTACTTAAATATGCAGACTTTCCTAGGACACTCGATGCGATCAGCCGCAGTTATGAGGCCCATAAGCAAAACATCTCACTAAGGTGATGGCACGCATCAGGGCAGATGCAAGACGAAGAGAGCAGCAGCAGCAGGGTAAATATAAGTGTGCATTGTTTTTAAATGTATTACCAAACCTATTACAATGCAAAAAATTAAAACTCAGCCATTACATCTTTGTATAAGATATCTCTATCATATTCCAGTAGAAAGACAGCAGCGTCAGCAGCAACTACAACAGCCTCAGCCACAACAGCAGCAGGGTAAATAGGAGTGTAACTTGTGTGTTAATGTCCTAAAAAATCACACCCAAACAATTGTCACCTAATTGAGCCCCATCATAGGTGTGCCACCTGTAGGTATTATTGTGTGTGCATAAAACATATAATTCATGCAGAAAGAGAACAGCGACAGCAGCAGCAGCCGACAAGCCGACAGCTGCAATGACAGCATCACCCTCAGCTGCAGCAGCATCCACAACAGCTGCGCACACAACAGAGGTGGACACAGCAACACCACGAGCAAGGTACATATCATACCATGTTCATACTATCTTATGGCGGGTTGCACCCGGGACTCGTGCACGAGACCTTCCCAGGTGCAACCCGCTTGAGACCCCGTTCAGACTGGCGGCCCCGACATGGCATATTGCTGTGTCGATGACGTCACCGGGTCACATGCGGGGGTGGCGCTTGGAGATCAGATGATCTACAAGCACCGTCTGCTCCTATAGTGTGGTAGGGTCCCGGATCGCATGGACCCGGGTGCACTGTTCACACTGCGCCTGACCCGGTATTTACCCGGGAATAACCCTTCTTTATTCCCGGGTTGAAATACCGGGTCAGGCGACCCGGGAATTTGTCCTGGACCCTGTTCACACTGCACATAAACCCGGATTACTGCACGTTCACGTGCAATAACCCGGATTTTTGATGGCAGTGTGAACGAGGTATCAGTGTGCGTTATATGGTACTGGAAAACAACACAAACCTGCAATATACAAGATTGTAATGCTTGCTTGTAAGGTCATATTCATACTATTCTTAATAATATACTTTTTAAGTTTGGCATCACATGGGATCCACAGCGCCCAATTACAGAGTAAACTAGTAAATAAAACATGAAGACAGTGACTTACAGTTCTAGACAGTATAGGTCAAGTACAGGGTATATAATCGGGTGTGGTTCGTTTTATCGACAGTATCTAGGTCGACAATGTTTAGGTCGACCACTATAGGTCGACAGTCACTAGGTCGACAATGTTTAGGTCGACCACTATAGGTCGACAGTCACTAGGTCGACATGGATGGAAGGTCGACAGGGTTTCTAGGTCGACATGTGCTAGGTCGACAGGTCTAAAGGTCGACATGAGGATTTTTTTTTTGTGTGTGTCGTTTTCTTCGTAAAGTCACCGGGATCCCAAATTAGTGCACCGCGTCCCCTCGCATGGCTCGCTTCGCTCGCCATGCTTCGGGCATGGTGCCTTCGCTCCGCTACCGCTTCGCTCGGCACACTTTACCGTTCCAATCGTAGTCCACGTGGATCGTTAAGTATGAAAAAATCCCCCCCAAAATTTTTTTTTAAAAACTCATGTCGAGCTTTAGACCTGTCGACCTAGCACATGTCGACCTAGAAACCCTGTCGACCTTCCATCCATGTCGACCTAGTGACTGTCGACCTATAGTGGTCGACCTAAACATTGTCGACCTAGACACTGTCGATCTTCAGACCGGATCCCATATAATCATAGCTGTGTGAGTAAACACCAGTGAAATAAGTATCAGGGAGGCAGAAAACATAAGCATTTGGTACCATGAAAGAGATTTTTTTTATTTAAATAATTAAAAAAAACACATACAAGCACATGTAGGAGGACCCTGCTCCAGAGATCAGAGTTATTGATGTGTGTGCATTCACTTCCTAAATTCAGCAGAAACTGATATGGGTCAGCAACCCACACAACATCCGCAGCAGCAGCACCAGCTTGAGCCACAGCAGCAGCAAGGTAAATATCATGGTGTTTATTGTGTGAACGACAAAACCAGTGTTTCGAAACGTACAGTATTGTAGGTACATATTTGAACAACATATATGTATTGATGTTTGTGCATTCACATTCATATTCCGGCAGAACCCAGTGTGGAGGAGCTATTTGCTGTAACTAGCCAGCCTCAGCAGCACTCAACTGTGGAGGAGCCTGGTGCAGGGCCAAGTCAGGGCAAGAATAAAAAAAGACAGCCTCATTTTAGCAAGCAGGAATTACATATCCTAATTTCTGAAGCCATGGAAAAAGTTCACCATGCCCCCAAAAACATATGTGCGGCTGCAAAAGAGAAGATATGGCAAGATATCACAGATGGCGTAAATGTGAAGTCAAGAGAAGGTAAAAAAAATAATTCTGCATTGGATTGTTAGTTTGCAAAAAATTAACATATTCATATTTGTCTGTGCTTAGATGTGTGTATTTTTATCTACATGCAAATGGCCAGTTTAAAATTAATGTGTTGAAAAAATAAAATTAGGGTCCTCTGGCACTGTGGAACTACACATCTCAGCATGCCCTGCCACAGTTTAAATATTCTGATGCAAAAAATGACAGACAGGGCATACTTGGCCGTGTATTAACACAGCAGCTGTAGAACCACAGGCTTCACACCTATGCTGTATAACAGTGTGTGAAAGGGGACATTGACAAAATAAGTTGAGTTTGTGTTTTGTAACATACATAAGAGTAATTCTACAAAAACATGCTATTCATTGACAGATGGGCAGACTTCACATGTCGACTCAAGGCAAAAATGGCAGCTAGAAAAAGACATGCAAGGGGGACTGGTGGAGGCACAACCCCACACTGGTTTGTCTTTACCCCTTTAGAAAAAATGGCTCTGGGGTCAATTGAGGATGAGGAAGTGGTAGGAGTTTCAAACATCGCGACAGACCTCCCTACCATTGGAACTCCTTATGTAGCACAAGGTAAATCATTTGTAATTTGTGTTTCAAAATGTATTGGTTTAATTGTTTATAAAAATAAAACACCATTTTATACCAACCTTGTTTTTGCAGAACTATCTCGTGAGGCTGATGCTGGTGAGGCCATCCTGGTGCAGAAGAAGATGTTGTGGAGGGGGGTTCAATGCCATTTTTGGATGAGGAAGTGCCATATGTTGAAACACCACACCAACCCCAAAGGTCAACTGCCCATATCCCACCATCTGTAACTCCTCTACTTAGTAGTCAACAGATCCAGCAGGAAATACTGACAGAAAGTCGACGCAATTCACAGATTTTCCAGCAGATTTTAGATGAGGTGCGTGAAAGAAACACCCTCAGCAGGGCAAGAAATCAGCTCCTGGACCAGCACAATACCATTATGCACAATCTTACCAATGTTGTAGAAGAGAGCATGAGGCAGATTGTAGCAGTTGTGGCTGAAGGACGTCACAACACCATGTCAGCTCCATCATCCACACAGAACATTGCAGACAACATGGTTACTGACAGAATGCGTCGATCAACCAGATGACCGACTTCCGCTGGTGAACCCCCAAACATAGGGGCCCAAAAAAAAAAAAAAAATAGTGTGCATTTGATTGTGAAGTGGTCAAACATTCCATATTATTGTTTCTTTGCTTTTATTTACATACCTTACTTTAAGGAATTATGTGTAAATATTTGTTTCAATAAGTATACAAATGGAGCAGAATTTGCAAAACTTGAAAAGAAAAAGATGGTGTTGCTGTACTTCAATATATGTTTATGTGTGTAGCGCACAAATAAAATAAAATAAAAATGTATGTGGGTATGTTTTGTTTAACAAAAAAATGTTGGTTGTTTAAAAAACAATACAAAAATGTTAGGAAGCTAAATGTCATTCAGCAGATACTACTAAGCAAAATGCTTGTAAAGGTTTTTTTTACATTTGCTTCTATCACACAGGTTCTCAAACTCGGTCCTCAGGACCCCACACAGTGCATGTTTTGCAGGTAACCCAGCAGGTGCACAGGTGTATTAATTACTCACTGACACATTTTGAAAGGTCCACAGGTGGAGCTAATTATTTCACTTGCGATTCTATGAGGAGACCTGCAAAACATGCACTGTGTGGGATCCTGAGGACCGAGTATGAGAACCTGTGTTCTATCAAATAGTGTGGTTGCATACCTCCCAACATGACCCTCTCCAGGAGGGACAGAATGTTCTGCTCCTGGACTTCCCTCTTGCTGTATGATTGCCATCACCTGTGGTGTAACACCTTTCTTATCCATAACCTGTTCAACACAGGTGATGGCAATCATACATTAAGAGAAAAGTCCAGAAGCAGAGCATTGTGTCCCTCCTGGAGAGGGTCATGTTGGGAGGTATGTAATACTGTACCATAAAAAGCATGTGGGCAGCCCCCTCTGCAGACCATGTACACCAGGCATTCCCAACGTCGGTCCTCAAAGCACACTAACAGTCCAGGTTGTAGTGATATCCATGCTTCAGCACAGGTGACTTAATTAGTTCCTCAGTTATTTTGCTTTAACCATCTGTGCTGAAGCCTGGATATCACTAAAACCTGCTCTGTTAGTGTGCCTTGAGGGCCGAGGTTAGGAATGCCTGATCTACACACTCCCCACAGAGACATCTCCAACACCCCTTACATGCCAAGACTCATACAAATAAGACCAAAGCTTATGATACTCGCCCATAGCTTTTCTGCTAGTGTACAAATATCGTTCATGATTCACAGTATCAGTAACCAGAACATTCCATTTATAAAAATCAAGGGGATCTACCCAGCGCCAGGCTCTAGCCACAATTACCTTAGCCAGCATCACTGGCATTAAAAGGTTCTTCCAGAGAGAATATACACAAACATATTTTATGCTCCAGTCAAGGCAGTGCCCACCGGTTCAAACTATGCCACAATAAAGTGTCCCCAGTTTACATTGTTACAGTGCCCTACTGTAGTTCATATTATTAGGCAGATGTACTAAGCCTTAAAGAGTGATAAAATGGAGAGAGATAAAGTACCAGCCAAACAGCTCTTAACGTGTTTGAATAATGACAGGAGCTGATTGGTTGATAATTTATCTCTCTCCACTTTATCACTTTCCAAGGTTTACTACATCTTCCCCATAGGTAATATTTTAGTGACTTACAGCTCATATTCTAGCACATTACAAAGAGCAGGTCAGATTGTGCCACATTACAGTTCCCCACGTTCAGATTATGCCACGTTACAGTTCAGATTAAGAAATCATTACATTGCTCCCTTACCATTATAACGTCCACTACACACTCCTCCCACTGAAAATGGAATGTCTCCCCAAACAGGCTGGGCAATGGGTTAGACCCAATTGCTTTTCCAGGGAAATCTGGGAACTTAGTATGCATCTATGTAACATGGGTCAAATTGTTCAGCCATAAGAAAAATCCAAATCTGCTTCCCTCTTAATTTAAATGGCAATAAGGCTATAGGACAGATTGGTATATTTAATGTGGATTAGATAGGAGAAATTACCCCTCAAATGCCCAGAGAAAGGAGCAGCTTCTTGACTGGAGAAGTAGAAATGCAAGAAGGAAAGTCCCCAAACTGGGTATACAAGGCATGGCATAATTGAAGGTATGAAAAGGGTTCAGTATGTTTGACTAGTGGACGGGATGCCAGTGATCACAATACCGATGCCAGCATCCCGATATCTGAAATCCCAATAGGGGTGAGGTAAGTATATTATCCCCTCTTCCCTACCCCCTAACTCTCCCTTCCCGCAGCTTAACCCTAACCTCCGCCATTAGTGCCTGACCCTAACCTCCCCCATTGGTGCCTAAACCTAACCCCCTCCCTTCCATGCAGCCTAACCCTCCCCCCTAAGTGCCTAAACCTAAACTCCCCCCTGTGGTGCTTGACATCAGAAGAATGCTAAATTGAGAGTGTGGTATTTAAAGTTATAATACTGGTGTCTGAGATAGTGGCTGCAAAATGAGGCCACAAGGTACTGCCTTAAAAACAGTTCAGTTCAGGGAGTCTACTGTTATCCAACAGCTCTGCACATGCTGGGCGGCCCTAGGCATGCGAGGAGATGGACGCAGATCTGGCATACGTGTGCAGTGATCTGCGTCCATCTCTAAATAAGGCCCTAAGTCACCTTTGCTCAAGCATGATTATCCTTAAAACCTGGATTGTTAGTGTGCCTTGAAGACTGTGATTGGGAACCCATGACCTAATGCCAAGTGAATGTGGATTATCAGGACATGATCAGACAATACTGTCAGAAGGATACTAGCTGGGGCTGGTGACTCCGAACTGGGTTCAGGTTGGATGGCAGACTCTCCGGAATGGAAGCGGGCCGTTTGGACTGAGTCTGCAGTTAGCACCGAGATGTTGGCTGGATTTGGTATCTCAGTGCTTAGTTCTGATTGGAAGGCTGTTTCTCTGGGATGGAAGCGGGCTGGCTGAATAAAGTTCCTTTGCATGAAGACAAAGACAATGATGAAAGAAGAAGGGAGCCGAAACCTAGGGTCCGGACTGGCTACTTCAGAGTAGATGTAGGAACAGGTATGCCATGATCCGTGGCTGTGCCGACTCTCGTGGACTGAACAGTGACGGAGGCGACTATGGTGCATTGGCGCCGCCAGTTAGACTTACATGGAGCCATACTCAGACCAGGAGCATAGGGACCAAACGTGTAGAGACTCTGGAAACGTCAATAGTTAAATAAGCTGGAACCAGGAACAAGAGGCAAACTCTGGAAACTGGGAGTCAGAGAACTAACTTGCAAACAGGCTGCAGAAGAAGTTGCACTGACATCAGAATGCCCCAGAATGCTCCATGAAATACCCTGCCCTTACCTGGGATTGGCTGCAGCAGGATTAGCAGAAGCATGTCTCTGATTGGTCCAGTGGAGTCACAATGTTAGCACCAAGATTGTGGCACCCTGAGCCCGGCGCTGCCAGTACACAGCCGCTCAGAGTCTTGCTCTGCACCCTGCCCCATGCCAACCGCCAGCCATCCGCCCGCTCCTGCCAGCCACCTCCACCTGTCACAGCGCCGCTGAGGGAACGGCCACAGCACATGGACAGGTAAGCTCCGGCTTCCTGTCCCGCTGTCCGTGACAGTACCTCCCCGCTTTCTGGGTTGCCTCTGGACACCTCCATGGCTTCTTGGGATTCCGAGAATGAAATCTTTGAACTAAAGTAGGAGCATGAACGTCAGTGGCATCAACCCATGCCCGCTCTTCAGAACCATAACTTTCCCAGTCCAGCAAATACTGTAGGGTGCTAAAACATCTATGAGAGTCCAAAATTTGCTTTACCTCAAACTCAACTCCTCTGTCAGCAAGGACTCTAGGAGGTCGTGGAAGGTTTCTTTGAAAACGATTAAGTACTAGAGGTTTAAGCAGGGAAATATGGAAGGAGTTAGGGACTCGTAAGTATGGGGGTGTCACGATCCGGGTATCTGGACGCCATTTCTTACCTATCAGATGCCTTCTAAGGCTGGCTCAGCGCTCCAGGACCGGATCCCATCTGTTATCCTGATGTGCACATTCCCGCATCCTCTCCTGTCTCTCTGGACGCAGTCACAGTAACGCCTTATACATCTGGCATGGCGTCTCCCGCGGCCTCCGCCGCCGTCCCTGAGCTTCTGCATTCAGAGTGGTGATTACGTCAGCCGCGGCCTCCGCTGTGTCCGCGTGGTCGGATGTGCATCTGTCAGCCTGGCGTCTCCTGTCTACGGGGGCCGGCGCTGCCATTACTGTTTTCCAGACCACATGGATTACAATCCAAACTTCCCTCCAAGTGTCTGCATGGGCGCAGCCATCTTGGATTCTGTCAGCTGATCATTCCTACCAATCCGTGGTCAGTGCTTACTGTCACAACTGAGGGCCTGAGCTGACGGGAGGCAGCCTCAGTTGTAGGGGCTGAGATGTACCGGAACCTGGGAGGTTGTATCAGACCCCTGGACATGTAAGTAACATGAATAATAACTGCCCGAAGGCGTGACCACGACAACTTGGATAAAAGTCAATGATGTTTATTATGACAACTCCGCAACACAGCAGCAGTAAAAGAAAATGTAAAAGTCAGCAAAGAATAAATACAGTTCCTGGGTACTACAGGATGGCAGGAGCCACAGGGCACTGGTAGTGTGAGATAGTTCTTATGATCTTCTAGATGGAAAGTCCTTACCAGGCCCGACTGTAGCAATGGAGATAACCCAGGATTGTGCCAGCTGGTGTTCCAGGAAAAGCTGGGTTGCTGAAGATAAAACAGCTGCTGTGGATACTGGCTGGAACCAGACTGTTGTTAGCACGGAGTGGATACTGGCTGGAACCAGTTAAAGACTAAATGAACTTGGGAGCGATGAAATATGAACTGAAATGTAGAACTTGAGAGCGGAGAAATAATAATACCGGTGGAGAGTGGTAAAGTGTAGAAAGGACACCGGCCCTTTAAGGGAAGCTGTACTCTGCTGGAAGCTGAGCTGGAAGCAGGTAATGTTGTAGCTGGAAACAGATGAATCCACAATGGATTGGAGAGTCAGGCTACACCGCAGGTGGAATGCTGGTGCGGGTCTCTATGGTGGAAGTCTTGAGACAGGAGCTGGAACCTGGAAGACAATCACAGGAGAGAGACAAACAGGAACTAGGTTTGACAACCAAAACCAACGCCTTCCTTGCTGCAGGTATAAATAGGTTGTGCCTGAGCCAGGAAGGCGTCAGTGCTTTGGTTGTCAAACCTAGTTCCTGTTTGTCTCTCTCCTGTGATTGTCTTCCAGGTTCCAGCTCCTGTCTCAAGACTTCCACCATAGAGACCCGCACCAGCATTCCACCTGCGGTGTAGCCTGACTCTCCAATCCATTGTGGATTCATCTGTTTCCAGCTACAACATTACCTGCTTCCAGCTCAGCTTCCAGCAGAGTACAGCTTCCCTTAAAGGGCCGGTGTCCTTTCTACACTTTACCACTCTCCACCGGTATTATTATTTCTCCGCTCTCAAGTTCTACATTTCAGTTCATATTTCATCGCTCCCAAGTTCATTTAGTATTTAACTGGTTCCAGCCAGTATCCACTCCGTGCTAACAACAGTCTGGTTCCAGCCAGTATCCACAGCAGCTGTTTTATCTTCAGCAACCCAGCTTTTCCTGGAACACCAGCTGGCACAATCCTGGGTTATCTCCATTGCTACAGTCGGGCCTGGTAAGGACTTTCCATCTAGAAGATCATAAGAACTATCTCACACTACCAGTGCCCTGTGGCTCCTGCCATCCTGTAGTACCCAGGAACTGTATTTATTCTTTGCTGACTTTTACATTTTCTTTTACTGCTGCTGTGTTGCGGAGTTGTCATAATAAACATCATTGACTTTTATCCAAGTTGTCGTGGTCACGCCTTCGGGCAGTTATTATTCATGTTACTTACATGTCCAGGGGTCTGATACAACCTCCCAGGTTCCGGTACATCTCAGCCCCTACAACTGAGGCTGCCTCCCGTCAGCTCAGGCCCTCAGTTGTGACAGGGGGGAGCTTGAGTTTGAAGGCAACCGGACTGATGACCTTTCTATAGGGAATGGTCCAATGAAATGGGGGGCAAACTTCATAGAAGGAACCTGAAGCCTCAAGTTCTGAGTAGACAGCCACACCAGATCTCCCACTTTAAGACTGGGTACAGCACATCTTTTCTTGTCGGCCAAAACTTATACCGGCCAGAGGATTTGCAAAGGGCAATATATACTTGTCTCCAGATTTTAGAAAATCGCTGAACAGAAGATTCAACTGCGCGAAGATCCTGGGTAGGTAGACTAAGAAATACTGGGAGCGGGGATTCATAGCACAGACAGTGAAGAAGAATGGTATGAGTCGTTGTGAACAAATTCTGTCCAGGGAAGAAGCTCCACCCAGTCATCTTGAGATAAAGATAACTGGAGTCGTAAAAAGGTTTCCAAGTCCTGATTCACCATCTCCTTTTGACCGTTGGTCTGGGGGTGATATGCTGTAGAATATTTCAACTTGATCTGGAATACTGAGCAGAGATCTTTCTAAAACTTGGCCACGAACTGTACTCCACGATCTGACATGATCTCTGTAAGAAGTCCATGTAACTTAAAAATAGTAGAAATGAAAAGACGAGACAACTCTGGAGCAGTAGGAAGACCCTTGAGGGGAACAAAATGAGCCATTTTTGAGAAACGGTCAATGATCACCCAGATTGTGGTGAAACCTTGTGAGTTAGGTAAGTCTGTAATAAAGTCTATTGACAAGTGTGTCCAGGGGCGCTAAGGAACAGGAAGAGGTTGCACTGGTCCTAAAGGAGCTTGACGAGGTGTTTTATGCTGTGAGCACTTGATGCAAGTGGATACAAATTCAGCCACGTCAGATCTCATAGAGGACCACCAATAAGATCCACCAATCGAAGATTCCTACATGTCCAGAAAATCGGGATGCGTGAGCCCAAAGAAGAAGTTTCATTCATAGGTACAAAAGATTTTCCTGTAGGAGGTTGAATAATGGTTGCTGCAAAGACTTTGGGCTTTAAGATGGGGCTTGGAGGTTGAAGTTCTGAGCTTTCTTCCAAACTGATAGAATTAGAGTGTGCATCCACTTTTTTATTCTGTGAACCATGTCGAAACGTGAGAAGAGAGCCCAACGAGCTAGCCTAGGATTGAGGCAGTGAAGATTTTTCAGAAATACGAGGTTCTTATGGTCGTGTATATTGTTACAGGGTGTGAGGACCCCTCTAAAAGGCATCGCCACTCTTCCAGTGCAAGTTTCATTGCTTTTAGTTCCTGTTCAATACTGGTAAAGTTCTTTTCGGCGGGGAAGAATTTCCTCTAAAAATACCCACAATGATGTAGAGAATTATCAGAAGCTGTTTGGGATAGTACTGCTCCCACTGCTTCGGATGAAGCATCAACTTACAGAATAAATGGCTTGTTGATATCCAGCTGGTGGAGGACTGGTGCTGTGACGAAAGATTGTTTGAGTGATTGAAAGGCGGAGACAGCTTCCGGTGACCAACGTGAAGGGTTAGCTCCTTTACGGGTTAGAGCCACAATGGGAGCGACTATGGTGGAGAAACCTTTAATGAATTTGCGATAATAATTGGCAAATCCCAAGAATCTTTGTACGGCACAAGGTGTAGTAGGCTGGGCCCAGTTGAGAATGGCCAGAACTTTTTCGGGGTCCATCTGGAGACCAGAGGCAGAGATAATATGACAGAGGAACAGAATGGAGTTTACATACCAAAAAACCCACATTTTTCTAGTTTGCAGTAAAGATGGTTCTCCTGTAACCTCTGAAGTACCTTGCAGACTTGTTGTCGGTGGGACTGGACTTTTGAGGAAAATAATAAAATATCATCCAAATAAACTACTAAGGTTTTGTAGAGCATGCCACGGAAGATCTCATTTATGAAATTTTGGAAGACGACATGAGCATTGCTGAGTCCAAATGTCATTATTAGGTATTCATAGTGCCCATCTCTAGTATTAAATATCATCTTCCATTCATCTCCAGCACAAATTCGAATTAAGAGGGTAATTCCAAGTTGATCGCAGCAGGAAATTTTTTAGCGGTTGGGCAAAACCATGTGCACTGCAGGTGTGGCAGATATAACATTTGCAGAGAGAGTTAGATTTGGGTGGGTTATTTTGTTTCTGTGCAGGGTAAATACTGGCTGCTTTATTTTTACACTGCAATTTAGATTGCAGATTGAACTCACCACACCCAAATCTATCTCTCTCTGCACATGTTATATCTGCCTCCCCTGCAGTGCACATGGTTTTGCCCAACTGATAACAAAGTTCCTGCTGCGATCAACTCAGAATTCCCCCCTAAGTTGTAGGCAACCCTCAGATTTAGTTTAGTAAAAAGTGAAGATCCTTTGACCCTGTCGAAAAGTTCCGTAATCAATGGTCATGGGTATCGATTTTTTATAGTAATCTCATTCAATCCCTATAGTCTATACAGAGAAGAAGGCCTCCATCCTTCTTGCTTACAAAAAAAACAACGCAGCCCCAGCAGTTGATGCAGATGGGCGAATGAACCCCTTACTTAGGTTTACACAAATATATTCGAACATCGACTTAGTCTCCGGGGCAGACAAAGGGTAAATTCACCCGCGAGGTGGCATCTTCCCTGGCACTAGCTCTATCGGACAGTCCTAAGGTCCATGGGGAGGTAGGACATCGGCACGTTGTTTACTAAAAACATCTCTGAAGGCTGAATACTGAGAGGGAATGGAATCTGGAAGATCACAACCGGTACTCCAGATAGGCAGATTCTTGGATAAACAAGACGAGAAGCATGCCTTTCCCCATGAGAAAATTTGCATCATCTCCCAGTCAATCCTGGGGTTGTGTTTTCAAAGCCAATAAAGGCCAAAGACTATTCCATAAGATGCTTTAGCAATTACTAAGAGTTCTATCTGTTCAGCATTGAGTACACCAATACGAAGACAAAGAGGAAGAGTTTGAAGAAGGATGGTTCCATTGGAGATACGGTTGCCATTGACCGCAGTAAGGATGATGCCCTGATCCAGAGATCGAGTAGGAAGTTGGTGTTTCCGGACGAGTTCTGCTGTGATGAAATTTCCTCCAGATCCGGAATCTAAAAGAGAAGAGACAAAAAGAACCTCTTGTGAACACTCCAGTGTGACTAGAATCTCGGACTCGGATTTCTTTGGAGAATGGTTAATTACTCCCAACCTGGCTTCTTCTGGACTGGTTAGGAGTGGAAGTTTCCCGGCCTCCATGGGCAAGAAGCAACAAGATGACCAAAGTCCTCACAGTACATGCACAAATTCTCGTGGCGGCGCTTCAGCCGCACCTCCATTGTCAGCCGGGCTCGAATAATTTGCATGGGCTCCTCCGTAGAGTCAGTAGCCGACGAGATTGGTGGTGGTGGAGTAACCCGTGGCCTAAATTATTCACTCCGACCCTTCTTGACCTGACGTTCCCGGAATCTCAAATCCACTTTGTTGCATAGCGAGATCAGATCATCTAACTTAGTGGGAAGACCTCGTGTTGCTAGGTCATCTTTCAGGTGCTCATGTCCATTCCAAAATGCGGAAATTAGGGCTTCCTCATTCCACCCGAGGGCTGAGGCAAGTATCTGAAATTGTACAACGTATTGACTTACGATTCTGTTTCCCTGGCGGAGACGCATGATTTCTGAAGAGGCTAAAGAAACTCTTCCGGGTTCGTCAAAGATCTTTCGAAATGTAGAGATGGATCTGGTATAATCGTTTAGTATAGGATCTTCCCTCTCCCACAGTGAGAGAAACCCACTCTAGCGCTGAACTGGTCAACAAGGAGACAATTAAGTAAGCTACCTTCATCTTGGACGTAGGGAAGTGGTCAGGCTGTAGACTGAAATACACATCGCATTGGTTTAGGAAGCTGCAACATTGCTTGGGATTCCCGTTGAACTTATTGGGAGTTGGAAGCTGCAAATTAGGTAAAGTCGAGACAGCTGGAGAAGGGATGGCCTGACTAACCGAGGCATTAGTCTGACCTGAGGGATGTACTCTATCCAACGAGGTCTGGAAAGAATCTTGTCGTAACAACATCTCTTGTAGATACTGGGTTAATTGTCGCTGAGTTGCTTCCAACCCCTCCAACCAGGCAGCGATGGTGTCAGCGTCGGCGGGTCGCACCGGCTCCCGGCCGTTGCTAGGCAACAGGGCCGGCGCATCACTTCCCTGTCCTTGGCCGGTTGCCTAGCAACCGGAGACGCCGGGCGGCCGCCCTGCACTGCAGTCCCGGCTGTTACTAAGCAGTATCAGTCTTAGTTAGTTTTCCCCTTGTTGTCCTTGGTCTCGGTTAATGCCTTGTCTCCTATTAAGACCAGGGGGCATCGGAGTCTGGGCGGACCTAATTCGCCCATTCAAATGCAGCTGCCGTGGGCACAAGAAACCATAGTCTTGCAGACGTTAATCGACTACTGGGAAGGACAACGGAGTCAGTGGTTTTTTGTTAGGGGAAGCTGCGTATCTCAGTTCTACCACAACTCCATGCATCTGTACTTGGAACTCTTCTGTTGCCACCCCTCTCCAGGGTTCCAAGTACGTAGAACCTAACATTATCACCGGCCACAAAAAGATAGGGTGGCCTTGATATTTTTTCCCCATGAATCCTTCAGTGCAAGGTCAGAATTCAAGCCAAATATTGGCTGGCCAGATCCAGAACCTCACTCAAATGGTGCAGGATCTTGCACTGTGGGTTTGGTCTCAGGAGGATCTTTTATGAACTTCTCCGAATGTAGCTCCTGAACCCAAGATGAATCTTCCTGATCGCTTTTCGGGTAACTTTACTTTCGCTTAAGGCCCCGGTCCTCAGCTTCAGGATCTCAGCGGGTGGGCATAGTTATGTCTTTACTTCAGGGAGACCCACAAACTTGGGCTTTTGGGCTAAATCCCAATGATGCAGCGTTACTTACTGTTGAAGCCTTTTTTAAATCTTTAGGTCTATCGTATGATGATCCTGATAGAGAAGCATCTGCAGAGAGCCATTTACGGGCGTTAAGACAGAGTAAAAATCCCACTGAGGCGTACTGTACTGAGTTTCGCCGTTGGTCGAACGACTGTGGATGGAATGATCCTGGTTTGTGCAGTCAGTTTCGCCTCGGCTTGTCAGAAGTGATCAAAGATGGTCTCATTCAGTACCCGGTCCCGGAGACTTTGGATAAGCTCATGGAGCTTGCTATTAAGATCGATCGCCGTGTCCAAGAGCGGAGGACTGAAAGAGGGGCTAGTTTTAGGCCCAGTCCATGTGTGTTTGCTCTCCCTGAGGACGTTGAGGAACCCATGCAAGTGGGTTTGTCCCGACTTTCCTCTGAAGAGAGAACCAGGAGGTTAAATTTAGGGCTCTGCTTATACTGTAGTGGCAAGGGACATGTGCGCAGCTGCCCAAATAAGCAGGGAAATGCCCTGACCAAGTAAAAGTTGAGGGGGTTCACTTAGGTCTTCAATTAGTCTCCTCACATGATTCCTTGTTAGTTCCTGCCGAAGTATCTTCAGGGTATCAGAGTTCTTTTGTTTCTGCATTTATTGATAGCAGAGCTGCTGGGAACTTCATGGATCTTACTTGGGCTCAAACTCTAGGAATTCCGCAGCTCCAGCTCAGTAGACCTATTACCATGCACAGTCTGGATGGAGGCAGAGCCGGCCATAGGCATAGGCAAACTAGGCAATTGCCTAGGGCACTTGATATGCCTAGGGGCCAGGGCCAGATCTAGGGGGGGCGAAGGGGGCGACCACCCCCCCTAACACAGTCATAGCCATGCCCACTTTTGAGCAGAAGAGAGCTCTCCGGAGAGAGCCTGAGGCAGAACGATGTGCTGCAGCTTATATCACAGCAGCACAGAGGAGCCAGGAGAGCAAGGGTTACAGAGCATTTACCCCTCACTTGCTGGTGTGTGGGTACTATGGCTAATAAATACAATTACCCCATATCACAGTCACATGTACATAGAACAAAGCTCTATCTCAGTCTCACTCAAAAAGTTCAGTCAGAATTGAGAGAGGAGAAGTTAGGATTGCAGATGGGAGGAGTTGGGACTGTAGAGGGAGGAGTCAAGATTAAACAGTAAATCGCCCCCCCTAAAGAAAAGTCTAGATCCGTCCCTGCTAGGGGCATCAGCAGCTTCTGCTCATTAAAATGATATGCAGCATGCCTATATTCTGTGTGTAGCATTTCATATGCAGATACAGCCACAGTCTCACATAGTATATAGGCATGCTACATATCATTTTAATCAGCAGAAGCTGCTTCTGCATCCTAGGCACATAGCAATGCAAATAAGATGGATTTTCATTAAAAAAAAAGGTATGCCCGACGTTAGCATTGAGGCAAGATTTATGAGGACACATCTGTATCCAAGCAGAGGCAGAGGTCACAGTGTTAGTGACAGTGTGAGTGCTGTGTGTATGTGAGTGGGTTGGTTGTGCAGTAGTGTTCGGAATATGTGTAAAGAGCATTGGGGTTAATTCCAAGTTGATCGCAGCAGGAAATTTTTTAGCAGTTGGGCAAAACCATGTGCACTGCAGGGGGGTCAGATATAACATCTGCAGAGAGAGTTAGATTTGGGTGGGTTATTTTGTTTCTGTGCAGGGTAAATACTGGCTGCTTTATTTTTACACTGCAATTTAGATTGCAGATTGAACTCACCACACCCAAATCTAACTCTTTCTGCACATGTTATATCTGACGCCCTGCAGTGCACATGGTTTTGCCCAACTGCTAAAAAATTTCCTGTTGCGATCAACTTGGAATTACCCCCATTATGTGTGTCATGTAAAAATGCATTAATAATGTGCAACATATGTGTAAGGGGCACTATGTGTGTAATTATGTGTGTAATTATGTGTATAAGTGCATTAATAATGTGCGGCATATGTGTAACAGGGTACTACTGTATGTGTGTCATTATGTGTATAGGGGCACTAATAATGTGCAGCAAATGTGTAGGGGGCACTATGTGTGTCATTATGTGTAAAAGGGCATTCATAATGTACGGCATATGTGTAAGGGACATTATGTGTAAAAGGGCATTAATAAAGGTTGTCATAATGTGTAAGGCGCATTATGTTTACAAGGACATTAATAATGTGTCTCATATGTGTAAGGGGCATTACTCTGTGGCATTATGTGTATTAGGTGCTCTACTATGTGGCATTGTGTATAGAAAGGGCACTACTGTGTCATCTAATGTGAATAAAGAGCAATAGGGTGTGGTGTAATGTGAATAAGGAGCAATTCAGTGTGATGTAATATGAATAAGGGGCTCTACTGTGAGGAGTAACGTTTATAAGGTAAAGTCATACTACTGTGGGATGTAATATGAATTATGGACACTATCACATGATCAAATGTGAATAAAGTTGCAGTACTGTGTGACGTAATTGGAGTTGGGGTTACTATTGTGTGGCCATGCTCCTTGCCAGCAAAAACACCCCCCTTTTTGGGCTGAGCACCAAATGTGCGAACTGTTCCTATTTAAAATATAGGGGGTACAAACACCAAAAGAACTGCTATGGGTGAGGGGTGATGGTGCTGGGAAAGAGGTGTAAGGTCAGAGGCGGAATCAGTGGTGGTGCTTGGGGGCACCAGCCAAAATCTTGCCTAGGGCATCATATTGGTTAGGGCTGGCTCTGGATGGAGGCCCTCTCTCTAACGGGGTAATTACTCATCAGACTCCACCATTGCATTTGTCTGTGGGTGCGTTACATTCTGAGAGGATTGAATTCTTTCTCACCCATTGTCCGGCCATGCCTCTAGTCTTGGGTCACCCCTGGCTTGACATCCATTATCCAACCATTGATTGGCAACCTGGTGAAATTTCACAGTGGGATTCCAACTTACTCGTCCGGTACGGGTCGCTGTCATTGCTTCAGAACCTATTCCATTAGTTCAGCTGACAGCTGCTTTGATCAGTATCCGGGGGCTGGGCTGCCTGATGATTGGTCTGCAGGGCTTTTTTATGGGAGCCAGAATAGGGCAGCCCCGCCCGTGACAGATTCCTGTGGAGCTTGTCTTCCTGTCTCTGGTGTGTTCCTGCATCCAGCTTGTGTACTCCAGTGTCCTGTGTCCAGTTTCCTGAGTCCTGTCTGAGGGATCATTTTTCCTGCTGTCCTCCGGGTTGCCATCCAGTAGAGTGGTCTGGTAGCCAAAGCCACTGGGTTCCGGTCACTTCCTGCGCACACCTCTCGTGGTGTCATCATGAGTAGTGGCTCTGACGCACTTTATGGCTGAAGCCGTATTTTCTTTATCTATTTTTGTTTGTGTCACTTTTGCGGAGGTTTCCGCATTGCTGTCCTCACCTTTTTATGACGGGTTCGTATTTGGCAGTTAGGCTGCATTACTTGATTTGCTGTTGTTCCAGGCGGCTGCACCGCACATAAACTACTTTGCTATTTTTTGCATCCTTCTCTGTTTTAGTCGTATCAGTCTTAGTTAGTTTTCCCCTTGTTCTCCTTGGTCTCGGTTAACACCTTGTCTCCTATTAAGACCGGGGGCATCGGAGTCTGGGCGGACCTAATTCACCCATTCAAATGCGGCTGCCATGGGCACAAGAAACCACAGTCTTGAAGGCATTAATCAACCACTGGGAAGGACAACGGAGTCAGGGTTTTTTTGTTAGGGGAAGCTGCGTATCTCAGTTCTGCCGCAGCTCGATGCATCTGTACTTGGAACTCTTCTGTTGCCACCCACTCTCCAGGGTTCCAAGTACGTAGAACATAACAGATGGTTTGTAAGAGGTCCGTACTCAAAGCCTGCGCTCCAGTCGAGTCCATAAGGTCAGTGCAAACTGTTAGAAGGATACTAGCTGGAGCCGGTGACTCCGAACTGGGTTCAGGTTGGATGGCGGACTCTCCGGGATGGAAGCGGGCCGTTTGGACTGAGTCTGTAGTTAGCACCGAGATGGTTGCTGGATTTGGTATCTCAGTGCTTAGTTCTGATTGGAAGGCTGTCTCTCCGGGATGGAAGCAGGCTGGCTGAATAAGTTCCTTTGCATGAAGACAAAGACAATGATGAAAGAAGGATGCTGCCGAAACCTAGTGTTATGAGCCACAGCAGTAGCTCATTCCTGTTTTGCATTTTGGTTATGTATTTTATGTTATACTTCTGTTTCTGTTCCCCTTGGGTTTCATGGGGTGTCCGGAGTCCACCCTTAAGGAGGAGGTACTGTTATGAACCACAAGCAGTGGTTCATTCCTGTTTGCATTCTGTTGATTAATTTCATGTATTATAGTTCTGTTTGCATGCCAGGATTTCTATTGTGTTTGTTTAGAAGACTCTTGTTGGCCGCCGGTGGTGAGTCGGTGTAATTGCAGCCTGTTTCTATGTGTTTAGCCTCACCTGTCTGATAGTTGATCATTATGTGGTGAGTCTCTGTACTGCAATCTGGCTCTTGTCTGTGTTACTCTCACCTGCAGCTATTTTGGTCATTATCTTGTGCCTGGCTTCCAGCCATCCTGATTGGGGCGTGTTCCCTTATTACCTAGCTAGCTCTGCAGTTCTGAGCTGGTGATAGACGTTGGTTGCTATACCTGGATGTTCCTGGTTAGTGTCTGGTCCAGTATTGCATATGTGTCCAGGCCCTGTCTGATACTGGAATCCTGTGTACTTGGTTCTGTCAGAGTTTGGAGCTTCTGCTGAGCTGCTTCTTGCCTTGGCGTGTTCCTGTCCATAAGTCCTGTGGTATTGCCTGTTCCTGATCCAGTTATCCTGTGTCTTGGCGTCCTCTTGTCCGTTGTAGGAATCCTGCCTGCCCTCCAGTTCTGTGAGCCTGTGTCTGCGGCTTTGGGGGTTCTTGTCCGTCCACCTGTATTCACACCGGTTTCGTGAGTAGTGGCTTTGCCGCATCTTATGGCCTTGGCCGTAGCTTCTTGTTATATTTTCTTTGGATTTTTGCAGAGGGTTCTGCTTATGCTGTCTTTGCTGGTACACAACAGTATTGTGTCGGCGTGTGGACAGCATTGCCTTTGTTGTAGTTTGTCCTGGCGGCTGTGCCGCGCATACTTCCTTTGAGTTCTGTAGCACCCCTAACTGGGTATTTCCATCTTTAGTTAGAGGTTCCCCTTGTTATCGCCCCATTCAGTTTACACCCTGTCTCCAACTAAGACCGGGGGGCATCGGAGTTGGGCAGACTTAATCCGCCCTTCAAATGTGGCTGCCGTGGGCCCAAGCAAACATAGTCTCGCAGGCGTAGACTGACCACGAGGGTGAGACAACGGAGTAAGGGCTTCTTAGGGGTAACTGCTGAACTTCGCCCTTATTACAGCATCACGTTCCTGTTCTTGGGGCTTACCCACTCAGTCACTTACGCTCCAAGCACAGTGAACGTAACACCTAGGGTCCGCAATGACTACTTCAGAGGAGACGTAGGAACCGGTATGCCGTGATCCGTGGATGTGCTGACTCTCGCAGATTGAACAGTGACAGAGGCAACTATGGCGGATTGGCGCTGGCAGTTGGACTTACATGGAGCCGTACTCAGACCAGGAGCATAGGGACCTAACTGGTAGTGACTCTGGAGACGGCGTTAGTTAAATAAGCTGGAACTAGGAACAAGAGGTAAACTCTGGATACTGGGAGTCAGAGAACTAACTTGCATACAGGCTGCAGAAGACGTTGAACTGACATCAGAATGCCCCAGAATGCTCCAAGAAATACCCTACCCTTACCTGGGATTGGCTGCAGCAGGATCAGCAGCAGCATGCCTCTGATTCGTCCAGTGCAGTCACATGGTTAGGACCAAGATTGCGGCACTCTGAGCCCCGCGCCACCAGTACACAGCCGCTCAGAGCCTTGCTCTGCACCCTGCCTCATGCCGGCCACAGTGACCCTCTGGCGCCTACTCCCTCCAGCCGCCTCCTGCTGCCGCAGTGCCGCCGAGGAAATGGCCACAGAGCGTGGACAGGTAAGCTCCGGCTTCCTGCCCCACTGGCCGTGACAAGTACTGGTTTCCTATTTAATATATTATCATCTGCTGAATGTGGATTATCAGGACATGATCAGACAATGCTGGGCTCCTATATACATACCTCCCAACTTTTCATTCACTGAGATCGTGACCCTGGCATGAGCGACCCAGAAAGTGGCGAGGCCTCTTGTGGGGGTGTGGCCTCGGGTGGGAGGGGGCATGTCCTCACATCACTGACTGTGTTTGTCATTTTGGGGGTGTGCCCAGCATTCCCTTAGCAAATGAGCAGCCACCAGTTTACCTCCTTGCACTGTATAGATGATGTGCATTGCAGAGCAGTGGGTGATTTAAGACTTTAGGCCGCAGGTGGAACAGCGGGACAGTGACTTAATAGCAGGACTTTCCCATTGGAATCGGGACAGTTGGGAGGTATATATGTAGTATAATGCCACCCATTGAATGCGGATTATCAGGAAAGGATCAGACAGTGTTGGGTTTCTATATAATGTATTGTGATGGGATGTAGTTGGAATCCTGGCGGTCGGAATCCCGATGGTCAAAATACCTACGACAGAATCCAGACCGCCAGAATGCCGGCAGTGCCGCCACAGCTATTCCCACTGTTGGGTGTCCATGATACCCATGGAGTGGGAATAGAACTTGTGGCGAGCGAGGCAAGTCACCGAACCCGCAGCGTGGCAAGCATAGCGAGCCCACCAGGGGCTTCGCACCGCTTGCCCCCCTGTTCTGACGGTTGGGATTCCAGCATCGGTAATTTGACCGCCGGGATTCTCACCACCGGGATTGCATACCCAACCCATTGTGATCTAATGCTGTATTACTTAAATCTTCTGTATTATGTGTATTGTTTTTGATGTCTGTAAAGCGCCTTGAGTCCTGTTGGAGAAAGAGCGCTATATAAATAAAATTATTATTATTATTATTATTATTATAATGACAGCATGAGACAGTGCTTCTGTTTACATTATAATGAATGAGGCAAAAGCCACGTTCATGGTCAAAAACGTATTGGATTAATACATATACTGTATTAAAATGGCTATCTCTTGGAATTCAGTGAAACATTAACTTTCAGACCACTCCTGTAGTTTTGTGATGAAAGTAATGCTGCTTTACCCGTCTTAGAATCAATATCAGAAAAGTTAAGTGAGACATTACAAAGATCAATACACGATAACATTATCATCTCGGTGAACAAATGCTGTGACACATGTGTAACGTAATCTATGCACCACATAGTGGGATCACAAAGCAACTGTGATAATGAGGTCATCGTAGATAATTAAAGAGAACCTGTGACCAGAACATCATATTACTTTTTGTTTTTTACAGTACATATTAGGATTGTACACTATGTAGATAGCAAAAAAAATAAGAATTTACTTACCGATAATTCTATTTCTTGTAGTCCATAGTGGATGCTGGGGACTCCGTAAGGACCATGGGGAATAGCGGCTCCGCAGGAGACTGGGCACAAAAATAAAGCTTTAGAACTACCTGGTGTGCACTGGCTCCTCCCCCTATGACCCTCCTCCAAGCCTCAGTTAGGATACTGTGCCCGGACGAGCGTACACAATAAGGAAGGATTTTGAATCCCGGGAAAGACTCATACCAGCCACACCAATCACACCGTACAACTCGTGATCTAAACCCAGTTGACAGCATGATAACAGAGGAGCCTCTAGAAAAGATGGCTCACTACAGCAATAACCCGATTTTTTGGTAACAATAACTATGTACCAGTATTGCAGACAATCCGCACTTGGGATGGGCGCCCAGCATCCACTACGGACTACGAGAAATAGAATTATCGGTAAGTAAATTCTTATTTTCTCTAACGTCCTAAGTGGATGCTGGGGACTCCGTAAGGACCATGGGGATTATACCAAAGCTCCCAAACGGGCGGGAGAGTGCGGATGACTCTGCAGCACCAAATGAGAGAACTCCAGGTCCTCCTCAGCCAGGGTATCAATTTTGTAGAATTTTACAAACGTATTTGCTCCTGACCAAGTAGCTGCTCCTGACCAAGTAGCTGCTCGGCAAAGTTGTAAAGCCGAGACCCCTCGGGCAGCCGCCCAAGATGAGCCCATCTTCCTTGTGGAGTGGGCATTTACAGATTTTTGGCTGTGGCAGGACTGCCACAGAATGTGCAAGCTGAATTGTACTACAAATCCAACGAGCAATAGTCTGCTTAGAAGCAGGAGCACCCAGCTTGTTGGGTGCATACAGGATAAACAGCGAGTCAGATTTTCTGACTCCAGCCGTCCTGGAAACATATATTTTCAGGGCCCTGACAACGTCTAGCAACTTGGAGTCCTCCAAGTCCCTAGTAGCCGCAGGCACCACAATAGGTTGGTTCAGGTGAAACGCTGAAACCACCTTAGGGAGAAACTGAGGACGAGTCCTCAATTCCGCCCTGTCCGAATGGAAAATCAGATAAGGGCTTTTACAGGATAAAGCCACCAATTCTGACACGCGCCTGGCCCAGGCCAAGGCCAACAGCATGACCACTTTCCATGTGAGATATTTTAACTCCACAGATTTAAGTGGTTCAAACCAATGTGACTTTTGGAACCCAAAAACTACATTGAGATCTCAAGGTGCCACTGGAGGCACAAAAGGAGGCTGTATATGCAGTACCCCTTTTACAACGTCTGAACTTCAGGGACTGAAGCTAGTTCTTTTTGGAAGAAAATTGACAGGGCCGAAATTTGAACCTTAATGGACCCCAATTTCAGGCCCATAGACACTCCCGTTTGCAGGAAATGTAGGAATCGACCCAGTTGAATTTCCTCCGTCGGGCCTTACTGGCCTCGCACCACGCAACATATTTTCGCCAAATGCGGTGATAATGGTTTGCGGTTACATCCTTCCTGGCTTTGATCAGGATAGGGATGACTTCATCCGGAATGCCTTTTTTCCTTCAGGATCCGGCGTTCAACCGCCATGCCGTCAAACGCAGCCGCGGTAAGTCTTGGAACAGACAGGGTCCTTGCTGGAGCAGGTCCCTTCTTAGAGGTAGAGGCCACGGATCCTCCGTGAGCATCTCTTGAAGTTCCGGTTACCAAGTCCTTCTTGGCCAATCCGGAGCCACGAATATAGTGCTTACTCCTCTCCATCTTATCAATCTCAGCACCTTGGGTATGAGAGGCAGATGAGGGAACACATACACTGACTGGTACACCCACGGTGTTACCAGAGCGTCTACAGCTATTGCCTGAGGGTCCCTTGACCTGGCGCAATACTTGTCGAGTTTTATAAACATGTGGAAGACTTCTGGGTGAAGTCCCCACTCTCCCGGGTGGGGGTCGTGTCTGCTGAGGAAGTCTGCTTCCCAGTTGTCCACTCCCGGAATGAATACTGCTGACAGTGCTATCCCATGATTTTCCGCCCAGCGAAGAATCCTTGCAGCTTCTGCCTTGCCCTCCTGCTTCTTGTGTCACCCTGTCTGTTTACGTGGGTGACTGCCGTGATGTTGTCCGAATGGATCAACTCCGGGTGACCTTGAAGCAGAGGTCTTGCTGAGCTTAGAGCATTGTAAATGGCCCTTAGCTTCAGGATATTTATGTGAAGTGATGTCTCCAGGCTTGACCATAAGCTCTGGAAATTCCTTCCCTGTGTGACTGCTCCCCAGCCTCGCAGGCTGGCATCCGTGGTCACCAGGACCCAGTCCTGAATGTCGAATCTGCGGCCCTCTAGAAGATGAGCACTCTGCAACCACCACAGGAGAGACACCCTTGTGCTTGGTGACAGGGTTAGCTGCTGATGCATCTGAAGATGCGACCCGGACCATTTGTCCAGCAGGTCCCACTGGAAAGTTCTTGCGTGGAATCTGCCGAATGGGATTGCTTCGTAGGAAGCCACCATTTTTCCCAGAACCCTTTCATTGATGTACTGAGACTTGGCTCGGTTATAGGAGGTTCCAAACTAGCTCGGATAACTCCCTGACTTTCTCCTCCGGGAGAAACATCTTTTTCTGGACTGTGTCCAGGATCATCCCTAGGAACAGAAGACGAGTCGTCGGAATCAGCTGCGATTTTGGAATATTGAGAATCCAATCATGCTGCCGCAACACTACCTGAGATAGTGCTACACCGACCTCCAACTGTTCCCTGGATCTTACCCTTATCAGGGAATCGTCCAAGTAAGGGATAACTAAAATTCCCTTCCTTCGAAAGAGTAACATCATTTCGGCCATTACCTTGGTAAAGACCCGGGGTGCCGTGGACCATCCATACGGCAGCGTCTGAAACTGATAGTGACAGTTCTGTACCACAAACCTGAGGTACCCTTGGTGAGAAGGGTAAATTGGGACATGAAGGTAAGCATCCTTGATGTCCCGAGATCATGTAGTCCCCTTCTTCCAGGTTCGCAATCACTGCTCTGAGTGACTCAATCTTGAATTTGAACCTCCGTATGTAAGTGTTCAAGATTTTAGATTTAGAATCGGTCTCACCGAGCCGTCCGGCTTCGGTACCACAACAGTGTGGAATAATACCCCGTTCCCTGTTGCAGGAGGGGTACCTTGATTATCACCTGCTGGGAATACAGCTTGTGAATGGCTTCCAAAACTGCCTCCCTGTCAGAGGGAGACATCGGTAAAGCCGACTTTAGGAAACGGGGAGGGGGAGACGTCTCGAATTCCAATTTGTACCACTGAGATATCACCTGAAGGATCCAGGGGTCTAATTGCGAGTGAGCCCACTGCGCGCTGAAATTCATTGAGACGGGCCCCCACTGTGCCTGATTCTGCTTGTAAAGCCCCAGCGTCATACTGTGAGCTTGGCAGAGGCGGGAGAGGGCTTCTGTTCCTGGGAACTGGCTGATTTCCTCTGTCACGGGGCAGAAAAGAGGAACCTTTTGCCCGCTTGCCCACGAAAGGACTGCGCCTGATAATACGGCGTCTTCTTATGTTGAGAGGCGACCTGGGGTACAAACGTGGATTTCCCAGCTGTTGCCGTGGCCACCAGGTCTGAAAGACCGACCCCAAATAACTCCTCACCTTAATAAGGCAATACTTCCAAATGCCGTTTGGAATCCGCATCACCTGACCACTGTCGTGTCCATAACCCTCTACTGGCAGAAATGGACAACGCACTTAAACTTGATGCCAGTCGGCAAATATTCCGCTGTGCATCACGCATATATAGAAATGCATCTTTTAAATACTCTATAGTCAATAATATACTGTCCCTATCTAGGGTATCAATATTTTCAGTCAGGGAATCCGACTACGCCAACCCAGCACTGCACATCCAGGCTGAGGCGATTGCTGGTCGCAGTATAACACCAGTATGTGTGTAAATACATTTTAGGATACCCTCCTGCTTTCTATCAGCAGGATCCTTAAGGGCGGCCATCTCAGGAGAGGGTAGAGCCCTTGTTCTTACAAGCGTGTGAGCGCTTTATCCACCCTAGGGGGTGTTTCCCAACGCACCCTAACCTCTGGCGGGAAAGGATATAATGCCAATAACATTTTAGAAATTATCAGTTGTTATCGGGGGAAACCCACGCATCATCACACACCTCATTTAATTTCTCAGATTTAGGAAAACTACAGGTAGTTTTTCCTCACCGAACATAATACCCCTTTTTGGTGGTACTCGTATTATCAGAAATGTGTAAAACATTTTTCATTGCCTCAATCATGTAACGTGTGGTCCTACTGGAAGTCACATTTGTCTCTTCACCGTCGACACTGGAGTCAGTATCCGTGTCGGCGTCTATATCTGCCATCTGAGGTAACGGGCGCTTTAGAGCCCCTGACGGCCTATGAGACGTCTGGACAGGCACAAGCTGAGTAGCCGGCTGTCTCATGTCAACCACTGTCTTTTATACAGAGCTGACACTCACGTAATTCCTTCCAACAGTACATCCACTCAGGTGTCGACCCCCTAGGGGGTGACATCACTATTACAGGCAATCTGCTCCGTCTCCACATCATTTTTCTCCTCATACATGTCGACACAAACGTACCGACACACAGCACACACACAGGGAATGCTCTGATAGAGGACAGGACCCCACTAGCCCTTTGGGGAGACAGAGGGAGAGTTTGTCAGCACACACCAGAGCGCTATATATATATACAGGGATAACCTTATATAAGTGTTTTTCCCCTTATAGCTGCTGTATTGTTTATACTGCCTAATTAGTGCCCCCCTCTCTTTTTTAACCCTTTCTGTAGTGTAGTGACTGCAGGGGAGAGCCAGGGAGCTTCCCTCCAACGGAGCTGTGAGGGAAAATGGCGCCAGTGTGCTGAGGAGATAGGCTCCGCCCCCTTATCGGCGGCCTTATCTCCTGTTTTTCTATGTATTCTGGCAGGGGTTAAATGCATCCATATAGCCCAGGAGCTATATGTGATGCATTTTTTGCCATCCAAGGTGTTTTTATTGCGTCTCAGGGCGCCCCCCCCCCCAACGCCCTGCACCCTCAGTGACCGGAGTGTGAAGTGTGCTGAGAGCAATGGCGCACAGCTGCAGTGCTGTGCGCTACCTTGTTGAAGACAGGACGTCTTCTGCCGCCGATTTTCCGGACCTCTTCTGTCTCTGTAAGGGGGCCGGCGGCGCGGCTCTGGGACCCATCCATGGCTGGGCCTGTGATCGTCCCTCTGGAGCTAATTTCCAGTAGCCTAAGAAGCCCAATCCACTCTGCACGCAGGTGAGTTCGCTTCTTCTCCCCTTAGTCCCTCGATGCAGTGAGCCTGTTGCCAGCAGGTCTCACTGAAAATAAAAAACCTAAAACTAAACTTTTCACTAAGCAGCTCAGGAGAGCCACCTAGTGTGCACCCTTCTCGTTCGGGCACAAAATCTTAACTGAGGCTTGGAAGAGGGTCATAGGGGGAGGAGCCAGTGCACACCAGGTAGTTCTAAAGCTTTATTTTTGTGCCCAGTCTCCTGCGGAGCCGCTATTCCCGATGGTCCTTACGGAGTCCCCAGCATCCACTTAGGACGTTAGAGAAATTGGGACACCCTTTATAGCCTGTTTGGGCAGAAGAGTATTTTGTATGTGCTATTCTTGTGCCAAGACAACACCCAATGTTGCAAAGAGGAGGACAGAAGACGGAATTTTAGAGTCAGTCCAGTGCTAAGACTCTCCAGGTAGCTAGGCACACATCCAAACCATACTAATCTATTCTCCGGGAGGGTGCTGGTCCAGGAGCCTCACAATTTTACAGGTAGTCCCTAGGACCTCTGTAAGAGTGAGTGGATCTTTTACATCCCACCCACTTGCTAGTGAAGTGGGCAGGATGGGGAGATAGTACCAGGAGTTGCAGGTCTTTATGGAAGGGTAAGGCTAAAATGTTGTCATTTGTAATGGGGCAGTGCCAAATGACAGCTAGTGTCACCTGCATATTCTCTTCGGGCTCCTCCTGGGGAGGAGAAATATAAAGTCAGCAAGTGTAATCCAAATATCCCACACGATCCATTGGCATGTGCAGAGACACCAGTCGCACATCCCTCAGTTCGGCCAGGTAACCAGATGTGCTTCCTCCAGCAGTAGAGCTGTGAGATATAGAGAAAGCAGGCCTGGAAGCAAGTTCTTTAGCAGACTGAGTGGACTTGAGCATTCAGACTATCGCCCAGGGAGGCTGCAGTGGCGTAATGCTCAATCGTCGGGCAAACTTTAGGGGTAGCAAGCAGGGCAGCGCTCTGAATAAAATAAGCTCTGTGATTGGTCCTCCCACTCACATTTCAGTGTCATTTATTTGAATATAAGGATCATGTGGAGTGGCCTGAGGACATACAAAGGGCAAGCAGAGGAGTATGATGACATATATAAGGGTCATGTGTATGGGTCTGATGGCATATAAAAGGGATGTGGAGGTGTCTTATTGCATATTAGAGAAATGTGAAGGAGTCTAATAATGTAAAAGTGGTATGTGTGATCTGAAAAGGGCACATAGAGGGCTCTGATGTCATATAAAGGACATGTGGAGGAATCTGATAGTATATAATGTGGATGAGTTTTATGGAATAAAAGGCTTTGGTGGGGGGGTCTGATGACATATTAGGGGTATCTGGAGGGGTCTGACATAACATAAGAGGCAAGTGTACATTTGTAAAGACATAAAAGTGGCATCTGGGGTGTATGATGGTATATAAGGGGCATTTGGAGTGATCTAAGGGTATATAATGAACATGTGGAAGAGTCTGATGGCCTATAATGGACATGTGGAGCAGTCTTATGGTATACAAGGGTCACGTTGAGTGGTATGGTGCTATATAAGCAGCATATGGGGACATATGATGGTATATTAGTGTCAGAATCTATGGGTTTTTTGGACTCCGAGCAGGACACTAGAGTGGTTTATGGTTTGAGGCAGAGGGTAGAAAACTTGGAGGTGTAATGGGGGTTCTCCTCATAGGTGAAATGGAACTTCTTTATTGATACTAGCACAGATGTAGGTAGAGATATGAAAGAGCACAATATTATAGACACTGATTAAAACTAAGGACTGGCAAATAATTAGAACAGGGGACTGTGGAGAGTGACCAGTGCAGGTCCACCATAGAGAGTCTCTTTAGAGATGCTTGTATATATGACAGACAATAACTGCAACACAGGAGACAACAGTCCCTCTTGTGTACAGGCTTTACAAAGTAGCAAGTAGTATACTTTACACTGTGATGGGTGCCCAGCAGTGGTGCCTGGCGCTGAGAGTAATTTCGGAGTACACTGGAAACTATGGAGAGTGCCCAGCAATGGTGACTGGTACTGAGAATATCACAGAAGCACTCTTGGAAACTGTGGAGAGCACCCAGCAATGATGACTGGCACTGATAAATGCATGAGTACACTGGAAACTGTGGAGAGTGCCCAACTGGCCCTGAGAGTATTACAGCAGAAGATGAATAAAGTACACTGGAGATATGGATCCAATACTGGAACAACAACATTTTAGGAAGCAAACTACAACAGAAGTTGTTCGGGCAAAGAGCAAAGGCCACGGAGAGACTTATATAGGGCACCATTGCTGCTGATAGGTCACTGGAGTCTTGTACAGGAATAAGGACCAGGATTGGCTGGGATGCGATCAGCTAAGGGAAAGCAAGATGGCGACAACCATGTCCCAGTGGCGGAGGGCTCCATGTATGAATTCAAACAGCCTTTAGCAGCAAGATAGTGTGGGACACATCCAGGCAGCTTAAATGACAGATGTAACACCAGCAGTGACAGCCCCAAGTACGCAAACGGAGACCGTCTAGTCCGGTGTGTGACAATAAGGTGCATGTGAGAGGTGTGATGGTACAAGAATGATATACTGAGTGGTCTGGTGGCATATAAGAGGCATATAGGGATATTTGAAGGCATAAATGTGGCATATGGAGGGGTCTGTTTGTATAAGTGGCACATGGACAGTACTGATGGCATAAAAGGGGCATGTGTTTGCACATATGCATGCGCAGTTTTGACATTTTTTTACCTGATCAACTCGGAATGACCCCCTTTATACATATGCTGCTACAATACCCTTTCCTAATGCATATCTGTACGTCTGAATATACAAGGACTGATATGCCCACTTTCAGTGTCTACTGACACTGCAGTCATGCCATTAATCTACTTCTGATTTTATTAATTATTCATTCTACAAACCCATTTTTTTAACCTTATATGTTTCAAAGTACAGGGAGGAGCAGCACACACTACATACAGCACAGTACAGGGAGGGAGTACACACTACATACAGCACAGTACAGGGAGGAGGAGCACACACTACATACAGCACAGTACAGGGAGGAGGAGCACACACTACATACAGCACAGTACAGGGAGGGAGTACACACTACATACAGCACAGTACAGGGAGGGAGTACACACAAGTAGTGAAACATAGACACAGGGGATCAGCGCAGCAGAACCTGTCCCAGTGGCCAATCCGCCCCTGGTTACATACATAGCCACCATATTACATACATAGCCACCACATTATACAAATAGCACTGCATTACACGTAAAGCACCACATTACATGTATAGCACTGCATTACATGTATAGCACTACACGTATAGCACTGCATTACACAAATAGCGCCACATAACACGAATAGCACAACATTACAGGTATAGCACCGCACTACACGTATAGCACCGCATTATATGACTAGCACCACATTACATACATAAAGAAAATGGGTAAATACTGGCGCCGGCTGTTACTTCAAATAATAAAGGACAGTTTCACCAATACTTTTTTTAAAAAATGTATAAACAATCAATTTATTAAATATTCATTAGAGATGAGCGGGTTCGGTTCGTCGAGATCCGAACCCCCCCCCCCCTTCCCCGAACTTCACGTGGTTTTCAAGGGTCCGAGGCAGCCTCGGATCTTCCCGCCTTGCTCGGTTAACCCGAACGAGGCTGAACGTCATCATCCCGCTGTAGGATTCTCGCGAGATTCATATTCAATATAAAGAGCTGCGCGTCGCCGCCATTTTCTATCGTGCATTGGAGATTGAGCGGAGAGGAAGTGGCTACGTTCTCTGCCTGAAAAGCTCAATATCTGTGCTCAGTGTGCTGCAAATATCTGTGCTCAGTGTGCTGCATTGTGGGGTCCACCAGTATATTATAGTAGTACAGTACAGTAGGGCGATTGCTGTATCTTACAGCTCCGTGTCAGACTCAGTTCTAGACAGTATCCTGATCAGTGCTCAATATCTGCTGCATTGTTGTGGGACCAGTATATACTATATAGTAGTACAGTGCAGCATTTTGGTGACCACCAGTATATAGTAGTACAGTACAGTAGTCCATTGCTGTATCTTGCAGCTCTGTGTCACTTCTAGTATCCATATCTGTGCTGCATTGTTGTGTGACCAGTATACAGTAGTACAGTGCAGCATTTTGGTGACCACCAGTATATATAGTAGTACAGTACAGTAGGCCATTGCTGTATCTTGCAGCTCCGTGTCACTTCAAGTATCCATATCTGTGCTGCATTGTTGTGAGCAGTATATAGTAGTACAGTGCAGCATTTTGGTGACCACCAGTATATATAGTAGTACAGTACAGTAGGCCATTGCTGTATCTTGCACCTCTTTTTTTTTTTATTTACCTTTGCATCATGTGATGTTTGGGGCCAATTTTTTTAAGTGCCATCCTGTCTGACACTGCAGTGCCACTCCTAGATGGGCCAGGTGTTTGTGCCACTCACTTGGGTCGCTTAGCTTAGTCATCATAATATTGTGAGGTGTGAGGTGTTCAGAATAGACTGGAAATTAGTGGAAATTATGGTTATTGAGGATAATAATACTATAGGATCAAAATTACCCCCAAATTCTATGATTTAAGCTGTATTTGAGGTGGTTTTGAAAAAAAACACCCGAATCCGACAAAAAATTTTAAGGGAGGTTTTGCCAAACTGCGTCCGAATCCAAAACACGGCCGTGGAACCGTATCCAAAACCAAAACACAAAACCCGAAAAATTTCCGGTGCACATCTCTAATATTCATAAGAAAGAGGTTTTTCTACTCGTTTAATAAAACAAAGCAATTGCTAAAAAGATTGTCCCTTCTATATCGCTATGTCCACAGAATCTGACTAGGACTTAATTCCACATATGCTCACAAGTTCAATTGTTAAATAGATTGTTACCAGACTTTTCCTGAACAGTCCCCTAGGTATCTCATTTTAATCGGAGATCCAAATTGCAAAACAGGGATGGGTCCGGGTCTGAAAGTACTTGAGTTGGAATTTATCCGGTGGATGCAAAAGAGTCCATAGATGTCGCCAGAGATGTGGATGGAAGGGTACAGCACTTTGTGGTCCTGCAAGGTGTAGCTCAACACATTTCGCTGGTCTAGCTTCCTCAGGAGCATAAGTCCAATATCCAACTGATAAGCTATATATACCCTTGTAATTAAGGGATAATCAGGAACATCTGTTGTTTCAGCTCTGTTGGATTATATCATATATCAAATTAATATCTAGTGACAACAGAAGGCAATCTTATTCATATAATATCTTAATATTAACTTTATTTTTAAAAACGAGGCTTATAACTCTTATAAAAATCAAAAATATAAATGTAAACTTTCTGTCATGTGATCATCTCCGATCACATGATGGTCATTTTCTGGGCATTATTAAGTGCTGATTAGGTGATTACTTCTATTTTTTTACACATTCTAATCGCCATAATTTGTTATCAGCTGCCACCCATGTTTGTGAGGAATGCATGTGAAAATATTTTAATTATAAGAAAATATTTTACTACAGACTATATTTTATTCGCATGAGCGCACACTTATACATTTTGACTATATATATATATATATATATATATACACACACACACATGTAAGGAACCTCCCCTTCCTATATACACTATATTTAGTCCTGAGGGACCCTCCTTGTCTAACGTACCCCGGGCCCCCTGGAGCCTTAGTCCGGCCCTGGGCCAGACGCAGGCCCATCCCGCCTCTGGAGCCGCAGCCCGGGATTATTGATCAATTTGACTTCACACTTGGATGGCCAAACCTGACATGGACCAGTAAAACAGCCCCATGGGGTTTCTGGAGGATCTATGGGGCCAATTCAGACCTGATCGCTCGCTAGCTGTTTTTTGCAGTCCTGCGTTCACATAGTCGCCGCCCACCGGGGAGTGTATTTTAGCTGTGCAAGTGTGAGATCGCATGTGCAGCCGAGCGGTACAAAGAGATTTTGTGCAGTTTCTGTTCTGAGTAGCCCAGGACTTACTCAGCCGCTGCGATCACTTCAAACTGTCCGGGATCGGAATTGACGTCAGACACCCACCCTGCAAACGCTGGGGAACGCCTGCGTTTTTCCAACCATTCCCAGAAAACGGTTAATTGACACCCACAAATGCCTTCTTCCTGTCAATCTCCTTGCGATCGCCCATGCAAATGGATTCTTTACACAAACCCATCGCAGAGCAACGAACCGCTTTGTACCTGTGCGACGTGCCTGCACAATGCGGTGCATACGCATGCGCAGTTCTGACCTGATGGCAGCGCTGCAAAAAACGCCAGCGAGTGATCAGGTCTGAATTAGGCCCTATAAACACTGTGTTATGTGCACATTAAGTGGTATAAATGAAAATGTATGGAACATAAGTAATTAACATGAATTAAAAACAAATCATCACATTATAATGAAGTCCAGTAAACATGACAGGATGGGAGTTGTAGTGCACCAAGGTCCTCCTAGACAAATCCGCACATGACATTCCACCATGCACTGGGCTCAGCCACTAATCATCCCTGGAACTTGTTATAAAATGTTGCCAAGTATGACAGTCACATATCAAAGTAACTCTAAGTGTATCTACTATATAAAAACGAAAATCCGTCATTCTGTCTTTCTATACAAATCCACAGTTTACAAGCGACGATGGTGACATTTTATAGACGAGCATATCAAAACACGGTGGAGGCAACTAAAACAATTAGAAATCCCTAACACCCCTAGGGGGGCTGACAGCAGCACAGAGTATATCAGGAGACAGCATAACTCCGGAATTGCTGGAGCAATATACTCAAAACTTGGTACACATATGCCTTACAATCTGGGAACAAACACTGTGGGAGGAAGACATCCCTAGCACCCCTAGGGGTGAGGCAGCAGCACTGAGTATTTCAGCTGAAAGCATAACTCTGGAATGCCTACAGCAATTTACAACAAACTTGGTACACATATGACTTTCACTGTGGAAACATACTCTGTGGGGGTAAGACACCCCTAGCACCCCTAGGGGTGAGGCAGCAGCACCGAGTTTTTCAGCAGACAGCATAACTGTGGAAGGCCTGGAGCAATTTACACCAAACTTGCTACACATATGACTTACACTCTGGGAACAAACACTGTGAGGGTAACACACCGCTAGCACCCCTAGGGGTGGGCCAGCAGTACACACTATATCAGGAAAAGTTATGTACCCTCCAAAGTTATGTACCCTCCAGGTTCCGTTCTCAGCAGTCTGGCTGTCGGTACAATGGTGCCACATGGTGCCACAAGGCACAGCCATGCTCACTGTCCACTCAACCTCTTTCCAACACGTCCAGCGGGTGTGAACAAGTCGAGTCGATGTCATTACCTATTCCCTGTGTCATTACCTATTCCCTGTGAATGTCACCTTGCGGGCCCACCTTACAGTTTTATATACGCTGGTATTGAATAATAAATTTCTAGTGCACCACAAAAAAGACAACTCTTATTTCTTCACCTCGTTATACGCTCATGGGTTACACAGGTTCTGTGGCTGATTAAACCGGGAGAAATGCAGACTTGAGGTCAGCCAGCCACAGAAACTGTATAATTTGTGAGTTTACTGGTTTAATGGGACAGTATAGTTAGTATAGCTATCTCTCTCTCTCTCTCTCTCTCTCTCTCTCTCTCTCTCTCTCTCTCTCTCTCTCTCTCTCTCTCTCTATATATATATATATATATATATATATATATACATACACACACACATAATGGAAAATGATTAATTCGGCCTCTTAGATAAAGAGCTTTATTTCCTTATAAAATATAAGCAGTGATTTAGTCTAGAAATTTCTGTCACTTATGTTTTCCCTTTACCTATATATTGAGGCACTCTGTACAACATTTCCTTATACTTCATTTTCTACATTAGTCTCATATTTTTTTTAACTAGAAACTCATGTATATCCAGTTGTAATGGATGTAGATTAGAAAATGCAAATGTAAGATAGCTATAACTCTGTAGCTTTGCTGCTGGTTACTGTGACATCACACCTAGCTTATGACATCACTAGCCCGTGACATCACAATGCTTCTTCCTGTAACATTCTATCTACAGCTGCTGACGTTTCCAGTTTCCATGCAGGAAGACAGGTAGGAGGAGGTGAGTCCTACATAGCAGGGTATAATGGAGGGGGGTAAGGAAGACAGAGCACATTATAGTCCGCTGAAAGGCGAGACTAGATAGACAGAACAGGGAATACAGGTACAAGGACACATAAATAGGAGAAGCGCAGGAAGGAAAGACATATATGTAGGAATAAAAATGTAGCGATACAGGAATAAAGAGGGCAGTATGGAGGATAAGCACACATACAGGGGATGCAGATAACCTGGGTCTCTATGAGGCAGGATCGTGGCTTTGGGATGAAAAAGTTAATAAAATAGATAAGTGGGATATTGATAACTTTGAAAGTATCTTGTTTGGTTTAAGGAAAATTGGGAAACTGGTTGACTCATGGACATTTTATTGTACTTAACTAGTACTATGCTTAATGATAGTCTTTTGTGTTTTTTAGATCATCTGGCAAAGAGATTTGCAGAGTGTCGGGTGACCGGCAAAGAGATCTGCAAAGTGTCAGATGAAGACGACGGGAGGGGTCGCAGAGGTAACAACGACTGGAGTATAACATGCAGGAGGTAAGTTACCATACTCTCTCTGCACATGTTACATCTGCCCCACCTGCTGTGCACATGGTTTTATTCATTAGAGAACAAATTTTCTGCTGCGATCAAGTCTGAATTAGGCCCAGTGTATGATACTATTACTAACATGATCCTAGCACTAGGGAAGATAAAACCTGGAGCAGATAACTTGGGTCCCTATGAGAAAGGATCTTGGGTTTTGGATAAAAAGGTCAATAAAATAGATAAATTGCAAATGAATAAAAATGAAAGTATGTAACAAAGTATAGTAGTATAATTATATACATAGTATGTCTGACCAGCAAATTCTGGTTATTTAGATCATCATTTGGCAAAGTTCTGGCAAAGAGATTTGCAGAGTGTCGGGTGACCGGCAAAGAGATCTGCAAAGTGTCAGTTGAAGACGACGGGAGGGATCGCAGAGGAATTAGTGACTGGAGAATAGCGTACAGGAGGTAAGTTACCATACTTGTGTAATTGTGTGTGTGGAGGGGGGTATTGAGAGCACAGTACAAAACATAGGGTATATGGTGGAGGAGAGCGGACAATACAAAACATGCAGAAGGGGGCAACTTGGTATAGCACATACAGATGGTGTGGGGGCACAATACAAAAACACATAAATTGTGGCGTACACTATAGGACATATAGAGGAAGGACATACACTCTTGGGGGCTACGAGATGTAGTACATACTGTAATACAGAAAAACAGGAAGGGTGGGGAGAGCATGATACAGAACATACAGATCGGGGGAAGAACAATACAGATCGGGGGAGATAGTGAAATGGCTGACATTTACAGTATATCAATGAACTGGGGACAGGTGTACAAAGCCTGGGAGCGTGATAAAGTAGAGAGAGATAAACTAACTGCCAATCAGCTCCTAGTTGTTATTTTTCAAACACAGCCTGTAACATGGCAGTTAGGAGCTGATTGGCTGGTACTTTACCTCTCTCCACTTTATCACTCTGCAGGGCTTAATACATCTCCCCCATAGAATAACCAAATGATGAAATGGTACAGAATGGTATAAATGATGTGAATTGGAGCTGTAACAAGTGACTGTTTCCCTATCTTTACATATAATAAGGATGACAGTCCTTTCCCTAGAGTCCTTCTTCTTACCGCTCAGGGGGCCTGATTCAGATGCGGACACAGAGCTGCTGTTGCACCAAGTGGCTCAATGCTTTTTCACTGTGCATGCGTGTAAGCTGCACTGCGCACGAAATGAAATCAAGCTCACATAGAGGATCCCATTGCAAAGTGATTGACAGGAAGTCAGCATTTGGGGCGGTAACAGGGGTGGCTAACTGTATACAGGCGTGTCAGGTCTATTCAAACGCCGTTCCATGGTGGTCATTACGAGTTGTTTGCTCGTTGCCGATTTTCACTATGCTGCGATTTGTTGCTAAATGCGCATGGTACGCAGAGCGCATGCACTAACTTATTTAACACAAAATTTAGTAGATTTGCTGTTATTCGTGCGCCGCTTTTCAGTCGCACTGCTGATCGGTGAATGATTGACAGGAAAGGGGCGTTTCTGGGCGGTAACTGAGCGTTTTTTGGGAGTGTGCTAAAAAGCACAGGCGTGTCAGGGAAAAACGTGGGAGTGTCTGGAGAAACGGGGGAGTGGCTGGCCGAACGCAGGGCGTGTTTGTGAAGTCAAACCTGGAACTAAACGGACTGAGCTGATTGCAATCTAGGAGTAGGTCTGGGGCTACTCAGAAACTGCAAGAAAATATTTAGTAACAGTTCTGCTACTCTTTCGTTCGCTATTCTGCTAAGCTAAGATGCACTCCCAGAGGGTGGCGGCCTAGCGTTTGCAATGCTGCTAAAAGCAGCTAGCGAGCGAACAACTCGGAATGACCACCCATGTGCGTGCATAAATTACCCATTGCAACCTGTGTTGCTGCTGGAGAGCCCCCTGTGTCTAGGAGACTTGCTCAGCCTACAACTGCTCAGACTCACGATGCAATTGTGAATGGCAAGATTGCAGCAGCAATCGCTTCAACAACCACAACTGAATCAGGCCCACAAATAGACTATTATATTTTACTATTTTATCACATTTTACAACTGAGGGGTCAGTTTAATTATGTGCGAGTTTGTCTTACAACAGCCGCACTTTCCGGTAGCCCCATAGGCTGAATCTGGCCACGAAGGGTGTGAATTTGGATTCTGTTGAAACGTTGCAGCAATGGTAACTCGTACCTAATTGTATTGACCCCTAAATGTTAGCAATTTATAGCTTTTATTATTTACTGGTCAAATTTATTTTCTGAAGGTACCCAGTAATTACTATAAGAGAGAACTTATCCCCCCAATGTGTGTATTGTATAAAAACAATGGGCCCTTTGGGATAATTGTCCTTATTTTAGGTATTTTCCATGTCCTCAGTAGTTAGAGTAACATATTTACATAAAGAGATTTTTCTCTCTACACAACCACACCACTGTTTGCAGTTTGTCTCTCTGCTTATTCATCCACTAACAATGATTTTTCATCTCTTCCTCTTCGTCTACACACAGTGGGTGATCCCTGAATAGCTGCACTAGGAGGAGAGCTGCGGACACATGCTCCAAATGTTGGGACATATGCGGTAAAGATGCCGGCTGTTGGGTTTACGGCAGTCAGAATACTGACACTGGGATCCTGACACTCTTCAGAATCCCGACATTGGAACTCCGAATGGGCAAGGATACCGACGCCGGTATCCCCACGATCATAGGTTTAGGGCTGGGCAAGGGGGTTAGGTTTAGGCATCAGGCACGGGGAAGGAGGGGGGTGGTTAGGCTGTGGGGGAGGGAGGTTAGGGTTAGGCTGCGGATAGAGTGGGTTAGGCACCCACGGGGGTCGTTAGGCTGCGTGGGAGGGTTAGGTATAGGCATCAGGCGAGAAGGTTAGGTTTAGGCATTAGGTGGGGGTTAAGTTTAGGCTGCGGGTGGGGGGATCTTAGGGTTAGGCACCCCCGTGGGTGGTTAGGCTGTGGAAGAGGGAGGGTTAGGTTTAGGCGGGGGGATTAGGTTTAAGTGTCAGGCGGGGGAGTTAAGTTTAGGCTGTGGGTGGGAGGAGGTTAGGGTTAGGCTGCAGGTAGGGAGGGTTAGGGTTAGGCACCCCAGGGGGTGGTTATGCTGCGGGGGAGGGAGGGTTAGGTTTAGGCATCAGGCGGGGGGTTAGGTTTAGGCATCAGGTGCTGGGTTAGGTTTAGGCTGCGTGTGGGGGGAGGTTAGCATTAGGCTGCAGGTAGGGTGGGTTAGGGTTAGGCACCCCCGGGAGTGGTTAGGCTGCGAGGGACGGAGGGTTAGGTTTAGACAGCAGGGACGGAGGGGGGGTGGTTAGGCTGCGGGAGAGGGAGAGTTAGGTTTAGTCAGCAGGGACGGAGGTTAGGATTAGACACCTCCACGGGAGGGTTAGGCACAAAGGGGGAGGTTAGGGTTAGACTGTGGACAGGCAGGGCTAGGGGGATGGGGAGAGGGTTAGGCATCAGGTGGAGGGGTTAGGGTTAGGCTGTGGGTGGGGGGAGAATAGGGCTAGGCTGTGGGTAGGGTGGGTTAGGGACCCCAGGGGTGGTTAGGCTGCGGGGGAGGATAGGGTTAGGTTTACACATCAAGTGGGAAGATTAGGTTTAGGTGTCAGGCGGGGAGTTAGGTTTAGGCTGTGGATGGGGGGAGGTTAGGATTAGGCAGCGGGTAGGGTTGGTTAGGGTTAGGCACCCCCGAGGGTGGTTAGGCTGCGGGGAAGGGAGGGTTAGGTTTAGGCATCAGGTGAGGTTTAGGTTTAGGCAGCAGGGATGGAGGTTAGGATTAGACACCTCCATGGTAGGGTTAGGCACAAAGGTGGAAGGTTAGGGTTAGACTGCGGACAGACAGGGTTAGGGGGGTGGGGAGAGGGGAGAACACCTCTTACTCACCCCTGTCGGTCTTTTCTGTACTGGGATCCTGGCATCGGTATGACAACCACCGGGATCCCATGCGCTGGGATAGCATACTGACCCCTCTATTAGTACACCTCTTAATGCCCAGAGGGAAGGGCGATCCTGAGGCCATGGTTCCCCAGAGGTTTCCCCCCAAGGGGGTTTTTCTCTCCTGAGTGCTGAAGGATGACTCTTTGTGAGTCCAGAGGTGTAGCTTTTATGCCATAATGAGTACCAATCTCATGCCCGTCCCTGCAATGTATAAGAAGTAAAATAATTGCTAATGCAATCACTTTACTTCTGGGTTTAGACCCCGGCTGCGCTAGTTCACATGTACAATCGTCAGACTGCGTATGTGAGCGCAGACAGTAATGCAGAGGGATCCCAAGGATCCTTCTCCTGGGAATTATTGCATAATGTAGCCCACAGGCTACAAAAGCCATTTAGAAATGGCATTAGCTGCCGGGCCAAGCTCAGAAATGCTTTGCATTCTGGAGATTGGTGAGTTTCACAGTTTACCATCTGCCGTAGAAACTTTTGGTGGCTGATTTTGTGTTCAAAATAGGAGGAACGCAATAGATATCTCAAATATCCATTGCAGTCCCCAATACATACATTCAGTGGCTGATTAATATTTGTGGGCAGACCCAAAACCGACTGTTTTTGGAGATGTCTCGCAAATATTATTTATTAAATATTCCACTTAATAAACTTTTTATATTTTAACAGAAACTAAAAAATGTTTTATGTATTTATTGACTGAGTCTCCCGTCTTTAGTGAATGCTAATTTCACAGGGTCCGCAAATTATTACTGATATGACTGTTACTCTACTGTCCTGCTGGTGCTCCTGGCCTGCTATATAGCAGCCAGACATATATTTTATATACAGCACTCTTGGGGAGATGTATCAAGCCTTGGAGAGAGATAAAGTGCAGATGTCCAAACCACCCAATCATCTTCTGTCACTTATCTAGCACAGTACATGAAATGATACCTGTAGTTAGAAGCTTCATTTGATTTGGGCAAATACTCAACTTTATCTCTCTCCATGGCTTGATACAGCTCCCGGAAAATATCATGTCTTCCTTTCACTTAATTAACAAGATAAATTAATTAATTGTCTTGGAAACAGGGTAAGAAATTCACAGAATAAGATAATGTTATAAAGGCTTGTCAAAACCTCCTCGTACATTTACATTGATTTATCATTCACATTTCTTCCATGCCAGACAGGGGTGGATTGGGAACGCAAAGTGGCCCTGGAAATATACGAAAAGTGGCCTCATGTAGGTTGGAGTAAGTCAGCTATAAGCGGGGCCCAACACAAATTGGGCTTAAGCAAACTGTTAGCGTTACCCAAAGTGGTAATAAACAAGGCTAATGCAGCATGGTAGGCAGTCACAGCACCAGCAGCAGGATCGTGTCACAGGAGGTGGAGATCACACCGGTGGGTGGGGCATTGCACTGGTAGGCAGTCACATCACCTGCAGGAGAATCATGTCACAGGAGGTGGAGATCACACCAGTGGGTGAGGTATTGCACTGGTAGGCAGTCACAGCACCAACAGGAGGATTCTGTCAAAGGAGGTGGAGATCACACCAGTAGGTGGGGCATTGCACTGGTAGGCAGTCACAGCACCAACAGGAGGATCATCTCAAAGAAGGTGGAGATCACACCAGTAGGTGGGGCATTGCACTGGTAGGCAGTCACAGCACCAGCAGGAGGATCTTGTCACAGGAGGTGGAGATCACACCAGTATGTGGGGCATTGCACTGGTAGGCAGTAACAACAGCACCAGCAGGAGGATTGTGTCACAGAAGGTGGAGATCACAACAGTAGGTGAGGCATTGCACTGGTAGGCAGTCACAGCACCAGCAGGGGGATCGTGTCACAGGAGGTGGAGATCACAACAGTAGGTGAGGCATTGTACTGGTATGCAGTCACAGCACCAACAGGAGGATCGTGTCAAAGGAGGTGGAGATCACACCAGTAGGTGAGGCATTGCACTGGTAGGCATTCACAGCACCAGCAGGAGGATCGTGTCACAGGAAGTGGAGATCACACCAGTAGGTGAGGCATTGCACTGATAGGCAGTCACAGCACCAGCAGGAGGATTGTGTCACAGGAGGTGAAGATCACACCAGTAGGTGAGGCATTGCACTGGTAGGCAGTCACAGCACCAGCAGGAGGATCTTGTCACAGGAGGTGGAGATCACAACAGTAGGTGAGGCATTGTACTGGTAGGCAGTCACAGCACCAGCAGGAGGATCGTGTCACAGGAGGTGGAGATCACACCAGTAGGTGAGGCACTGCACTGGTAGGCAGTCACAGCACCAGCAGGAGGATCTTGTCACAGGAGGTGGAGATCACAACAGTAGGTGAGGCATTGTACTGGTAGGCAGTCACAGCACCAGCAGGAGGATCGTGTCACAGGAGGTGGAGATCACAACAGTAGGTGAGGCATTGTACTGGTAGGCAGTCACAGCACCAGCAGGAGGATCGTGTCACAGGAGGTGGAGATCACACCACTAGGTGAGGCATTGCACTGGTAGGCAGTCACAGCACCAGCAGGAGGATCTTGTCACAGGAGGTGGAGATCACAACAGTAGGTGAGGCATTGTACTGGTAGGCAGTCACAGCACCAGCAGGAGGATCGTGTCACAGGAGGTGGAAATCACACCAGTAGGTGAGGCATTGCACTGGTAGGCAGTCACAGTACCTATGGTAGCTACACCCCTATATATAACACATGTAACTGTGACAGGGAATGTGGCCTCTCTCAGCTCTGGGTCCCATAGTAGCTAAAAGAGAAAAGTGAGTGAATTGGACAATGGCGCCCTTCTATCTCCACATATACGTAGATGTAATCTCAGTAAATATAAGAGAATAGATCAGCAATATACATTCCTGTATGTAGCTTGTATCATCAGCATGTGATAGATCAATCTCCCCGTTTTCCACACAGTATTCTTCCTTTTGTTCCGTTTCCTCTCCAAATACCCATAAAATAGAGGGAAATGGGCAGACAATAGTATAATACCGTTTTATTTTTTGACAAACATAGAAACTTCAATCCAAATATTTAAAAAAATTGACACACAAGTGACAAGGAAAATCCCAGAGAATAGAGGTAATGTAATTACCGGATGGTAAGAGAACCTGAATAAGTTCTCAAACTCGCATGGATGTAACAGCAATCTCAGGCAGCCACTCGGGTTAACAGCTCCCTGGAACCGGTCATCACTTTCGCCCACAGTCGTCTGGATGATCCCTCTCACAGCACCGACGCGTTTCAGGTCTATTCCAGACCCTTTTTCAAGGTAAGTGTGTCAGTATCTGTTCAACCTGCCTATTTATATGAACATCCCCCAATCAGAAAAAATATACAAATTCCTAAAAGATAACACCTGTTGTAAAATGGCAGCTTCCATACAGTTTATTTCTGTAACCCTGGTAACCTCTATCCACCTATCATATGGTGCCACATATTTAGTCACATGACATTAAATCATGTGACTACCATAGTTGTAATCCCAACACCAGTACTGTAGAGTGGGCACTTCCGCCCTTAATTGACGTCACATCCACCCTCAAAACATCAAAATAAACCCACAGTCCCATAGTAGCTGTCTGTGATGTCTTTACGCCAGTAGAGGTTTTCTACTAATCAGATTTTGTCATCTGTGTTACTGTACACTTGTACGTCCATTTTCAACCATACTTAGCACATGCAATATAATATTATGGGGTTTATTTACTGTCAGAGTCTAAAACCCGCCACTTACGATCATGTTTATACTCAAAATTTAAAGGGCAATGATTTTGCTAGCAAAACACAGCTAGTAAAAGCATTCCCCTTTAAATTTTAGTCAAACACTATTATTATTATTATTATTATTATTATTATTATTATTATTATCCTTTATTTATATGGTGCCACAAGGGTTCTGCAGCGCACCCAATTAAGGAGTACATAAACAATCAGAAACGGAAAACAGCAACTTACAGTTGATGACAATATAGGACAAGCACAGGGTAAATAAATATAGCTACATCAGCAGATGACACTGAAATAAGTATCAGGTGGCAGAAGACTGTTGGATTTGGTGCAGTTGAAGATTATTAAAGTAAGAAAAAGGATAAGCATATGAGGGAAGAGGACCCTGCTCGTGAGAGCTTACATTCTAAAGGGGAGGGGCAGACAGACAGTGGTGACACAGATGGGGTACATAGAAAGCGTGGAACAGAGTGTTAGGATGAGATTTGGCTGGGTTTGGTGAAGAAGTGGGTTTTGGGAGCCCGTTTGAAGTTTTGTAGAGAGGTGGAGAGTCTGAGGGGGAGAGGTAGGGAATTGGTGCAGCACGTGAAAAATCTTGGAGGTAGTAGTGGGAGGAAGTAATCTGTAGGCATGGGAGTCAGCGTGCATTAGCCGCGCGAAAAGGATGGGTGGGAATGTAAAGTGATAGAAGGTCAGAGATGTAGATGGGAGAGGAGTAGGTGAGGGCTTTGTGAGTGTGAGGAGCCAGAAGCACCGTGTTTTAGAACCCATTGCTCATTAAGTAAACCTCGCCTCTCAAACATTTCAGTAACATCATATTTAACCAAAATCAGAGATCATACAATTTTTTATTAAATCTGAGATCCCTAAACAAAAAGTGGCAGAAAAAAATAATAATTTAATTTAATTAAATATTCTATAAAATATATTTTTTATTTAATTAATATTTGAAACATATATACAGCCAATATAGTATCTGGAATCACCCACATGTAACATTAAATTACATTTAGAGCTGTGAACACTGAACATACCAATATAACACAGGTTCTCAACTCGATCCTCAAAATCCCACACAGTTTATGTTTTCCAAGTTACCTGCGGATTGTTTATCACCTGCCAGGTGATCTGGAAAATGTGAACTCAGGACTACGTTTGAGAACCACTGCTACTGTATATAGGGGGTCATTCCGAGTTGTTCGCTCTGTAAATTTCTTCGCATCGCAGCGATTTTCCGCTTAGTGCGCATGCGCAATGTCCGCAGTAAATTTGCTATGCAGTTTGGAATTTTACTCACGGTTTTTTCCTCGTTCTGGTGATCGTAATGTGATTGACAGGAAGTGGGTGTTTCTGGGCGGAAACTGGCCGTTTTATGGGTGTATGTGAAAAAACGCTACCGTTTCTGGGAAAAACGCGGGAGTGGCTGGAGAAACGGAGGAGTGTCTGGGCGAACGCTGGGTGTGTTTGTGACGTCAAACCAGGAACGACAAGCACTGAACTGATCGCAGATGCCGAGTAAGTCTTGAGTTACTCAGAAACTGCACAGAGATGTCTTATCGCAATATTGCGAATCTTTCGTTCGCAATTTTAATATGCTAAGATTCACTCCCAGTAGGCGGCGGCTTAGCGTGTGCAAAGCTGCTAAAAGCAGCTTGCGAGCGAACAACTCGGAATGACCCCCATAGGCCCTCATTCCGAGTTGATCGCTCGCTAGCTGCTTTTAGCAGCAGTGCACACGCTAAGCCGCCGCCCTCTGGGAGTGTATCTTAGCATAGCAGAAGTGCGAACGAAAGAGTAGCAGAATTGCTACTAAAAAAATAAGAATTTACTTACCGATAATTCTATTTCTCATAGTCCGTAGTGGATGCTGGGGACTCCGTCAGGACCATGGGGAATAGCGGCTCCGCAGGAGACAGGGCACAAAAAGTAAGCTTTTAGGATCACATGGTGTGTACTGGCTCCTCCCCCTATGACCCTCCTCCAAGCCTCAGTTAGGTACTGTGCCCGGACGAGCGTACACAATAAGGAAGGATCTTGAATCCCGGGTAAGACTCATACCAGCCACACCAATCACACCGTACAACTTGTGATTTGAACCCAGTTAACAGTATGATAACAACGAAGAAGCCTCTGAAAAGATGGCTCACAACAATAATAACCCGATTTTTGTAACAATAACTATGTACAAGTATTGCAGACAATCCGCACTTGGGATGGGCGCCCAGCATCCACTACGGACTATGAGAAATAGAATTATCGGTAAGTAAATTCTTATTTTCTCTAACGTCCTAGTGGATGCTGGGGACTCCGTCAGGACCATGGGGATTATACCAGAGCTCCCAAACGGGCGGGAGAGTGCGGATGACTCTGCAGCACCGAATGAGAGAACTCCAGGTCCTCCTTAGCCAGAGTATCAAATTTGTAAAATTTTACAAACGTGTTCTCCCCTGACCACGTAGCTGCTCGGCAAAGTTGTAATGCCGAGACCCCTCGGGCAGCCGCCCAAGATGAGCCCACCTTCCTTGTGGAGTGGGCATTTACAGATTTAGGCTGTGGCAGGCCTGCCACAGAATGTGCAAGTTGGATTGTGCTACAGATCCAACGAGCAATCGTCTGCTTAGACGCAGGAGCACCCATCTTGTTGGGTGCATACAGGATAAACAGCGAGTCAGATTTTCTGACTCCAGCCGTCCTTGAAATATATATTTTCAATGCTCTGACAACGTCCAGCAACTTGGAGTCCTCCAAGTCGCTAGTAGCCGCAGGCACCACAATAGGCTGGTTCAAGTGAAAAGCCGAAACCACCTTAGGCAGAAACTGAGGACGCGTCCGCAGTTCTGCCCTGTCCGAATGGAAAATCAGATATGGGCTTTTGTACGATAAAGCCGCCAACTCTGATACTCTCCTGGCTGAAGCCAGGGCCAGTAGCATGGTTACTTTCCATGTAAGATACGTCAAATCTACCGATTTGAGCGGCTCAAACCAATGGGATTTGAGAAAATCCAAAACTCCGTTGAGATCCCACGGTGCCACTGGAGGCACAATCGGGGGCTGTATATGTAGTACACCTTTGACAAAGGTTTGTACTTCAGGCACTGAAGCCAATTCTTTCTGGAAGAAAATCGATAAGGCCGAAATTTGAACCTTAATAGACCCCAATTTGAGGCCCATAGACAATCCTGCCTGCAGGAAATGTAGGAATCGACCCAATTGAAATTCCTCCGTTGGGGCCTTCTTGGCCTCACACCACGCAACATATTTTCTCCAAATGCGGTGATAATGTTGTGCGGTCACTTCCTTCCTGGCTTTAATCAAGGTAGGAATAACTTCCTCTGGAATGCCCTTTTCTTTTAGAATCCGGCGTTCAACCGCCATGCCGTCAAACGCAGTCGCGGTAAGTCTTGGAACATACAAGGTCCCTGCTGAAGCAGATCCCTTCTTAACGGTAGAGGCCACGGCTCTTCCGTGAGCATCTCTTGAAGTTCCGGGTACCAAGTCCTTCTCGGCCAATCCGGAGCCACGAGTATTGTTCTTACTCCCCGTAGCCGTATAATTCTCAGTACCTTTGGTATGAGAGGCAGAGGAGGAAACACATACACGGACTGGTACACCCACGGTGTTACCAGAGCGTCCACAGCTATTGCCTGAGGGTCTCTTGACCTGGCGCAATATCTGTCCAGTTTCTTGTTGAGGCGGGACGCCATCATGTCCACCTTTGGTTTTTCCCAACGGTTCACAATCATGTGGAAGACTTCTGGATGAAGTCCCCACTCTCCCGGGTGGAGGTCGTGTCTGCTGAGGAAGTCTGCTTCCCAGTTGTCCACTCCCGGAATGAACACTGCTGACAGTGCTATGACATGATTTTCCGCCCAGCGAAGAATCCTTGCAGCTTCTGTCATTGCTCTTCTGCTTCTCGTGCCGCCCTGTCTGTTTACGTGGGCGACTGCCGTGATGTTGTCCGACTGGATCAACACCGGCTGACCCTGAAGCAGCGGTTTTGCCAGGCTTAGAGCATTGTAAATCGCTCTTAGCTCCAGTATATTTATGTGAAGAGACGTCTCCAGGTTTGACCACACGCCCTGGAAGTTTCTTCCCTGTGTGACTGCTCCCCAGCCTCGTAGGCTGGCATCCGTAGTCACCAGGACCCAGTCCTGTATGCCGAATCTGCGGCCCTCTAACAGATGGGCACTCTGCAACCACCACAGAAGAGACACCCTTGTTCTTGGTGACAGTGTTATCCGCTGATGCATGTGCAGATGCGATCCGGACCATTTGTCCAGCAGATCCCACTGAAATATTCGTGCGTGGAATCTGCCAAATGGAATTGCTTCGTAAGAAGCCACCATCTTTCCCAGGACTCTTGTGCATTGATGTACTGACACATTTCCTGGTTTTAGGAGGTTCCTGACAAGTTCGGATAACTCCCTTGCTTTCTCCTCCGGGAGAAACACCTTTTTCTGAACAGTGTCCAGAATCATTCCCAGGAACAGCAGACGTGTCGTCGGGGTCAATTGAGATTTTGGAAGATTCAGAATCCACCCGTGTTGTTGAAGCACTACTTGGGTTAGTGCTACTCCGACTTCCAGCTGTTCTCTGGACCTTGCCCTTATCAGGAGATCGTCCAAGTAAGGGATAATTAATACGCCTTTTCTTCGTAGAAGAACCATCATTTCGGCCATTACCTTGGTAAAGACCCGAGGTGCCGTGGACAAACCAAACGGCAGCGTTTGAAACTGATAATGACAGTTTTGTATCACGAACCTGAGATACCCTTGGTGTGAAGGGTAAATTGGGACATGCAGATAAGCATCTTTTATGTCCAGGGACACCATGAAGTCCCCTTCTTCCAGATTCGCTATCACTGCTCTGAGTGACTCCATCTTGAACTTGAATTTCTGTATGTACAGGTTCAAGGATTTCAGATTTAGAATAGGTCTTACCGAACCGTCCGGCTTCGGTACCACAAATAGTGTGGAATAATACCCCTTTCCCTGTTGTAGGAGGGGTACCTTGACTATCACCTGCTGAGAATACAGCTTGTGAATGGCTTCCAATACCGTCGCCCTTTCTGAGGGAGACGTTGGTAAAGCAGACTTTAGGAACCGGCGAAGGGGAGACTTTTCGAATTCCAACTTGTAACCCTGAGATACTACCTGCAGGATCCAAGGGTCCACCTGTGAGCGCGCCCACTGTGTGCTGAAAATCTTTAGTCGACCCCCCACCGCCCCTGAGTCCGCTTGCACAGCCCCAGCGTCATGCTGAGGGCTTTGTAGAAGCCGGGGAGGGCTTCTGTTCGTGGGAAGTAGTTGCTTGCTGCAACCTCTTACCCCTTCCTTTGCCTCTGGGCAAATATGACTGTCCTTTTGCCCGCTTGTTCTTATAGGAACGAAAGGACTGCGGCTGAAAAGACGGTGTCTTTTTCTGTTGGGAGGTGACCTGAGGTAAAAAAGTGGATTTTCCGGCTGTTGCCGTGGCCACCAGATCCGATAGACCGACCCCAAATAATTCCTCTCCTTTATACGGCAATACTTCCATATGCCGTTTGGAATCCGCATCACCTGACCACTGTCGCGTCCATAAACTTCTTCTGGCAGATATGGACATCGCACTTACTCTCGATGCCAGAGTGCAAATATCCCTCTGAGCATCTCGCATATAAAGAAAAGCATCCTTTAATTGCTCTATAGTCAATAAAATACTGTCCCTATCCAGGGTATCAATATTTTCAGTCAGGGAATCCGACCACACCACCCCAGCACTGCACATCCAGGCTGAGGCTATTGCTGGTCGCAGTATAACACCAGTATGTGTGTATATACTCTTCAGGGTAGTTTCCAGCCTCCTATCAGCTGGATCCTTGAGGGCGGCCGTATCAGGAGACGGTAACGCCACTTGTTTTGATAAGCGTGTGAGCGCCTTATCCACCCTAGGGGGTGTTTCCCAGCGCGCCCTAACCTCTGGTGGGAAAGGGTATAATGCCAATAACTTCTTTGAAATTAGCAGTTTTCTATCGGGGTTAACCCATGCTTCATCACACACGTCATTCAATTCCTCTGATTCTGGAAAAGCTACAGGTAGTTTTTTCACACCCCACATAATACCCCCCTTTGAGGTACATGCAGTATCAGAGATATGCAAAGCCTCCTTCATTGCCGTGATCATATAACGTGTGGCCCTATTGGAAAATACGTTTATTTCTTCACCGTCGACACTAGATTCATCTGTGTCGGTACCTGTGTCGACTGACTGAGGTAAGGGACGTTTTACAGCCCCTGACGGTGCCTGAGACGCCTGGACAGGTACTAACTGGTTTTCCGGCCGTCTCATGTCGTCAACTGACTTTTGCAGCGTGCTAACATTATCACGTAATTCCATAATTAAAGCCATCCATTCCGGTGTCGACTCCCTAGGGGGTGACATCACCATTACCGGCAATTGCTCCGCCTCCACACCAACATCGTCCTCATACATGTCGACACACACGTACCGACACACAGCAGACACACAGGGAATGCTCTTATCGAAGACAGGACCCCACTAACCCTTTGGGGAGACAGAGGGAGAGTTTGCCAGCACACACCAAAGCGCTATAAAATTGTATATAAACAACCCTAAAAGGTGTTGTTTCTGTTATATGCGCTTAATATATAAAAATATCGCCAAAATATGCCCCCCTTCTCTGTTTTACCCTGTTTCTGTAGTGCAGTGCAGGGGAGAGTCCTGGGAGCCTTCCTCACAGCGGAGCTGAGCAGGAAAATGGCGCTGTGTGCTGAGGAGAATAGGCCCCGCCCCCTAAAACGGCGGGCTCTTCTCCCGGAGTTTGCGATATATGGCAGGGGTTAAATACATCCATATAGCCTCAAGGGCTATATGTGATGTATTTTAGCCATAGAAAAAGGTATTATACATTGCTGCCCAGGGCGCCCCCCCCAGCGCCCTGCACCCTCAGTGACCGCTGGTGTGAAGTGTGCCTACAACAATGGCGCACAGCTGCAGTGCTGTGCGCTACCTTATGAAGACTGAAAGTCTTCTGCCGCCTGTTTCCGGACCTCTGGACCTCTTCAACTTCGGCATCTGCAAGGGGGGTCGGCGGCACGGCTCCGGGACCGGACTCCATGGCTGGGCCTGTGTTCGATCCCTCTGGAGCTAATGGTGTCCAGGAGCCTAAGAAGCAAATCCATCCTGCACGCAGGTGAGTTCACTTCTCTCCCCTAAGTCCCTCGTAGCAGTGAGCCTGTTGCCAGCAGGACTCACTGAAAATAAGAAACCTAAAAAACTTTTTCTAAGCAGCTCTTTATGAGAGCCACCTAGATTGCACCCTGCTCGGACGGGCACAAAAACCTAACTGAGGCTTGGAGGAGGGTCATAGGGGGAGGAGCCAGTACACACCATGTGATCCTAAAAGCTTACTTTTTGTGCCCTGTCTCCTGCGGAGCCGCTATTCCCCATGGTCCTGACGGAGTCCCCAGCATCCACTAGGACGTTAGAGAAATGTCATGCCGTTTCTGAGTAGCTCAAGACCTACTCCTATCTTGCGATGACTGCAGTCTGTTTAGTTCCTGGTTTGACATCACAATATCGCCCTGCGTTCGGCCAGCCACTCCCCCGTTTCTCCAGCCACTCCTGCGTTTTTACCTGCCACGCCTGTGTTTTTTAGCACACTCCCTGAAAACGCTGTGTTGCCGCCCAGAAACACCCACTTCCTGTCAATCATACTATGATCACTCGAGCGACAGAAAAACGTTGCTCGTGCTTGGTGACAATGCTAAATTCCTTTGTCATATAAACAACCCTTATGAAGCTAAGAACACTGTACGCTGTTTACTTAAGAAATACCGTAATGATACGCTATTTGCGTAACGATCGCTCAGCCGTAGGCGAGACGCTCAAGCGTCACGTTCGCTCACGGCCCAGTGATCACAGGACACGTTATTGGTTATGTCTAGGGGAAAGATTCGCTGTAACGCAGCATACGCTAGAGACCACGAGGAGGTCACCAGCGGTGCAGACGCTCACAACACTATACCTTTATGTTAAACCTTATACCGATGAAATACACTGAATACCTTAATGTGAGTACAGGGTGTAAGTGCAACCTTGTGAAACCTGACTATCTACAAAGCTGCATGAGCGTCACCGACGCTCAAATGAACACTTATCACTATAGGAAATACACAGATACTGGTTTAGGTTTCCAAGGCCTATTAACTGTATTATGTCTAATATACTTGTAAAAGGGGATAACAGTACATATGATACACTACAATATAACAGAGACTTCCTAACCACAGAACTAAACAATAAATACAAAAAGACAATACTACACTGACCTAAATGCAATACGATACAATACTATAATACTATAAGGTATTTAAGAGAAAAAGAGGAGAGAGGGAGATAGAGAGAGAGAGAGAGAGAGAGAGAGAGAGAGAGATTGGCTCGCAGAAAGACAATGATTATGGAGAGAACTTACGCACAAAGGGTATGATCGCCAGCGCCTCGATATCCAGCTCCCGATTATCAGCAGATAACCGTTGATGAGAGAGTGAGAGCTGGATGTGGTCGGCCTGCCTATTTATGCTCCACACACAATGCAATCTCCTGGTCCTACAATCCCATTGTCCATTGGCCGAAGGAATTCGGCCCTGCATCATAACAAAAGGTCATAGGGTGATTCATACAGGTGGGCTGTGACGATTTCCAACAGCTCAGGTGGGTGGGAAACTGGGTTTCCCGCCGCATACCTGAGTATGTGCAAATCATAGAAATGGACATAAACTTCTTATGTCCATAACTATTCGCACGAGCGATTAATACGCTCCAAACCAACACCGGAATATTGCTAATTAAATACTCTTCCGATGGGTACCAAACACTGCTGTATGATTCCTGTTAAACCCTTCGTACGATGCAAAGAGGGATTCCTCAGCTCTGGGACATTATACTTTAACCAAACTTACAGAAACTATCAAAGGGATCATGATCTATAAACTACATTAATTGTGAACATTTGTAACTAATGAGTCGCACGCTACGATCACATAAACTCTACCGTAAATGCGCATACTGCGCGTGCGAGTGCACGCTATTGCGGGTATGCGCTTCCACGGGAGAGCGTACGCATGCGCAGCACGGACCAGTGTGCGGTGCAAATATGGCAACGTGCATTGAGACATTTTTCTGACTTTGACAGTCCACCCTTTGGCAGTCAATAATAACTGCCACAAAATATTTAAGGAGAAAAATGTAAGTCAGGGGTTAATTGATTTCCATGGTGGGGAAAGGAAGAAGAATGGAGTAGGTGTGAAGAGGGTATGACCTAGTGAGAAAGTAGAAGCATGTGTGTATGAGTCCATGTTTGGAGGGTCATGTATCATCGTGCCGTACGTGTGGTAAATCAAGCTTCGAGGTATTGCGAAGTATACATTTGAATTCCTTCTTATCCTGTGGTACAGGTCTGTGGATGGGCTGTCAAACTCTACCGAGCTCATTTCGGCTGTGGTTGTAACACAATGGGGATGCACATTTTAGTTGATGATACATGAATGGGGGAGGTATGTGGTTGCTGATATCTGTGCCTGTATTCCCTATCGTCTATGTGTGTTGTTACCTGAGGGTTGTAGAGATGAAGATAAAGAACACTTACGAAAAATGCAATAATATTCTATGTCAGGGAAATGTACATTCGTCGATTGAGGTCTTGATTGGTGTCAGTTGATTGGAGTCTTCTTCTTTGTGCTTTTGCTCATAAATCGTGAGTAAAGCATACAACGTCCATGGATTTACAAAAAATGTTGGGCTATCGTGATTTTAAGGTTCCTAGGGAAACTGGGGTACCCATGGCATTGTCCCTCAAAATCTTGTTTATCAGGTCGTCTGCTCTTCTTCTTTCCATCTTTCCGTTGTCGGCCCCTTGGCTCATCAAATCCTTCGTCTACGTGGGTCTTTGTACCTCGGAGGAAAACATAGAAATGGGTGAAAGACGGACCGTATACTTATTACATCATTACGTCATGGTTTCTAGCATTGGGTCATAAATCAAATCCAGGTTAATTACAGTTTCCTCACTCCTCAAGCTCATCACTTTTGTACTTTGTTTGCACCTTATTAAAGCCTGCCCGCATCTAAATATCAATCCAAACGATATAACGACACCCAAAATACATAGGAGAAACTTTCCAACATCCATTATGACTCCTTGAGCCCAGTCTCCTAAACCGGAGAACCAATTTCGCGGGTTCAACCATGACACCCAACCAGTCAGCTCATTACCTACAGCAGCAAGGGTGAGATTGTGTTTTCGACGAAATTCCCACTTTAATTGCAGAATATCGTCCATCTTTTGGTCTATGACCTCTATCGGATCCTCGGTGCTATTTGTGATATACGTGCAACACTTTATGCCGTACTGTGTTGCCAATGTAACACAATATCCGCCTGTTACTGCTGTAAGATAATTAAGAACCATCCTATGCTGAACTAGTTCTGTTTTGTAAGCTTGAAGTTCTCTTCCAGTGTATCTAAACGTGTCATCATACATTTCAGTGATATTATCTAACAAATTGGCGAGTGCGGAAATGTATCTATAATTCATCACACCTCGAGCGGTGCGAGTGAAATCTAACGCTACCAGAACCTGAATCCCGGTGGATTCATGGATAAGATCAGAGGCCGGATGCTCTAACCTTTCTGACAGTTGTCTTTTAACAAGGTGCTCGTAGTGTGTGTGAGTATAAGGAGTTTGGGCACCACGGTGTATGTCCTTCATTTTGTCATGTGTAACAGTCATTACTTCAGGCAATACTTTTCCAATATAACACAATCCTTCAGAGTTTGGGGCAAGCCACTTGTACGCCTTTCTCCCACATATGAAATATGCATCATCGGGGAGAACATAGGGGACGGAGAAGGACATGACCATATTACAAACCTTCCAGGTGAAATCTCCTGACCCTAATTCTTCCATCTGCCTAATGCACGTATCGGTTTGTACGATATGTGCACAGTATCCTGGTGATACCTCTCCAACTTTAGTAATCCTATTTCCTAAGGTATATCGATACCGGAAAGATTTTCCTCTACTGGCTATGTGGCGTACGAGCTCTGTATCTGTAGGCATTCTATCTGCTCTGTGTGAAAAGGTCATGGTAAGGTTGCTCCATGACACTTCCCAATTTCCCGGTTTTCTAGGATTGGAGATGTTAAAGCATATGAGGGACCTATCCACATGGTATTGGTGGAGCTTCAAACTAGGAGGGCTGGAGATGTTAAACCTCCGGTCCACCGGTCTCCCACCACTTAGCTCAAGTACCTCCCCTAACGTTAAAGGAAATGGTACTAGCCCTGATTTACTGTGACCCTGAGGTACTTGAGAGCATACCCAACAATCTGTTTGGTTTAACACGTTACCCACTAAGGAGTGATAGTCACTCAATGGATGCCGGTCTATATGGATATTAAAACTAGATTGGCATTTCTTTATGCATCCATCTTCAACCAGATTATCACAGAGCCTACAGATACAATTTTCCTCAGCTAACAATCCATCACAATTTCTTCTATCGGATCGTTTTCTGATACTCGCCTTTGCTTGTTGGCTTGGTTGATCTTGGAAAACTACGCCTCCATCATCATAATCGGAACCCATTCCAGAACCTCTTTCGACCTCTATGGTACTCTCGCCGGAACAGACTGCTCTGGTCAACATCATGGTTAACATCAAAATCCGGATCACAGTCTCTTGGGGCAAGTCCATCTTTGAGGAGGAAATAGAGAAGAATGAGAAGGGGGAAAAAGAAATTTTAAAGGAGAGGGGATGGGAAGTGGAGAAAACAATAAAAGGGAGAGGGGAGTCGACAGCTGCTTTCGGTCTTCAAGGCTCAGGTGCCGCCTCAGTCCTCCTGGAACAGACACTCTAGTGATACAACCTCTACCGTCTGTTCCTTATCACGGGACTTCTCTGGATCAGCAACCTTCTTGCAGTGGGATGAATGGACCCAAGTCTCTCTCTCAGCAACCTTCAATGCTGTGGTGCTAGTCAATAAGACCTGGTATGGTCCTTCCCATCTATCAATAAGACAACCTGAGCGTAGAAAATTTCGTATCATTACATAATCCCCAGGTTCAATGTCATGACAATTACTATCTGGTAAATCAGGAATCACCAACTTCAGATTATCATTTTGATTCCTCAACTGCTTACTCATATTAATTAAGTACTTTACAGTTACTTCATTGTTACATTTCAAATCATCCTGAGGGTTAATTATGACATGCGGTTGTCGACCAAACAGAATTTCAAAAGGAGACAGATTAAGAGGGGACCTGGGAGTGGTTCTGATACTATACAAAACAATGGGTAAAGCTTCTGGCCACGTCAATCCTGTCTCTGCCATTACTTTACTCAATTTATTTTTAATAGTGCTGTTCACTCTTTCGACCTTCGCACTCGCCTGTGGACGGTACGGAGTGTGCAGCTTACTATCAATTCCCATCAACTTACACATTCCTTGAAAGACATCACCTGTAAAATGGGTACCCCTATCACTTTCAATGATTCTAGGGATACCATATCTACATACAAATTCCTGCACAATTTTCTTAGCTGTAAACATAGCGGTATTTGTAGCTGCTGGAAAAGCCTCGACCCAATTCGAGAAAACATCTATGCAAACAAGTACATATTTCAAATTTCTACATGGGGGTAATTGAATGAAGTCAATTTGTATTACTTGGAAAGGGCCGCCGGCAGGTGGGATATGGGAGGGTTCTGTAGGTATTGCCTTTCCAATATTCTTTCTCAGACAGGTAAGGCATGACATTGCTCTTTTACTAGCATGAGGGGAGAATCCTGGGGCGCACCAGTATGCTCTTACCAATTTGCACATCCCCTCCTTGCCTAGATGAGTCAGCCCGTGAGCTGCTTCAGCCAGACACGGAAGGTATGCCCTGGGGGCCACTGGTTTACCATGTCCATCCGTCCAGAGCCCTGAGGACTCCTGGCCATATCCCTTTGCCTTCCAGACTGCCTTCTCCTGAGTGGAACACAAATTCTGCATTTCACACAACTTTTGTGTGTTGATGGTATTAAATACCATCAGTTGTGTGGTGTCTGTCCGTATGGGGGTAGCAGCTGCAAGCTTTGCAGCTTCGTCTGCTCGGCTGTTACCAAGGGATACTGGGTCTTGACTATATGTATGTGCTTTACATTTGATAACAGCCACTCTGTCGGGTTCCTGTATCGCTGTTAGAAGCCTTTTTATGTGAGCTGCATGCGCTATCGGTGTACCAGCTGCCGTCATGAAATTTCTGAGACGCCATAGCGCTCCGAAATCATGGACTACCCCGAACGCGTATCTAGAATCGGTGTAGATATTGGCAGACTTACCCTTAGCCAATTCACATGCTCTGGTTAGGGCGACCAGTTCAGCAACCTGGGCTGAGTGAGGTGGGCCTAGCGGTTCCGCTTCTATGGTGTCTTGGTCATCTACGACTGCGTATCCAGTACACAAGTCTCCCGAGTCTGACTGTCTGTGACAACTACCGTCCGTGTAGAACGTGAGTTCTGCATCTTCTAGTGGATTGTCACTGATGTCAGGCCTTGCGGAAAAATTTTGGGTCAAATATTCCATACAATCATGTGTATCTTCCTTTGCATTAAATCCTCCTTCCCCATCACTCTCACCTCCCACCCTTTGTGCCTGTCCAGGCACACCTGGGAGAAATGTTGCAGGGTTTAATGCGCTGCACCTCCTTATGGTGATGTTTACTGGGGCCATTAATGCCAATTCCCATCTCGTAAACCGCGCTGATGAGACGTGCCTGGTTTGGGCAGAATTTAGCAAGGCTGACACTGCATGTGGTGTATGAATTGTGAGGTTGTGACCTAGCACGACGTCTTCGCTTTTCGTTACTAGCAATGCTATCGCAGCAACGCTACGCAAGCATGTGGGGAGGGATCGCGCTACCGTGTCTAGCTGCGCGCTGTAGTATGCAATTGGCCTGCTGGCATCACCGTGTTTTTGTGTTAGTACCCCTGCTGCGCACCCAGCACTTTCTGTTCCGTATAGCTCAAAGGGTTTCCCATAGTCTGGCATACCTAATGCTGGTGCCTGCGTTAGGCACTGTTTGAGTCTCTCAAATGCTGTTTCGGATTCGTCTGTATGCGAAATCCGATCAGGTTTGTTTGAGGAGACCATTTCCTGCAAAGGTAGTGCTAATATGGAAAACCCTGGGATCCAATTACGGCAATACCCACACATTCCTAAAAACGTCCTGATCTGTTGCTGGGTTTGTGGCAGTGTCATGTCTCTAATGGCTTGGATTCTATCAGCGGTCAGGTGTCTCAGTCCTTGTGTTAGACAGTGTCCCAAGTATTTTACCTTAGCTTGGCATAATTGCAACTTGTCTTTGGAGACCTTGTGACCTGTGTCTGAAAGATGAAACAGGAGCTGTTTCGTATCCTTCAGGGATGCCTCCAATGAATCAGAACACAGCAGTAGATCATCCACGTACTGTATCAACACTGATCCACTTTCCGGTTGGAAAGACTGTAAACAATCATGCAAAGCCTGAGAAAATATACTTGGACTATCTATGAAACCTTGGGGTAACCGAGTCCACGTGTATTGGACTCCTCTGTATGTGAATGCAAACAAATATTGGCTGTCAGGGTGCAGAGGTACCGAAAAGAAAGCGGAGCAGAGGTCAATAACAGTGAAAAATTTGGCAGTGGGAGGAATTTGCATTAGGATGACAGCTGGATTAGGCACTACGGGGAACTGACTCTCAACTATTTTGTTAATCCCCCTTAGATCCTGCACTAGCCTGTAACCCCTCCCCCCACTCTTTTTAACAGGGAAGATGGGACTATTTGCTGTGCTGGACGTTCTTACTAGAATGCCCTGTTGTAGCAAGCGCTCTATTACCGGGAAAACTCCTAACTCCACCTCTGGCTTCAGAGGATACTGTGGGATTTTTGGAGCTATCCTACCATCTTTTACTTGTACTACTACTGGAGCTACGTTTGCCATTAATCCAGTGTCCTGTCCATCTTTTGTCCAAAGCGACTCTGGTATCTGAGATGTCATCTCTTCTACTTGGGATGGATTCCTATTTGTCATAATGGAATGTGACATTAATTTTGATGGGGAGTCTAACATGTCTCGTACTTCCTGAGCGTGATTCTCAGGGATGTCCAAGAATACACCTTCGGGAGTACAATAAATGACGCAACCCATTTTACATAGTAAGTCTCTTCCCAGGAGATTGGTCGGTGCCGATGCAGCCAGCAAAAAGGAATGCTTGGTATGCAAAGGCCCTATTGTAATCTCGGCTGGTTTGCTAACAGGGTAGTGCTGGACTACTCCTGTTACTCCTATGGCTGGAACTGTCCTACCAGTGGTTCTCATGCCCACTGTCGAATTGATCACTGACTTGGCCGCCCCTGTGTCTACAAGAAAGTTTAAAGTTTTACCGGCTACATTGATTGCAATCTCTGGTTCGCTTCCAAGACTGGCAATCAATTTAACTGGTTGCAGATTACAGGTATGGCCACACCCCTATTGGGTATGCTGACCTCCCTGAATCCCGCTGGCAGCAACTACTTGTGAGGGAGTTAGCTGGGAACTACCAGAGGCATGCCAATCTCTGTTTGGGGGATATCTTTTTGTTTCCCCTGTATGTGGCTCAAAACTCCGCCTCTGTGGACCCTGCTCCCAATGTCGTGTGTGGTGTTGTTGTCTAGGGGGTTGAAAAGATCTTTGTACATTTCTTACTCTACAGTCTCGTGCAAAATGTCCCGGTCTGTTACAAGAAAAACATGTTATTACACTTGCCTTACCCACAGGATTCGGTGGTACATACGCAGGCTGCCTTGTGGTCAGCGCCTGTATACTTACGGACATCAACTTATCACTTTGCGACTCCCTGTGCCTAGTGATATTTCTGTCGTGATCAATAGCAGCCTCTCTCAAGGTGGACACTGACAGACCTCGCCAACATGGCTGCGTGGTCTGTACCCTAGCTTTTAATGTTTCTTTCAAACCATCCATCAGTACAGATACTGCTACTTCTCGATGGTTTGGGTTGGTCTTAATGTCTTCTATACCAGTGTACTTTGCCATTTCTAATAGTGCCCGGTGAAAATATTCTATTGCCGTTTCGGACTCCTTTTGCTTAATGGAAAATATTTTATTCCATTTAACAACGGCTGGGAAATACTCTTTTAGCTGTAAATTTATCCTTTTTACATTATCCTTATTGTACACGTCTGTAAGCGGTACATCTTTATCCAATGCACAATCAGCTAAAAACTGAGTTGCATCAACATTGGAAGGTAAACAAGCTCTTAGCAGTATCTGCCAATCCTTGTTGTTGGGTTCTACCGTGTTACCTAAATCCCTGATGTATTTTTGGCTAGCAACTAAATCCTTCCTGGGGTCAGGAAATTCGGACACTATTGTTCTTAATTCCATTCTGGAAAATGGAGTGTACATGGCAATGTTCCTTATGGGAGTGGCTCCAGACACATCTGTTTTTCCATTGGGAACTGCTATTACCCTTACAGGAGCAATTCTAACAGCCTCTTCCTGTGTAGATTCTACAGCTTGTTGTGGTACAATTGTTTCAGTGTAGTGCATGGTGCCGTACTTACCCGTTGACACGACCTCACCTATCCCTCCGCTAGGGGCTTTCACTAATCTCGTGGGTGTCGCTGTGCCTACTGTGGTCTCTGCTATGGTGGCTGCAAGAGAGAGAGCTGAAATTGTTGCTGAATCGTCTTCTTGATCACACTCCTGAGGAAGGTTCAAAACAGGGTACATCTTGCACGGGTTAATACTTGCATGAGTTATTTGGTTAACATCATTAACATTTACAGTGTTACTAAGAGTTTGTGTTTTACAACCCAGTGCGTTTCTCTCCGCAATCAACTTCTCTCCTGCAATGTATGGTGGAGGAGGAGCTGTGGCAATCAACTTCCTGACTGCCCCAGATCCCGCCGCCAGAGCCAAACCTCTCTGTATCTCACCTTCCTGGTGCCATAACTGTAAATAATCATGATGCTGAATTCGTCTCTTTGCTGATTTTACGAGACATATCCTCCTCCTTAAATTTTGTAACACCTCTGGACTGAAGCTACCTATTCTTGGGAACTTGTCCCTGTCTTGTACAGTCATTCTCTCCCATTCATCACATAAAGATTCGGTGTGAATTCCATATTTTTCACACATTACATATCGTGCCGACCCAACTGGTCGGTTCACAGAATCAACCTGAACCAGGGTTGATCGCCCCCTACCTGAGCAACTGGCCCCCATAGTCTGTAGGTGTTGCTTAATCCTCCTTGGATTTTCTGTATCAAGGTTTTCAGCAAGCCTTTTCAGACAACCAAATTACTCCACAGTAGGCCGGCGGTGGCGGTTTACCGAGTACCCCACTCACTCGCCCACCTCGACCAATACGACCTGTAAACACCGTTATGATGCCAGCGTACTCGATACAGGGCCCCTATGGAACCTTCAGTTTACTGGAACATATGAGGGTTACCCGCAGGACACTTACTCTTTCCAGTAAAGTTGGGGTTGTTAGATAGTTCCTGAGTGACCAGCGAACTTCCCTTCCAAAAATAAAAAATTACACAAATCACGTCAGAATGTACAAATAGCGTTTGTGACCACTTTACTCTAATGGTATTTAGGTCAGATTACTAACTACTGCACACAATTACGTGTGGTCCAATCGTTCGGTACACGAGCACTACTTGTCATGTACTGAAAGATCAATGGAATCGATGTTTCCGGCCGCGATTCCTTCAGCAAGAGCTTATGGCCTATATGGGTTCTGCACCAACACCCCAGGCGTTGTGCCACTGGACTTTTATAGCGGACCTTTTACCTTACGACCTCCTGGTCTTGTTCCTTATGACCTCCTGGTCTTGTTACCTTATGGTCCGCTATACTCTAATGCTCAAATATTATTTAACCAGGGATGCCTCCCTGGCCACCGTATATGTCACTTACACGTATGTTCCTTGACGAGTACCCGACTTTCCTTTTGGTTCCACCTTAAAGTTATATAAACTTTTGTATACAAAACACACTCACTCAACACATGTACACTTTGTTTCTATATCTATTTCTGCGCAGAAATTGTCTTCAGGCCAAAAGTGTTACCAATTAGGAGCAGGATCTGTTAAACTAAATTTCAGATTTTCCAAAAAAATAGATTTGCGTTATTTACCGCGTCGCGTTATCTACCGCTGTGCGTTACTTATCGCTTTTGCGCTAATTATCGCTTTGCGCTAATTCAACTTTTCGTGACTTGGGCTACGTGGGCGTAACCAGACGCTACGTTGCGTAGTGAACGCTGCGTGCGTCTGCCTTTTGGATTGCGTACGCTAGTCTTTGTTAGCGACACGTGTACGCAATGCAAAGGATCCACCGTAACACAATATATTTATTCATCAATGTAGGTGATCCCTGATCATCTACCGCAATCCACACTGCCTGCCTTGTATCTCAGACAAACCGTGTGTTTGTTCTATACTTTAACTATTACCTCTAAAATAACAGCAAATCTCTTTTTTTGCACTTTCTATCAACTATAAAAAATTGGCAAACAGGAATAGTGATATACGAAAATGAAACAGAAATGCAGATAAATGTATGCGTACGCAAGACAAAAGAAAAATAAACAGTTTTAAAAGACACAAGCGTTTTGTTCTTACTTCCGGTTACCGGATTCCTTCAGCACTCTTTACCTAAGCGAAGCAGACGCTTATCCCGTCAGCAACTGCGAGATAACCTCCCACCCTTTTGCTGGGGGATAATGTCTGCTGATCTACCTAGTGCAGATGTGAAAAGGACCGGACGAGCCCGCAATTGACAATGCTAAATTCCTTTGTCATATAAACAACCCTTATGAAGCTAAGAACACTGTACGCTGTTTACTTAAGAAATACCGTAATGATACGCTATTTGCGTAACGATCGCTCAGCCGTAGGCGAGACGCTCAAGCGTCACGTTCGCTCACGGCCCAGTGATCACAGGACACGTTATTGGTTATGTCTAGGGGAAAGATTCGCTGTAACGCAGCATACGCTAGAGACCACGAGGAGGTCACCAGCGGTGCAGACGCTCACAACACTATACCTTTATGTTAAACCTTATACCGATGAAATACACTGAATACCTTAATGTGAGTACAGGGTGTAAGTGCAACCTTGTGAAACCTGACTATCTACAAAGCTGCATGAGCGTCACCGACGCTCAAATGAACACTTATCACTATAGGAAATACACAGATACTGGTTTAGGTTTCCAAGGCCTATTAACTGTATTATGTCTAATATACTTGTAAAAGGGGATAACAGTACATATGATACACTACAATATAACAGAGACTTCCTAACCACAGAACTAAACAATAAATACAAAAAGACAATACTACACTGACCTAAATGCAATACGATACAATACTATAATACTATAAGGTATTTAAGAGAAAAAGAGGAGAGAGGGAGATAGAGAGAGAGAGAGAGAGAGAGAGAGAGAGAGAGAGAGAGAGAGAGAGAGAGAGAGAGATTGGCTCGCAGAAAGACAATGATTATGGAGAGAACTTACGCACAAAGGGTATGATCGCCAGCGCCTCGATATCCAGCTCCCGATTATCAGCAGATAACCGTTGATGAGAGAGTGAGAGCTGGATGTGGTCGGCCTGCCTATTTATGCTCCACACACAATGCAATCTCCTGGTCCTACAATCCCATTGTCCATTGGCCGAAGGAATTCGGCCCTGCATCATAACAAAAGGTCATAGGGTGATTCATACAGGTGGGCTGTGACGATTTCCAACAGCTCAGGTGGGTGGGAAACTGGGTTTCCCGCCGCATACCTGAGTATGTGCAAATCATAGAAATGGACATAAACTTCTTATGTCCATAACTATTCGCACGAGCGATTAATACGCTCCAAACCAACACCGGAATATTGCTAATTAAATACTCTTCCGATGGGTACCAAACACTGCTGTATGATTCCTGTTAAACCCTTCGTACGATGCAAAGAGGGATTCCTCAGCTCTGGAACATTATACTTTAACCAAACTTACAGAAACTATCAAAGGGATCATGATCTATAAACTACATTAATTGTGAACATTTGTAACTAATGAGTCGCACGCTACGATCACATAAACTCTACCGTAAATGCGCATACTGCGCGTGCGAGTGCACGCTATTGCGGGTATGCGCTTCCACGGGAGAGCGTACGCATGCGCAGCACGGACCAGTGTGCGGTGCAAATATGGCAACGTGCATTGAGACATTTTTCTGACTTTGACATTGGGTAAAACTACAAACTTTTGTGTGAAAGTACTTAGCGCATGCGCGCTGCGTACCATGCGCATGCGCATAAATGCTGATTTTTCACCTGATCGCTGCGCTGCGAAAAATGGCAATAGGCCCTCATTCCGAGATGACTGTAGCTGTGCTAAATTTAGCACAGCTACGATCATTCACACTGACATGCGGGGGGACGCCCAGCACAGGGCTAGTCCGCCCCGCATGTCAGTGCCGGTGCCCCCCGCAGAAGTGCAAAGGCATCGCACAGCGGCGATGCCTTTGCACTTCAAGAGTAGCTCCCGACCAGTGCAGCTTTAGCGTGCTGACCGGGAGCTACTCGTCGCTCCCCAGCTCGCAGCGGCTGCATATGATATCACGCAGCCGCTGCATGGTGCTCCCAGCATGGTCCGGCTACGCCTGCGTTGGCCGGACCATGCCCACGAAACGCCCGCTGTTCCGCTCCCGTCCAGCGACCGCATCTGCCTGTCAATCAGGCAGAGGCGATCGCAGCCCAGCTACGGTCTTCGGCCGCCTGGCATGCGCCGGCGCAATATGGCGCCGGCGCATGCGCAGTGGGTACCCGTTCACTCGGCTGCGATAAAAAGCAGCGAGCGAACAGGTCAGAATGACCCCCTACATGTATAGCACTACACGTATAGCACTGCATTACACAAATAGCGCCACATAACACGAATAGCACAACATTACAGGTATAGCACCGCACTACACGTATAGCACCGCATTATATGACTAGCACCACATTACATACATAGCCACCACATTACATACATAGCCACCACAATACATACGTAGCCACCACAATACATCCGTAGACACCGCATAAATAGGCCTATCATCATGGACGGACATTGGGCAGCTATAGGGCTGAAAGATGTTGCATTAGAGATTGTCCCAGGGCTGGCTGTGAGTGCTGCCTGGTCAGCTGGCATCCTGAGAACAAAGTACATCCTGCTCCTGTCCAGTCCCCAAACCATACACTGTGACCAGGGACACCCTATCATTTACACCATCGTGATAATGCAAATAATGTAATTAAAAATAACCTCTCTGCCGGGTTCCCTTCAGTGCTCAGTCGCCGCTCTGGCCAGTTCAGTGAGAGTGCAGGAGCTAAGGTGGCGGCGAGTGTAGTGAACCCGGCTCCGAGCAACGCTTTGCTGCAGCTCCTGAGCCAGGCGCGTTGAAGTGACCTTTGGCCGGGGCCAGGGAGAGGATGCTGCTGGGCTGGTTAACTTTCTCAAGGTGCCCCATTGGTAGAAAAGCTTCACCACTTTTCCCGGCTAGCGACACCTGGAAGTGCCCGCTAGCCTAACTTCCGCATTGCATTTCAATGAACCACAAGTACTGGAAGCAGTGTGAGCCAGCCCAGCCTGAGTGTGAATTGGCCTGGCTGAGGGGAGGTATGGGACCAGCCCACCAGAATCTGTCATGGTGTCCTGGTGGGCCAATCCGCCCCTGTGTGGAGGAGCCTGATGGTATAAATTGACATGTGGAGGGGTCTAAATGCATATAAAGGACATTTATAGGAGGCTGATGTCAAATAAGGCACATGTGGTGGTATCTGATGGAATAACAAAGGCATGTGGAGAAGTCTGATGGCATATATACACTATGTAAACAAAAGGACCCCTCACTCATGCACGTAAAATGGTGTGCTCATTCAGCAGACACCACGTGTTCGTGATGGGGCACTGATTGGATAATTTGCTAACAAAATGGCTTGCCGGAAGGCGCTAACTGAGGGCCTAATTCAGACCTGATCGCAGCTGCAAAATTTTTCTCTCATGAGCAAAACCATGGCCCTCATTCCGAGTTGTTCGCTCGTTGCCGAGTTTCGCTATATTGCGATTAGTCGCTTACTGCGCATGCGCAAGGTTCGCAGAGCGCATGCGCTTAGTTATTTTACTCAAAAGTTAGGTATTTTACTCACGGCATAACGAGGATTTTTCATCGTTCTGGTGATCGGAGTGTGATTGACAGGAAGTGGGTGTTTCTGGGCGGAAACTGGCCGTTTTATGGGTGTGTGCGGAAAAACGCTACAGTTTCTGGGAAAAACGCGGGAGTGGCTGGAGAAACGGGGGAGTGTCTGGGCGAACGCTGGGTGTGTTTGTGACGTCAAACCAGGAACGAAACTAACTGAACTGATCGCAGTGGCAGAGTAAGTCCCGAGCTACTCAGAAACTGCAAAGAAATTTCTATTCGCAATTATGCAAATCTTTCGTTCGCAATTCTGCAAAGCTAAGATTCACTCCCAGTAGGCGGCGGCTTAGCGTGTGCAAAGCTGCTAAAAGCAGCTAGCGAGCGAACAACTCGGAATGAGGGCCCATGTGCAGTGCGGGGGGGCAGATATAACATGTGCAGACAGAGTTAGATTTGGGTGGGGTGTGTTCAAACTGAAATCTAAATTGCAGTGTAAAAATAAAGCAACCAATATTTACCTTGCACAGAAACAAATTAACCCACCCAAATCTAACTCTCTTTGCACATGTTATATCTGCCCCACCTACAGTGCACATGGTTTTGCCCATTAGAGAAAGATTTTGCTGCTGTGATCAGGTCTGAATTAGGCCCTGAGTTTGAAAAGGGGATCATCGTAGGCTGCGCTATGTCATGTTCACAGGGTGGCGCTGGACTGGTATACAGAGAATTCTGTAAGCAGGATGGACTGGCCAGCTTAGAGTCCCGATCTTAGGGGATAATTCAGAGTTGATTGCAGCAGCAAATTTGTTAGTGTCACAACTGAGGGCCTGAGCTGACGGGAGGCAGCCTCAGTTGTAGGGGCTGAGATGTAACGGAACCTGGGAGGTTGTATCAGACCCCTAGACATGTAAGTAACATGTAGAATAACTGCCCGAAGGCGTGACCACGACAACCAGGATAAAAGTCAATGATGTTTATTATGACATACTCCGTAACACAGCAGCAGTAAAAAGAAAACATAAAAATCAGCAGAGGATAAATACAGTTCCTGGGTACTACAGGATGGCAAGGACCACAGGGCTCTGGTAGTGTGAGATAGTTCTTATAATCTTCTAGTTGGAAAGTCCTTACCAGGCCCGACTGTAGCAATGGAGATAGCCCAGGATCGTACCAGCTAGTGGTCCAGGAAAAGCTGGGCTGCTGTGGATAAAACGGCTGCTGTGGGTACTGGCTGGAACCAGACTGATGTTGGCACGGAGTGGATACTGGCTGGAACCAGTTAAATAATAAATGTAGCTTGAGAGCGATGAAATATGGAATGATGTGTGGAACTTGAGAGCGGTGAAATAATAATACCAAAGGTGAATGGTAATCTGCAGAAAAGGGTACCGGCACTTTAAGAAGAGCTGACCTCTGCTGGAAGCTGGATGCTGTAAGCAGGTGGATCTGTGGCTGGAAGCAGATGAGTCCAAATGGATAGGAGAGTCAGGCTACACCGCAGGTGGAAATGCTGGTGCGGGTCTCTTTAGTGGAAGTGTGGAGATAGGAGCTGGAACCTGGAAAACAACCACAGGAGAGACAAACAGGAACTAGGTTTGACAACCAAAGCACTGACGTCTTCCTTGCTCAGGCACAGATTACTTATACCTGCAGCAAGGAAGGGATTGGCTAGGCAATTATGCAGATTAACATTGCAAACAGCAGATTGGTGGAAATGAACAGATGACAGAATCCAAGATGGCTGCGCCCATGCAGACACTTGGAGGGAAGTTTGGTTTGTAATCCATGAGGGAATTAAACAGTAATGGCGGCGCCGGCCAGAGGAGACGCCAGACTGATAAGTGCACACCTAACCACGCGGGCACAGCGGAGGCCGCGGCTGACGTAATCACCACTCTGACATTCTACATGTAGAAACTCAGGAACAGCGGCGGAGGCCGCGGGAGACGCCATTCCGGATGTAACAGGCGTTGCGGTGACCGCGTCTCAGAGTGACAGGAGAGGAGGCAGGAATGTGGACATCAGTATAACAGATGGGATCCGGTCCTGGAACGCTGAGCCAGCCTTAGGAGGCATCTGAAGGGTAAGTAATGGCGTCCAGATACCCGGATCGTGACAGTTAGCAGTTGGGCAAAACCATGGGGGTCATTCCAAGTTGTTCGATCGCTAGCTGATTTTAGCAGCCGTGCACACGCTATGCCGCCTCCCACTGGGAGTGTATTTTAGCTTAGCAGGAGTGTGAACGAAAGGATCGCAGAGCGGCTACTAAAAAATGTTGTGCAGTTTTAGAGTAGCTTCAGACCTACTCAGTGCTTGCGATCACCTCAGACTGTTCAGTTCCTGTTTTGACGTCACGAACACGCCCTGCGTTTGGCCAGCCACGCCTGCGTTTTTCCTGGCACGCCTGCTTTTTTTTATTATCACTCCCTGAAAACGGTCAGTTGACACCCAGAAACGCCCACTTCCTGTCAATCACTCTGCGATCAGCAGTGAGACTGAAAATCTTCGCTAGACCTTGTGTAAAACTACATCGGCCGTTGTGAAAATACGTCGTGCGTGCGCATTGCGCCGCATACGCATGCGCAGAATTGCCTTTTTTTGCATCATCGCTGCGCAGCAAACATTTTCAGCTAGCGATCAACTCGGAATGACCCCCCATGTGCACTGCAGGGGAGGCAGATATAACATTTGCAGAGAGAGTTAGATTTGGGTGGGTTATTTTGTGTCTGTGCAGGGTAAATACTGGCTGCTTTATTTTTACACTGCTATTTAGATTTCAGTTTGAACAACCCCCACCCAAATCTAACTCTCTCTGCACATGTTATATCTGTCCACCCTGCAGTGCACATGGGCCCTCATTCCGAGTTGTTCGCTCGCTAGCTGCTTTTAGCAGCAGTGCACACGCTAAGCCGCCGCCCTCTGGGAGTGTATCTTAGCTTAGCAGAAGTGCAAACGAAAGAGTAGCAGAATTGCTACAAAAAAATTTCATGCAGTTTCTGAGTAGCTCCAGACTACTCCTAGATTGCTATCACCTCAGTCCATTTAGTTCCTGGTTTGATGTCACAAATACGCCCTGCGTTCGGCCAGCCACTCCCCCGTTTCTCCAGCCACTCCTGCGTTTTTCCCTGGCACGCCTGCGTTTTTTTTAGCACACTCCCAGAAACGCCCCTTTCCTGTCAATCACTCACCGATCAGCAGTGCGACTGAAAAGCGCCGCACGAACACCAGCAAATCTACTAAGTTTTGTGTTAAATAACTTAGCGCATACGCGCTGCTTACCATGCGCATTTTCCACCTAATCGCTGCGTTGCGAAAAATGGCAACGAGTGAACAACTCGGAATGACCACCATGGTTTTGCTCAACTGCTAACAAATTTGCTGCTGCGATCAACTCTGAATTAGGCCCTTATACCCTTTGAGAACCTCTGGTATGAATTGGAGAAATACACTATATTACAATAGTATTACAATATAGTATTACAATATAAGTACAATATATTACAATAGTAATCACTGCACATGGTGGACCTACAAGTTAATGATGTCAATAAACTCTTCTTGCTATATTTGCAGTCAGTGTCCAACAGTGTTGCAAGTAGAAATATTTTCTTAGAGGTACTGAGTGTGCCAAAAAATAGGCGTAGTCACATGTCATGAGGGGGCAATACCACATGACACTAGGGGAGTAGCTACATTACACTAGGGGTGTGGCCCCACAGCTTAGTCCCTTTTCTTTGCACTCTGGAGGCAATGCTAGAAATATACTGCCTGCAGCATAATAGAATATATTGTAATGCCCCCAATTTAATACAAATACATAGTAATGACCCCATTATAACAGGAATATATACTGTAGTAGTGCCCCTGGTATGATAGAAATATATAGTAGTGTCCCACATTACAATAGAAATACATAGTAATTCCCCCATAATAATAGACATATTTAGTAGGGTTGCACGTTACAATAGAAATACATATTAATTCCCCCCATAATAATAGACATATATAGTAATACCACCATAATAATAGAAATATATAGTAATGCCCACATAATAGAAATATATAGTAGTGTCCCACATTACAATAGAAATATATAGTAATGCCCCAATAATAATAGAACTATATAGTAGTGTCCCACATTACAATAGAAATATATAGTAATGCCCCCATAATAATAGAAATATATAGTAGTGTCCCACATTACAATAGAAATACATAGTAATGCCCCCATAATAATAGACATATTGTTAGGGTCTCCTGCTCTGTGCTGCCACGTCGTCATGGCAACCGGGAGACAAGTGCTAGCGGAGTAACCTGAGCGTAGCTGATACTCCGGTTCGGGTCTTTTGCTGTGCAGTGGTTACAGGCTCTGTGCACGGCAGGGGATCCGGTGCTGGTTTTTGTGCTCACAGTCTGTGAGGTCTGAGTGGGGCATGGACAGCACCTGCTATATAAACCCTCTTCTCAGGTTAGGCAGATGCTGCTGATTCTTTGTTGGTTAGTCAGTTCCTGAAAGCAAGCTAGTATTGTGTAAACTTTGTATGTGTTTGTTGCTTACTGCAAATAGGCCTTGGGATTTGGTATTACACTCTGCCAATCCAGACCTAGCAGTAAAACTGGAGTCAGTCGTTTAACCTGCTGGGGTTCTTTTGCTACTCTGTGAACCTAGCAAGTTTGCGGCTGTATTCTCAGACTTAATAAAAAATAGATGAAAAGTAACTTGCGCCCTAGCTTCAGCTCGGCAGATCCCCAAAAAAGAGCACCACTCCTTTACAGACACAATAGTAATAGAAAGAGGTGATCTCCCAGCGATGCTATATACAAATTCCAGATGTATATATTCCTGTTCCTCAAACAGAGAACACAATATACAGTATGTCCATTAGTTGATGTAGAGTTTTTTCACACACTCCAAAAGTCACTATTCTTTGTGACTGACCTGTGCTAAATGAGATGCATTCATATAAAGGTTTCTTTCACACTTCATATATGATGACAGCCTTCTACCACACGACTTATCTACACCAGGCTTACCTTTATGATAAGCCCTATATGCGCTGAAAGGTATCTTTTCCAGTCCTTATTCGTATCCGGACCTTTGTTAGCTCCACTCAAAAAGCTCCAAACGACAGCAAATGGTGAAAAAAATGTCTATTTTTATTCCAAAGAGAATTTTCCCACAACAATACGGGAATAAAAACAATGTACAAAATATAAAAAAAAAAAAAACAATAAAATAAGTTACAAGAGGAACCCTATTTTAAAGATAGCAGGGCCACTTCCAATGGTACCGGTAGGATGGACTCGGTAAATTCTCCCAATTTTAAGGAGTTAGAAGAGAAAAAAATTACCTAGAAGATAATGCCAACCACCATGGAAGAGTATAGCCCAGGGTCCTCCTGTGAAACACCAACGCGTTTCGGATAAAATCCTTCCTCAGGGTATGCAGTGGAAGTGACCCCCCTGGTCTCTTTATACCCATCTGACTCTATCACATGTCTGTCTTAGCCAATCGGGTTCCACTGTTCCTAAAAACATATTACACATCCTTATATTCTTATACAAATACTATAAAAGCTTCACATATACATATATCACCATATTAAGCTGTCTATTAATTTTAATATCGTAAATCATTCCATCTAAACTCCTATTTTATTTAATTGGTTTAGCATACAGTCCAAAATGGATCACTGGAATAGTCCTTTCTTAGGGAAAAATGTCCCTTATCCCTGGAGTCCATAACCGTAGTTTCCTTGGGGTCCAATGATCATGTGATCCCACTCATTTCCACCCGGAAGTTCCTTCTCTTCTTATGTTTATTGGTCTCCTAGGAGATCGCACGTCTCCTCTCCCCGCCGCCTACAGCGTGTATCGGCCGGAATAGGGTTCCTCTTGTAACTTATTTTATTGTTTTTTTTTGTTTTTTTTATATTTTGTACATTGTTTTTATTCCCGTATTGTTGTGGGAAAATTCTCTTTGGAATAAAAATAGACATTTTTTTTCACCATTTGCTGTCGTTTGGAGCTTTTTGAGTGGAGCTAACAAAGGTCCGGATACGAATAAGGACTGGAAAAGATACCTTTCAGCGCATATAGGGCTTATCATAAAGGTAAGCCTGGTGTAGATAAGTCATGTGGTAGAAGGCTGTCATCATATATGAAGTGTGAAAGAAACCTTTATATGAATGCATCTCATTTAGCACAGGTCAGTCACAAAGAATAGTGACTTTTGGAGTGTGTGAAAAAACTCTACATCAACTAATGGACATACTGTATATTGTGTTCTCTGTTTGAGGAACAGGAATATATACATCTGGAATTTGTATATAGCATCGCTGGGAGATCACCTCTTTCTATTACTATTGTATTCTCAGACTTGCCTGCCAAAATCCTTTCTCACTGTGCAAGGTGTTCAGGTGTCAGTTTAGTGGCAGTAAGCTGAACAAGTGCACTGCAAGTGAGGACTAGGATTGTGGAGACTCTCCTTGTGTCTATTATTCCATCTCTGACCAAGGAGTTTACTGCCACACCCGTTGGTAACCCTTTAGGGTTTTGCTGTTGCCCTTAGCAACAGCATTTCGGGTTCTCTACGTATTAAATCACTACATCTCGCTTCTTTCCATCTGAGCATTCCTAATACTAGGGAGACACCCAGTTTCTTAGCCTTTGGGCTTCTCTGTTCACTTTGTGTTTATTTTGTTACCCTATCACCTGCTGTGTATGTAATGTCATATTCCCCAGTCTGTCTGTGAGTTCATTTGTTTTGCATCCCTCACCATTCAGACACTGTTAAAGCTAAATATTTATCTTATATAATACCCTTTATGAGGTCTAAGAACACTGTACGCTATCTACGTATGAAGTACCGTAAGGGTACGCACGTTGCGTAACAATCGCTTAGCCGTAGTCAAGACGCTCAAGCGTCACGTTCGCTCACGGCCAAGAGATCACTGGCAGGCACGCTATTGGCTGCTGACTAACGTAATGATTCGCTATAGCGTAGCGAACGCTCGGGACCACGAGGAGATCACCAGCGGCGCTGACGCTCACAATGTTAAACCTTTATATCTAAACCATAAACAATGTAATATCGCAGCAACGCTTCGCAAGCATGTGGGGAGGGATCGCGCTACCGTATCTAGCTGAGCGCTGTAATATGCTACCGGCCTGCTGGCATCACCGTGCTTTTGGGTTAGTACGCCTGCCGCGCAACCAGCACTTTCTGTTCCGTATAGTTCAAAGGGTTTCCCATAGTCAGGCATACCTAATGCTGGTGCCTGCGTTAGGCACTGTTTAAGTCTCTCAAATGCTGTCTCAGACTCGTCTGTATGCGAAATCCGATCAGGTTTGTTTGAGGAGACCATCTCCTGCAAGGGTAACGCTAGGATGGAAAACCCTGGGATCCAGTTACGGCAATACCCACACATTCCTAAAAATGTTCTGATCTGTTGCTGGGTTTGTGGCAGAGTCATGTCTCTAATTGCTTGAATTCTATCAGCGGTCAGGTGTCTCAGTCCTTGTGTTAAACAGTGTCCCAAATATTTTACCTTAGTTTGGCATAATTGCAACTTGTCTTTGGAAACCTTGTGTCCTGTGTCTGAAAGATGAAACAGGAGCTGTTTCGTATCCTTCAGGGATGGTTCCAATGAATCAGAACACAGTAGTAGATCATCCACGTACTGTATTAATACTGATCCACTCACTGGTTGGAAAGACTGTAAACAATCATGCAAAGCCTGAGAAAATATACTTGGGCTATCTATGAATCCTTGTGGTAATCGAGTCCATGTATATTGGACTCCTCTGTATGTAAATGCAAACAAATATTGACTGTCAGGGTGCAGAGGTACCGAAAAGAAAGCGGAGCAGAGGTCAATAACAGTGAAAAATTTCGCAGTGGGAGGGATTTGCATTAGGATGACAGCTGGATTTGGCACTACGGGGAACTGACTCTCAACTATTTTGTTAATCCCCCTTAGATCCTGCACTAGCCGGTAACCCCTCCCCCCACTCTTTTTAACAGGGAAGATGGGACTATTGGCAGTGCTGGACGTTCTTACCAGAATGCCCTGTTGTAGCAAGCGCTCTATTACGGGATACACTCCTAACTCCACCTCTGGCTTCAGAGGGTACTGTGGGATTTTTGGAGCTATCCTACCATCTTTTACTTGTACAACTACCGGAGCTACGTTTGCCATTAATCCAGTGTCCTGTCCATCTTTAGTCCAAAGTGACTCTGGTATCTGAGATGTCATTTCTTCTACTTGGGAGGGAGTCCTATTTGTCATAATGGTATGTGACATTAATTTTGATGGGGAGTCTAACATGTCTCGCACTTCCTGAGCGTGATTCTCAGGTATGTCCAAGAATACACCTTCAGGAGTACAATAAATGACGCACCCCATTTTACACAGTAAGTCTCTTCCCAGGAGATTAGTCGGTGCCGATGCAGCCAGCAAAAAGGAATGCTTGGTATGTAAAGGCCCTACTGTAATCTCGGCTGGTTTGCTAACAGGGTAGTGCTGGACTACTCCCGTTACCCCTATGGCTGGAATTGTCTTACCAGTGGTTCTCATGCCCACTGTCGAATTTATCACTGATTTGGCTGCCCCTGTGTCTACAAGAAAGTTTAATGATTTACCAGCTACATTGATTGCAATTTCTGGTTCACTTTCAAGGCTTGCAATCAATTTTACTGGCTGCAGATTACAGGTATGGCCACACCCCTATTGGGTATGGTGACCTCCCTGAATCCCGCTGGCAGCAACTACTTGTGATGGAGTTAATTGGGAGCTACCAGAGGCTTGCCAGTCTCTGTTCGGGGGGTATCTTTTTGTTTCCCCTGTATGTGGCTCATAACTCCGTTTCTGCGGACCTTGCTCCCAATGTCGTGTGTCGTGTCGTTGTCTAGGGGGTTTGTATGAGTTTCGTGAATTCTTCATTCTACAATCTCGTGCCATGTGTCCCTGTTTATGACAAGAATAACAAGTAACCACATTTGACCACAGGGTTTGGTGGTATAAACAAAGGCTGCCTTGTGGTCAGGGCCTGTATACTTACTGCCATTAACTTATCACCTTGTTGTTCCCTGTGTCTGGTGATGTTCCTATCGTGATCAATAGCAGCCTCTCTCAAAGTAGCCACAGACAGACCTCGCCAACATGGTTGTGTAGTCTGTACCCTAGTCTTCAATGATTCTTTTAAACCATCCATCAGTACCGATACTGCTACTTCTCGATGGTTTATGTTTGTTTTAATGTCCTCTATGCCTGTGTATTTTGCCATTTCTGATAATGCTCTGTGAAAATACTCTGCAGCTGTTTCTGACTCCTTCTGTTTAATGGAGAATATTTTGTTCCATTTAACTACGGCTGGGAAATACTCTTTTAACTGTAAGCTTATTCTTTTTACATTGTCTTTGTTGTACGCATCTGTAAGAGGGACATCCTGATCTAATCCACAGTCAGCTAAAAATTGAGCTGCGTCGACATTGGAGGGTAAACATGCTCTCAGCAATATCTGCCAGTCTTTATTGTTGGGCTCTACAGTGTTACCTAGGTCTCTGATGTATTTTTGGCTGGCAACTAAGTCTTTTCTAGGGTCAGGGAATTCAGACACTATGGTCCTTAATTCCATTCGGGAAAATGGGCTGTACATGGCAATGTTCCTAACAGGAGTGACTCCTGAAGTGTCTGTTTTCCCATTTGGAACTACTATTACCTTAACAGGATTAACTCTAACAACCTCATCCTGTGTAGATTCTACAGGCTGTGGTGAAATAGTTTCAGCATAGTGTATGGTGCCGTACTTACCCGTTGATACGACCTCACCTATCCCTCCGCTAGGGGCTTTCGTTACTAATCTCGGGGGTTGAGCTGTGCCTACAGTGGTCTCTGCTATGGTGGCTGCTAGAGAGAGCGCTGAAATTGTTGCCGATTCGTCCTCTTGATCACACTCCTGAGGAAAGTTCAAAACAGGGTACAACTTGCACGGGTTAATACTTGCATTGGTTAATTGGTTAACATTATCTTTAACATTTACACAGTTGCTAAGTGTTTGTTTGTTACACCTTAATGCGTCATTCTCCGCAACCAATTTTTCTCCCGATATATATGGTGGCGGTGGGGCCGTGGCTATCAGTTTTCTGATCGAGCCAGATCCCGCCGCCTGAGCCAATCCTCTCTGTATGTCACCCTCCTGTTGCCACAACTGTAAATAATCATAATGCTTGATTCGTCTCTTGGCTGATTTAATGAGACATATCCTTCTCCTTAAATTCGTTAACACTTCTGTGCTGAAGCTACCTACTCTTGCGAATTTCTCCCCGTCATGTACCGTCATTCTCTCCCATTCATCACATAAAGCTTCTGTGTGACTTCCGTATTTCTCACACATTACGTATCTTGCCGACCCGACTGGTCGGTTCACTGAATCAACCCGAACCGAGGTTGATCGCCCCCTACCTGAACAAGTGGCCCCCATAGTTCGAAGGTGTTGCTTTATTCAACCAACCCTTACGCAAACCAAAATGTTCAAACTAGGCTGACGGTGGCGGTTTACCGAGTACCCCACTCACTCGCCCACGCCGACCAATACGACCTGATCACACCGATATGGTGCTGGCGTACTCGACCTAGGGCCCCTGCGACCTGAACCTCTATTTACTGGAACCTGTGAGGGTGATCCGAAGAACACTTACTCTTTCCAGTAACTATTGGTTGTTGGATAGTTCCTGAGTGAGCAGCGAACCTCCCTTAAAATAAAAAAAATTACACAAATCACGTTAGAATGTACAAATAGCGTTTATGACCTTCGTACACAAATAGTACCGGTCAGGTTTACTAATGCACACAATTACGTGCGGTACAATCGTTCAGCACATAAGCAACTAATCTTATGTACGGAGCGACCAGTGGAATCGAAAATTGCGGCTGCGAATTCCTTCAGCCAGAGCTTGTATGGCCTATATGGGTGTTGCACCAACCCTTTCTTGGTGTTGTGCCTGTGGACTGTATAGCGGACTTCCTTGTCTGCTGTACCTGAACCTGCTGGTCTGCTATGACCTCCTGGTCTGTTACAGTATGACCTCCTGGTCTGCTACACTCTAATGCTCAAATTGTATGTTTTAACCAGGGATGCCTCCCTAGCCACCATGTACGTCACTTACACGCATGTACCTCACGAGAACTCGACTTTTCTTGTGGTTCAACCTCAAAAATTGTAAAAACAAACACTCACTCACCACATATACACTTTTGTTTCTATTTCTATTTCTGCGCAGAAATTTCTCTTTAGACCAGATGTGTTACAAATTAGGAGAAGGATCTATTAATTTAAATTTCGAATTTTAAAATAGATTTGCGCGATTTATCGCCTTGCGTTATTTACCGCGTTGCGCTATTTATCGCGTTGAAAAAAAAAAATTAACACTTGTGATTTGAGTTACGTGGGCGTACCTGTACGCTCCGTGGCGTAATATACGCTGCGTGCGTCGGCCCTTGGGTTGCGTACACAAGTCTCAGTCTTTTGTTAGAGACACGTGTACGCAAAGCAAAGATCCACCGTAACACAATTTATACGTTTATCAATGTAGATGATCCTTTATCATCTACCGCGCACCACACTGACTTCGCCTTGTCTCTCAGGCACAGCTGTGTGTTTGTCTATACTTTAACTATATTACCTTTACTCTTAAACTATGAAATAGCGGCAAATCTCTCTTAGCACGTTTATCAACTATAAAACTGGCAAACAGAAGAGTGATATACGAAAATACACAAATGAAAAAGAAATGCAGATATATATGTGCGTGCGTGTGTACGCAAGACAGAAAAATAAACAGTTTTAAATGAGACTGTCGTTTTGTTCTTACCTCCGGTTCCCGGATTCCTTCAGCACCCTTTACTAAGAGAAGCAGACGCTTATCCAAACAGCACTACGAGGAATATGATCTCCCGCCCTTTGCTGCTGGATAATGTCTGCTGAAATTACCTAGTGCAGATATGTGAAGGACAGGACGAGCCCGCAATTGTTAAAGCTAAATATTTATCTTATATAATACCCTTTATGAGGTCTAAGAACACTGTACGCTATCTACGTATGAAGTACCGTAAGGGTACGCACGTTGCGTAACAATCGCTTAGCCGTAGTCGAGACGCTCAAGCGTCACGTTCGCTCACGGCCAAGAGATCACTGGCAGGCACGCTATTGGCTGCTGACTAACGTAATGATTCGCTATAGCGTAGCGAACGCTCGGGACCACGAGGAGATCACCAGCGGCGCTGACGCTCACAATGTTAAACCTTTATATCTAAACCATAAACAATGTAATATGCTGTAAAACCTTTGTGTAGAGATAGGGTGTAGATGCAACCTAGTGTAACCTTATTAACTTAAAAGCTGTTTGAGCGTCACCGACGCTCTGAGAATACTAGACACTATAAGAAATACACAGATACCTGGGCTTAGGGTCCAACGCCTAATATGTATATATTTTGAATGATAAACTTGCAAAAGAATTAATACAAATACAAATCATACACTACAATATAACATAGACTACCTAACCAGATAACTACACAGGAAATATAATACAATTACTATTTAAAGGAAAATAAGAGAGAAAGAGGAGAAGGGAGAGGGAGAGAGAGAAATTGGCCCACAATAACAAGAAGATCAATATAGTTGCGGAGAAACACTTACGCACAAAGGGAAACGATCGCATGCGCCTCGATATCCAGCTCCCGATTATCAGCAATGAGAACCGTTGAAGAGAGTGAGCTGGATATGGTCGGCCTGCCTATTTATGCCCCACACACAATGCAATTCAATGGTCCCTACAATCTTATTGTTCATTGGACACAGGAATTCGGCTTCGCATTATAACAAAAGGTCATAGGTTGATTCATACAGGTGGGCTGTGACTGCTTCCAACTGTTCAGGTGGGTGGGACACTGAGTTTCCCGCCGCATGACTAAATAAGAACAAATAATAGTAAATGGACATAAACTTCTTATGTCCATAACTATTCGCACAAGCGATTAATCCGCTCCAAACCAACACCGGAATATTGCTATTTAAATACTCTTCCGATGGGTACCAAACACCACTGTATGACCCCTGTTAGACCCTTCGTACAATACAAAGAGGGATCCCTCTGTTCAGGAACATGCTATGTTAACTAAACTTTCAGAATCTATCAAAGGGACCATGATCTACAAAATACATTATATAGTGAAAATATGTAACGATTGAGTCGCACGCTACGATCACATAAACTCTACCGTAAATACGCATACCGTGCGCCTGCGGGTGCCCGCGACTGTGAGTATGCGCACGTACGGGAGAGCGCACGCATGCGCAGCACTGACCTGTGTGTGGTGCAAATATGGTAGTGTGCATAGAGATATTTTTCTGACTTTGACAACACCAGTACATTCCTGCTGGCACTGGTGTGCATAACATATTGAGCAGCCTAATACTCCTGTTGAAATTTTGTGGGAATATGGAGCATACCCCTCAAAATACTTTGCAACAGGTGGTCGATCAGGTGCAGGTCCTGACTCGACAATTTAATGATTTGTCCATTAAAATGCACACCTCGCAGGCCGCTGGCGGAGCTCCCGCAGCAGCAGTACCTTCAGGGGTTAAGGAGCCGAAAGTAAATCTCCCGGATCGTTTTTCTGGAGATCGCTCGCAGTTCTTTTGTTTCAAGGAGAGCTGCAAGCTATATTTCCAGCTTAGGCCTCAGTCTTCTGGGTCGGAGATTCAGCGGGTGGGCATAGTGATTTCCTTGCTACAAGGAGACCCACAGGTCTGGGCATATGGGTTGCAGCCTGACTGTCCGTCGCTTAAAAGTGTTGATGCTTTTTTTACGGCACTGGGCATGTTGTATGATGACCCTGACAAGACGGCCTCAGCCGAGGCTCAGATTTCGATCCTTAAGCAAGGGCGAAGGCCAGTTGAGGTTTATTGTACGGAGTTTCGGAGGTTGGCCCATGATACCCAGTGGAATGACCCAGCCCTGAGACACTAGTACCGAAGAGGTCTTTCTAACCAGTTAAAAGACCAACTGGTACAATATCCCTTGCCTGATAGCTTGGATCAGCTCATGCAGTTATCCATTCGGGTGGATAGACGGCTGAGAGAGCGCAGGCTTGAAAGGGAGACAGAGGTTTCCTTCTTTCCCAAGGGAACCTCAGACTCTGAGGAATTTTCCGAGGAGCCTATGCAGATTGGGGCTACCCGCCTCTCCTCGCGTGAGAAGACGCGGAGGAGACAGCAGGGGTTATGTTTGTACTGTGGGAATAAAGGTCATGTGGTAGAATCATGCCCAGAAAAGCCGGAAAACTTCAGGGCCTGAGGGTGATGGGAATATCCTGTCAGGTCAGAAGTCGGAATTTCCCAAGAAGACTTATCATTCCGGTGACCTTGAAGATCCTCGGTCAAACTGTCAAGACTGAGGCCTTTGTGGACAGTGGGGCCGACGGGGTTTTTATGGACCGCCAATTCGCCCTGAAACACTCTGTTCCCTTAGTACCCTTGGCATCGGAAATTGAGATTTGTGGGTTAAACGGGGAACCATTATCCCAGGGTAAAATTACCTCTTGCACTAGCCAGATTTCTTTGTTTATTGGAGCCACACACTCTGAAAAATTGTCCTTTTATGTGACTGTCTGTACTTTTGCCCCATTGGTGTTGGGGTTACCCTGGTTAAGGGCCCACAATCCTCAATTTGACTGGGTCTCTGGGGAGATTCTTAGTTGGGGTACTGATTGTTTCAGGAGTTGCTTGAGCCTTCCAGTCAGGCTTTCGCAGCTAAGTTTGCCAGGATTGCCAGGATGTTATGCAGATTTTGCGGACGTGTTCTCCAAAAGAGTTGCAGATGTACTACCTCCCCATCACCCCTATGACTGTGCCATTGATTTGTTGCCGAATGCTAAGCTTCCCAAGAGCAGGTTGTACTCCCTGTCACGTCCTGAGACTCAGGCTATGGCAGAGTACATTCAGGAGAACTTGGCTAAGGGATTTATCAGACCTTCACAGTCTCCAGTTGGGTCGGGGTTCTTCTTCGTGGGTAAAAAGGACGGTTCGTTGCGACCCTGCATCGACTTCAGGGAATTGAACCGTATCACGATTAAAAACTCATACCCACTGCCTCTCATTTCGGTCTTGTTTGACCAGCTTCGTACTGCCACCATTTTTTCTAAGATTGACCTACGCGGTGCGTACAATCTAATCCGAATAAGAGAGGGGGATGAATGGAAGACTGCCTTTAATACCCACTATGGGCATTATGAATATTTGGTGATGCCTTTTGGGCTCTGTAATGCCCCGGCAGTCTTCCAGGACTTCATGAACGATGTGCTCAGGGAAAATTTTGATAGATTCTTAGTTGTTGTTATGAGCCACGGCTGTGGCTCATTCCTGTTTTGCAGTTTTGTTCTGTATTTCATGTTATACTTCTGTTTATGTTCCCCGTGGGTGTCATGGGGTGCTCGGAGCTCACCCTTAAGGAGGGGATACTGTTATGAACCACAGGTAGTGGTTCATTCCTATTTTATGTTTATAAAGTTGTCTTGCATGCCAGGATTTCCTGTTGCTCTGTTTTAGAATACTCTTGTCTGCTGCCGCTGGTGAGTCTGTGTAATTGCAGCTTGTTCCCTTGTGTTCAGCCTCACCTGGCTGCTAATTGCATCTGGTCAGTTTGGAATCATGCAACAAGGCAGCTGCATGGGATTATTAATTAGGCCTCTCTGTTATATGCTGGCTGTTTGCAATTCACAGATGCTGGTGATATTCCTTGGTTTGCAGTCTGCTTGAGTTCTGAGCTTGGTTCCTGCTAGTTCCTGAGCTTCCTGTGTCGATTCCTGTGTCAGTCCCTGTGTTGATTCCTATGTCTGATCCCGTGTCCTGCCGTGAGGCGTTCCTGTCCTGAGGTCCAGTACCGTTGCCTGTGCAAGTTTCTGGCTTCTTGGTGTCCACCGGTCTGTCGTTTGGGATTCTGCCTGTCCTCCAGTTCTGAGAGTCTGTGTCAGCAGCATTGGGAGTTCCTGTCCGTTTGCCAGTATTCGTACCGGTTCCGTGAGTAGCGGCACGGCCGCGTCCGTCGGCCTAGGCCGCTGTATTCCCTTATTATTTCTGTCACTGGTGTTTTGCAGAGGGTTCTGCTTATGCTGTCACCGCCGGTACACAAAAGTATTGTGTCGGCGTGTGGTCAGCATTTCCTTTGTTGTTCTTTTCCTTTGGCGGCAAGCCGCACATACTTTGGTTTTAGGTTTGTTAGTAGCCCCTGGCCTTGTTGTTTAGTCAGAGGGCCCCTTGTTATCACCCTGTCTCGGTTCACTCTTTGTCTCTCATTAAGACCTGAGGGGGCATCGAAGTTGGGCAGACGTAATCCGCCCTTCAAACGCGGCTGCCATGGGCTCAAGCAACCATAGTCTCGCAAGAGTGTACTGACAGCACGGGTGAGACAACGGAGATAGGGCGCCAGGGGCTATTCCCTTTCCATTCCCCTTTCCCAGCATTACGTCCTGGTGCTCTGGACTCGCTTCATAACATCTCCCTTGTTCTGAGCACCAGGAACCTAACAGTTGTATACTTAGATGACATCCTAATCTTCTCCCATTCCCTGGAGGAACATCGGAAGCATGTACGCTTAGTCCTCCAGAAACTCAGAGACCACCGGCTTGGGGCGAAGCTGGAGAAGTGCGAATTTGAAGTTCAGCAAATCGCATTTCTAGGATATATTATCTCCCCAGAAGGTTTCCAAATGGAGGGTTCCAAGGTACAGGCAGTCCTGGATTGGGTGCAGCCCACTAGTTTGAAGGCGCTTCAGCGTTTTCTGGGCTTTGCAAATTTTTATAGACGATTTATCGCTGGATTTTCGTCTATAGTGGCGCCCTTGGTGGCACTCACTAAGAAAGGGGCGGATGTTGCTCACTGGTCTTTTGCCCGTCTCAAAAGGGCATTTGTCTCGGCCAAGGTGCTGCGACACCCAGATCCAGAGCGTCCTTTTGTGGTGGAGGTGGATGCCTCTGAGATGGGTATTGGGGCAGTGCTCTCTCAGATGGGGGTGTCTGATAATCGCCTTCATCCCTGTGCTTACTTTTCCCGTAAATTTTCGCCTGCCGAGATGAATTATGACGTGGGTAACCGGGAATTGTTGGCTATTAAGGATGCACTCGAGGAGTGGAGACACTGGCTTGAGGGGGCTAAGTTTGTGGTCTCAATTCTCACCGACCATAAGAATTTGGCATATTTAGAGTCAGCGAAGCGCCTCAATGCCAGGCAGGCACGATGGGCTTTGTTTTTAGCTCGCTTTAATTTTTTGATAACATATCGCCCTGGGTCAAAAAATATCAAGGCTGATGCGCTCTCGCAGAGTTTTGCTCCAATCCAGGAGACCACCGAGGAGCCATTGCCCATTGTGTCCCCATCATGTATTAAAGTGGGCATTACCCAGGACCTCTTGTCATTAGTCCTTAGAGCACAGGAGCAGGCTCCTCCAGACCTTCCGGTAGGTCTTTTGTTTGTGCCTCCTAGGTTAAGACAGCGAGTGTTCCTGGAATTCCATGCCAAGAAGTCGGCAGGTCACCCGGGTATTGCCAGAACTCGGGAGTTGCTATCTAGGGCGGTGTGGTGGCCCTCGGTGGCTAGGGATGTGGATCAGTGGGTTCGGGCATGTGACATCTGTGCCCGAAATAAGACTCCTAGAGGGGTTCCTGTTGGCCCATTACATCCACTCTCTATTCCATCTAAGCCATGGACCCACATTTCCATGGATTTTGTGGTGGACTTGCCCAAATCCTCGGGGATGACAGCCATCTGGGTTGTCGTTGACAGGTTTTCTAAGATGGCGCACTTTGTTCCATTGGTTGGGCTGCCATCGGCCAGACGCCTGTCTGAATTATTTATGCTGCATGTTGTGCGCCTCCACGGGTTGCAACTTGATGTGGTCTCTGACCGCGGATCCCAGTTTGTGGCCAAATTCTGGAGGGCATTTTGTTCCGATCTCCAGATTTCTGTCAGCTTGTCGTCAAGCTACCATCCGCAGTCTAATGGGCAGACTGAAAGGGTGAACCAGTCCTTGGAGCAGTTCCTCAGGTGTTATGTCTCCAAGTGTCAGACTGACTGGGTGGCTCATCTGTCCATGGCGGAGTTTGCCTATAACAACGCGGCTCACTCTGCTACAGGGATCTCTCCCTTCCTTTGTGTGTATGGGCATCATCCTAAGGCCAATTCTTTTGATCCCCTGGACTCCACGCCTGGTGGTTCCTTTGTGGTTTCGGTCCTTAGAGGTATTTGGAGGAAAGTGAAGAAAGCCCTTGTGTCTGTGTCATTAGTGACCAAAAGGGTTTTTGATAAGCGGAAAAGACCCTGCAGCTTCAAATTAGGAGACTTCGTCTGGTTGTCTACCAAGAATTTGAAGTTGAGACAGCCATCTCATAATTAGGCCCCCGGTTCATCGGTCCTTATAAGATCACTAGGGTTATCAATCCGGTGGCATTTCAGTTAGATCTACCCCGTTCTTTGGGTATCAATAAAACATTTCATTGTTCCCTTTTAAAATGGGCGATTAGTAATCCTTCCAGTGGAAGACCTTCCCCTCTTCTGATACGTGGCCAGAGGGAGTTTGTTGTTGAAAGGATTCTTGACTCCAAGATGGTTCGGGGTCGGCTGTCATTTTTGGTGCACTGGAAGAAGTATGGCCCGTAGGAGCGGTCGTGGGTGCGCAGTTGTGATCTTCATGCCCCCAGACTGATACGCTCTTTCTTCTCGCAGTTCCCCGATAAACCCGGTGGTAGGGGTTCTTTGACCCCTCGTCAGAGGGGGGGTACTGTTAGGGTCTCCTGCTCTGTGCTGCCACGTCGTCATGGCAACCGGGAGACAAGTGCTAGCGGAGTAACCTGAGCGCAGCTGATACTCCGGTTCGGGTCTTTTGCTGTGCAGTGGTTACAGGCTCTGTGCACGGCAGGGGATCCGGTGCTGGTTTTTGTGCTCACAGTCTGTGAGGTCTGAGTGGGGCGTGGACAGCACCTGCTATATAAACCCTCTTCTCAGGTTAGGCAGATGCTGCTGATTCTTTGTTGGTTAGTCAGTTCCTGAAAGCTAGCTAGTACTGTGTAAACTTTGTATTTGTTTGTTGCTTACTGCAAATAGGCCTTGGGATTTGGTATTACACTCTGCCAATCCAGACCTAGCAGTAAGACTGGAGTCAGTCGTTTAACCTGCTGGGGTTCTTTTGCTACTCTGTGAACCTAGCAAGTTTGCGGCTGTATTCTCAGACTTGCCTGCCAAAATCCTTTCTCACTGTGCAAGGTGTTCAGGTGTCAGTTTAGTGGCAGTAAGCTGAACCAGTGCACTGCAAGTGAGGACTAGGATTGTGGAGACTCTCCTTGTGTCTATTATTCCATCTCTGACCAAGGAGTTTACTGCCACACCCGTTGGTAACCCTTTAGGGTTTTGCTGTTTCCCTTAGCAACAGCATTTCGGGTTCTCTACGTATTAAATCACTACATCTCGCTTCTTTCCATCTGAACATTCCTAATACTAGGGAGACACCCAGTTTCTTAGCCTTTGGGCTTCTCTGTTCACTTTGTGTTTATTTTGTTACCCTATCACCTTCTGTGTATGTAATGTCATATTCCCCAGTCTGTCTGTGAGTTCATTTGTTTTGCATCCCTCACCGTTCAGACACCAGTACATTCCTGCTGGCACTGGTGTGCATAACACATATATAGTAGTGTCCATATTACAATAGAAATATATAGTAATGCCCAATAATAAGACATATATAGTAGTGCCCCACATTACAACAGAAATATAAAGTAATGCCCCATAATAATAGACATATATAGTAATGCCCCCATAATAACAGACATATATAGTAATGCCCCCATAATAATAGAAATATATATTAATGCCCCATAATAATAGAAATATATAGTAATGCCCCCATAATAATAGAAATATATAGTAGTGTCCACATTACAATAGAAATATATAGCAATGCCCCCATAATAATAGAAATATATATTAGTGTCCACATTCCAATAGAAATATATAGTAATACCCCCATAATAAAATAAATATATAGTAATACATCCATAATAAAAGTAATATATAGTAGTGTCCACATTACAATATCATTATATGGTAATGACCCATAATAATAGAAATATATAGTAGTGTCCCACATTATAATAGAAATATATAGTAATGCCCCCATAATAATAGACATATATATTTGTGTCCACATTATATTAAAAAAATAATTACCCCACACTGTGAAGCCAGAGACATGCCCAGCAGCCCAGCCTGTGAAGAACAAAAGCCGCTCAGTGCCGATGCATCACTCGAGCCGAGTGAAGGGAAACAGCTGGACATTGCGGGAAAAGGCACCTAGCTCAGTCCGCACGCTCCTCTCTTCGTGCCAGCCATGGCTGCCAGGAGAGGAAACATGATATGATCTCATGGCGTCACCGTCGTGCTCCCTGTAGCCCTGACAATGTGGAAGGTGCCGTCATGCTGCCGAACACCACGGTCTTGTTGCTAGGCAGCGCATTATAATTGCGGTAATGGCAGTCACAGGTGCAAAGTGCTCAGTGGGTGGTACTGCATACCTGCTACCAAATTCTTAAGGGTACTCTGTTCCCGAGTTTACCCGAATACTTGCACCACTGGTGTCCAATCACTTTTGTCTACATAGTGTAAATGGCATCTGGAGGCATGTGATGGCATGTATGAAGCATGAGGCACAATCTGATGGCATAGAATACGCATGTGGGGGGGGGTTCTGATGTGATATAAGTAACATGTCGAGGAGTCTGATAGCAAAAAAGAGGTATGTAGAGAGGTCTTGTGGAGTAAAGAGCTTATGGGGTGTATTCAAATCAAGTTGAATTTCCCGAATTTCCCATCGGAAAAACTGGAGTTTAAGGTCGAATCCAGAATCAACCTATTCAATCCAACTCCTGTTTATCTGACAAGTCAGAAAATCTGAATTGCCGGAAAGCATGTGGATCGGCGGATTAGCCGCAGATCAACATGTTTTGTTGGATTCGTGGGCCAAATCCGACAGGTTTTAGCCCTGTTTCCAACAATGTCAATCCGACTTTAAAATCAGAATCAGAATCAGCCTTATTGGCTAGGTATACTAGGAATTTGATTTTGGTTTACAGTGCAGCAGCCAGGAAGGGGGGACGGGGGGATGGGGAGGGGGAATATATGCAGTATACAGCTTAAGTAAAAGTACACAATGGCCCTCATTCCGAGTTGTTCGCTCGCAAGCTGCTTTTAGCAGCTTTGCACACGCTAAGCCGCCGCCTACTGGGAGTGAATCTTAGCATAGTAAAATTGCGAACGAAAGATTAGCAGAATTGCGAATAGACACTTCTTAGCAGTTTCTGAGTAGCTCCACACTTACTCGGCAACTGCGATCAGTTCAGTCAGTTTCGTTCCTGGTTTGACGTCACAAACACACCCAGCGTTCGCCCAGACACTCCCCCATTTCTTCAGACACTCCCGCGTTTTTCCCAGAAACGGCAGCGTTTTTTCACACACACCCATAAAACGGCCAGTTTCCGCCCAGAAACACCCACTTCCTGTCAATCACATTACGATCACCAGAACGAAGAAAAAAAAACACGTAATGCCGTGAGTAAAATTCCTAACTGCATAGCAAATTTACTTGGCGCAGTCGCAGTGCGAACATTGCGCATGCGCAATTAGCGGAAAATCGCTGCGATGCGAAGAAAATTACCGAGCGAACAACTCGGAATGACCACCAGTGTACGTTACAATCAGAAGATTGGAGTAGAGCGACTGCACAGTCAACCCGGCGGTTTGTCAGGAGTTCAGCAGGTGGACTGCTTGAGGAAAGAAGCTTTTGAGGCTTCTATTGGTTCTGGTGGGAATGGCCCTGTATCTTTTTCCTGATGGCAGCAGGTTGAGCTTGCCATAGCCCGGGTGAGGCGGATCATTGACTATCCTGGTCGCTCTTTTTTTGGCTCTGGACCAGTACAGGTCGTGGACAGGTGGGAGGTCAACTCCTATGATCTTCTCAGCAGACCTTACCACTCTTTGGAGCCTGCGTTTATCTCTCTCACTGGCGGAGCTATACCAGATGATAATCGTGGAGCAGAAAACGATTCTACAATTGCGGAGTAGAAGAGGAGCAGGAGATTCTGTAAGATGTTAAACTTCTTAAGTTGCCTTAGGAAGAACAGCCTCTGCTGCACCTTTCCGATGGTGACATCTGCATTTGGTCGCCACTTGAGGTCTCTAGAGATCGTGGTCCCCAGGAACTTGAAGGAGTCCACTAGCGACACCACACTATCGGCTATGATTAGTGGGGGTGCTTCCACTGGGTTCTTCCTAAAGTCTACTATCATCTCGACAGTTTTAAGTGGGTTGAGCTCTAGGTTGTTACAGCTACACCACCGGGCCAACCGATCCACTTCCCGTCTATAGTCCGATTTGTCCCCTTCTCTTATGAGGCCGATGACGGTGGTGTCGTCGGCTAATTTAATGATTTTAACTGACTGAGACTCAGAGGAACACTCATAAGTGTACAGAGAGAAGAGCAGGGGTGAGAGGACACAGCCCTGGGTTGCCCAGTACTGATGGACCGAGCTTGGGAGGTGAATCCCCCTGCTTTGACCACCTGTATTCTGTCGGTCAGAAAGTCCAGAATCCAGGAACAGGTTGCTTCTGGGACCCCTTGGCGGAGTAGTTTGTGGTAGAGAATGTTAGGGGAGATTGTGCTGAAGGCTGAGCTGAAGTCTACAAACAGGATCCTCGTACAGGCCCAGGTTGACAGCATCCTCAATGCACCAATTCGCTTGGTAGGCAAACTGAAGGGGGTCTAGATGGGGATTGGTCACAGCTTTAAGGTGGTTCAGAACCAGGTGCTTGAACACTTTCATGACCACAGACGTCAGTGAAATCAGTCTGTAGTCGTTCAGATTTGTGATAGTAGGTTTCTTGGGAATCAAAACGATTGTGGAGATTTTGAAGCAGGAGGGAACTTTGTGTATTTCTAGCAATTTATTAAATATTTTGGAGAATATCGGGGCTAGCTGACCGGCGCATGCCCTCAGGGTAGATGGGGATACTCAGTCAGGACCGGGTGCCTTCCTTAGATTGATCCTCTTGAACATCTCCTCAATCAGAGGTGAAAGCAGTGGGGAGGAGTTGGTGTGGTTCATAGGGAGCTTCTTTGTCGAACCTGTTGTTGAAGAGGTTCAGCTTGTTTGGTAGCCTCTGGTTCATGGCAGAGTGCTTTGCGGGTGTCTTGTAGTTGGTGATGGTCTGCATACCTTTCCATACGGATACATGGTCCTTGGTTGAGAGATCTTTTGCCAGCTTATCCGAGAACTGCTTTTTCACCTGCCTGATTCCTTTCGCTAGGGAGTTCCTAGTGCGGTTGTATAGCACTCTGTCTTCGCTAGTGATGTGCATCGGAAATTTTTCGGGTTTTGTGTTTTGGTTTTGGGTTCGGTTCCGCGGCAGTGTTTTGGGTTCGAACGCGTTTTGGCAAAACCTCACAGAATTTTTTTTGTCGGATTCGGGTGTGTTTTGGATTCGGGTGTTTTTTTCAAAAAACCCTAAAAAACAGCTTAAATCATTGAATTTGGGGGTCATTTTGATCCCATAGTATTATTAACCTCAATAACCATAATTTACACTCATTTACAGTCTATTCTGAACACCTCACACCTCACAATATTATTTTTAGTCCTAAAATTTGCACCGAGGTCGCTGGATGGCTAAGCTAAGCGACCCAAGTGGCCGACACAAACACCTGGCCCATCTAGGAGTGGCACTGCAGTGTCAGGCAGGATGGCCCTTCCAAAAAATACTCCCCAAACAGCACATGACGCAAAGAAGAAAAAAAAGAGGCGCAATGAGGTAGCTGTGTGAGTAAGCTAAGCGACCCTAGTGGCCGACACAAACACCTGGCCCATCTAGGAGTGGCACTGCAGTGTCAGGCAGGATGGCCCTTCCAAAAAATACTCCCCAAACAGCACATGACGCAAAGAAGAAAAAAAAGAGGCGCAATGAGGTAGCTGTGTGAGTAAGCTAAGCGACCCTAGTGGCCGACACAAACACCTGGCCCATCTAGGAGTGGCACTGCAGTGTCAGGCAGGATGGCCCTTCCAAAAACTACTCCCCAAACAGCACATGACGCAAAGAAGAAAAAAAAGAGGCGCAATGAGGTAGCTGTGTGAGTAAGCTAAGCGACCCTAGTGGCCGACACAAACACCTGGCCCATCTAGGAGTTGCACTGCAGTGTCAGGCAGGATGGCCCTTCCAAAAAATACTCCCCAAACAGCACATGACGCAAAGAAGGAAAAAAGAGGCGCAATGAGGTAGCTGTGTGAGTAAGCTAAGCGACCCTAGTGGCCGACACAAACACCTGGCCCATCTAGGAGTGGCACTGCAGTGTCAGGCAGGATGGCCCTTCCAAAAAATACTCCCCAAACAGCACATGACGCAAAGAAGAAAAAAAAGAGGCGCAATGAGGTAGCTGTGTGAGTAAGCTAAGCGACCCTAGTGGCCGACACAAACACCTGGCCCATCTAGGAGTGGCACTGCAGTGTCAGGCAGGATGGCCCTTCCAAAAACTACTCCCCAAACAGCACATGACGCAAAGAAGAAAAAAAAGAGGCGCAATGAGGTAGCTGTGTGAGTAAGCTAAGCGACCCTAGTGGCCGACACAAACACCTGGCCCATCTAGGAGTGGCACTGCAGTGTCAGGCAGGATGGCCCTTCCAAAAAATACTCCCCAAACAGCACATGACGCAAAGAAGAAAAAAAGAGGCGCAATGAGGTAGCTGTGTGAGTAAGCTAAGCGACCCTAGTGGCCGACACAAACACCTGGCCCATCTAGGAGTGGCACTGCAGTGTCAGGCAGGATGGCCCTTCCAAAAAATACTCCCCAAACAGCACATGACGCAAAGAAGAAAAAAAAGAGGCGCAATGAGGTAGCTGTGTGAGTAAGCTAAGCGACCCTAGTGGCCGACACAAACACCTGGCCCATCTAGGAGTGGCACTGCAGTGTCAGGCAGGATGGCCCTTCCAAAAAATACTCCCCAAACAGCACATGACGCAAAGAAAAATGAAAGAAAAAAGAGGTGCAAGATGGAATTGTCCTTGGGCCCTCCCACCCACCCTTATGTTGTATAAACAGGACATGCACACTTTAACCAACCCATCATTTCAGCGACAGGGTCTGCCACACGACTGTGACTGAAATGACTGGTTGGTTTGGGCCCCCACCAAAAAAGAAGCAATCAATCTCTCCTTGCACAAACTGGCTGTACAGAGGCAAGATGTCCACCTCATCATCATCGTCCGATTCATCACCCCTTTCACTGTGTACATCCCCCTCCTCACAGATTATTAATTCGTCCCCACTAGAATCCACCATCTCAGATCCCCTTGTACTTTCTGGAGGCAATTGCTGCTGGTGAATGTCTCCATGGAGTAATTGATTATAATTCATTTTAATGAACATCATCTTCTCCACATTTTCTGGAAGTAGCCTCGTACGCCGATTGCTGACAAGGTGAGCGGCGGCACTAAACACTCTTTCGGAGTACACACTGGAGGGAGGGCAACTTAGGTAGAATAAAGCCAGTTTGTGCAAGGGCCTCCAAATTGCCTCTTTTCCCTGCCAGTATACGTACGGACTGTCTGACATGCCTACTTGGATGCGGTCACTCATATAATCCTTCACCATTCTTTCAATGGTGAGAGAATCATATGCAGTGACAGTAGATGACATGTCAGTAATCATTGGCAGGTCCTTCAGTCCGGACCAGATGTCAGCATCAGCAGTCGCTCCAGACTGCCCTTCATCACCGCCAGCGGGTGGGCTCGGAATTCGTAGCCTTTTCCTCGCACCCCCAGTTGCGGGAGAATGTGAAGGAGGAGATGTTGACAGGTCGCGTTCCGCTTGACTTGACAATTTTCTCACCAGCAGTTCTTTGAACCCCTGCAGACTTGTGTCTGCCGTAAAGAGAGATCCAACGTAGGTTTTAAATCTAGGATCGAGCACGGTGGCCAAAATGTAGTGCTCTGATTTCAACAGATTGACCACACGTGAATCCTGGTTAAGCGAGTGAAGGGCTCCATCCACAAGTCCCACATGCCTAGCGGAATCGCTCTGTTTTAGCTCCTCCTTCAATGCCTCCAGCTTCTTCTGCAAAAGCCTGATGAGGGGAATGACCTGACTCAGGCTGGCAGTGTCTGAACTGACTTCACGTGTGGCAAGTTCAAAGGGCAGCAGAACCTTGCACAACGTTGAAATCATTCTCCACTGCGCTTGAGTCAGGTGCATTCCCCCTCCTTTGCCTATATCGTGGGCAGATGTATAGGCTTGAATGGCCTTTTGCTGCTCCTCCATCCTCTGAAGCATATAGAGGGTTGAATTCCACCTCGTTACCACCTCTTGCTTCAGATGATGGCAGGGCAGGTTCAGGTTTTTTTGGTGGTGCTCCAGTCTTCTGTACGCGGTGCCTGCACGCCGAAAGTGGCCCGCAATTCTTCTGGCCACCGACAGCATCTCTTGCACGCCCCTGTCGTTTTTTAAATAATTCTGCACCACCAAATTCAAGGTATGTGCAAAACATGGGACGTGCTGGAATTTGCCCAGATGTAATGCACGCACAATATTGCTGGCGTTGTCCGATGCCACAAATCCCCAGGAGAGTCCAATTGGGGTAAGCCATTCTGCGATGATCTTCCTCAGTTGCCGTAAGAGGTTGTCAGCTGTGTGCGTATTCTGGACAGCGGTGATACAAAGCGTAGCCTGCCTAGGAACGAGTTGGCGTTTGCGAGATGCTGCTACTGGTGCCGCCGCTGCTGTTCTTGCAGCGGGAGGCAATACATCTACCCAGTGGGCTGTCACAGTCATGTAGTCCTGAGTCTGCCCTGCTCCACTTGTCCACATGTCCGTGGTTAAGTGGACATTGGGTACAACTGCATTTTTTAGGACACTGTGGAGTCTTTTTCTGACGTCCGTGTACATTCTTGGTATCGCCTGCCTAGAGAAGTGGAACCTAGATGGTATTTGGTAACGGGGGCACACTACCTCAAGAAATTGTCTAGTTCCCTGTGAACTAACGGCGGATACCGGACGCACGTCTAACACCAACATAGTTGTCAAGGCCTCAGTTATCCGCTTTGCAACAGGATGACTGCTGTGATATTTCATCTTCCTCGCAAAGGACCGTTGGACAGTCAATTGCTTACTGGAAGTAGTACAAGTGGTCTTCCGACTTCCCCTCTGGGATGACGATCGACTCCCAGCAGCAACAACAGCAGCGCCAGCAGCAGTAGGCGTTACACTCAAGGATGCATCGGAGGAATCCCAGGCAGGAGAGGACTCGTCAGACTTGCCAGTGACATGGCCTGCAGGACTATTGGCTTTCCTGGGTAAGGAGGAAATTGACACTGAGGGAGTTGGTGGTGTGGTTTGCGCGAGCTTGGTTACAAGAGGAAGGGATTTACTGGTCAGTGGACTGCTTCCGCTGTCGCCCAAAGTTTTTGAACTTGTCACTGACTTATTATGAATGCGCTGCAGGTGACGTATAAGGGAGGATGTTCCGAGGTGGTTAACGTCCTTACCCCTACTTATTACAGCTTGACAAAGGCAACACACGGCTTGACACCTGTTGTCCGCATTTCTGTTGAAATACTTCCACACTGAAGAGCTGATTTTTTTGGTATTTTCACCAGGCATGTCAATGGCCATATTCCTCCCACGGACAACAGGTGTCTCCCCGGGTGCCTGACTTAAACAAACCACCTCACCATCAGAATCCTCCTTGTCAATTTCCTCCCCAGCGCCAGCAACACCCATATCCTCCTCATCCTGGTGTACTTCAACACTGACATCTTCAATCTGACTATCAGGAACTGGACTGCGGGTGCTCCTTTCAACACTTGCAGGGGGCGTGCAAATGGTGGAAGGCGCAAGCTCTTCCCGTCCAGTGTTGGGAAGGTCAGGCATCGCAACCGACACAATTGGACTCTCCTTTGGGATTTGTGATTTCGAAGAACGCACAGTTCTTTGCTGTGCTTTTGCCGCAAGTCTTTTCTTTTTTCTAGCGAGAGGATGAGTGCTTCCATCCTCATGTGAAGCTGAACCACTAGCCATGAACATAGGCCAGGGCCTCAGCCGTTCCTTGCCACTCCGTGTCGCAAATGGCATATTGGCAAGTTTACGCTTCTCCTCAGCTTTTAATTTTGATTTTTGGGTCATTTTTTTACTGATCTTTTGTGTTTTGGATTTTACATGCTCTGTACTATGACATTGGGCATCGGCCTTGGCAGACGACGTTGATGGCATTTCATCGTCTCGGCCATGACTAGTGGCAGCAGCTTCAGCACGAGGTGGAAGTGGATCTTGATCTTTCCCTATTTTTTTAACCTCCACATTTTTGTTCTCCATATTTTGCGCACAACTAAAAGCCACCACAGGTATACAATGTAGATGGATGGATAGTATAGTATTACTTATACTTATGGATGACGAGTGCACTGACGACAGAGAGGTAGGTACAGCCATGGCCTACCGTACTGCTGCTTAGTGCTTATATATAAATATAATATACTGTATAACGGACCTGGTGGACAGTGTCAGCAGACTGCTAAACTAGTATGAAGAAAGAAAAAAAAAACACCACAGGTATACAATGTAGATGGATGGATAGTATAGTATTACTTATACTTATGGACGACGAGTGCACTGACGACACAGAGGTAGGTACAGCCATGGCCTACCGTACTGCTGCTTAGTGCTTATATATATGATATACTGTATAACGGACCTGGTGGACACTGTCAGCAGACTGCTAAACAAACTAGTATGAAGAAAGAAAAAAAAAACACCACAGGTATACAATGTAGATGGATGGATAGTATAGTATTACTTATACTTATGGACGACGAGTGCACTGACGACACAGAGGTAGGTACAGCCGTGGCCTACCGTACTGCTGCTTAGTGCTTCTATATAAATATAAGATACTGTATAACGGACCTGGTGGACAGTGTCAGCAGACTGCTAAACTAGTATGAAGAAAGAAAAAAAAAAACACCACAGGTATACAATGTAGATGTATGGATAGTATAGTATTACTTATACTTATGGACGACGAGTGCACTGATGACACAGAGGTAGGTACAGCTGTGGCCTACCGTACTGCTGCTTAGTGCTTATATATAAATATAATATACTGTATAACGGACCTGGTGGACAGTGTCAGCAGACTGCTAAACAAACTAGTATGAAGGAAAAAAAAAAAACACCACATGTATACAATGTAGATGGATGGATAGTATAGTATTACTTATACTTATGGACGACGAGTGCACTGACGACACAGAGGTAGGTACAGCCGTGGCCTACCGTACTGCTGCTTAGTGCTTATATATAAATATAATATACTGTGTGTATAACGGACCTGGTGGACAGTGTCAGCAGACTGCTAAACTAGTATGAAGAAAGAAAAAAAAAACACCACAGGTATACAATGTAGATGGATGGATAGTATAGTATTACTTATGCTTATCCACAGTGAGGTCATCCAGCCACGTCTCTGTGAAGCAAAGGACAGATGACCCGGCAACACCTGACCTCGCACAGCCTAGGAGGAGGGACAGCTTGTTTGTCAGTGAGCGCACATTTGAGAGTACGATCGCAGGGAGTGTTGACCTATGCCCTTTCCGCCGCCACTTCACTAGGGAGCCCGTGCTTCGGCCTCTCCTCCTAGCCCTTGGTGTCCTGCTAGGGCCTGCGTTGTCTTTCGCCCGCCATCACGCCCTCTGCTGTGCTGGCTGCATAGTTGCTGCATGTGCGGGGTGCGGTACAGTTTGAGAGGGCTGCGTCAGGGCCAGCTGGGGACAGGGGGTCTCCATCGCTAGTCGCAGGGCCGCTCGCCAGGATGTGCGTGCGAGGGTGTTCTCCTTGTGGGCTGCGCCGGGGAGCCATGGCTTTGCCGCAGCATTTGGCCCCTCTTCTGCTGTCCCTGGTGTTGCCTCTGCTTCGGCTTCCGCGTATCGGTCTCCTTAAGGGGATACTAGGGTTGAGGACACCCTGTCTGGAGGTAGCGGGGAGGGTAACACTGCCATACTGGGATTGTCACAGCCGGGCCAGGTCTATGTCATGGGAAGCCATACCTTTCAGGGTGGTCACAGCACCTCCGCCTATCCGTGCAAGTCCTCGTCCGGGCTGGTGCTCCTCCGCATCCTCAGCAGCGGGAGCCCCCGATCTGCTCGCCGGCAGCTCTGCCGGGCACGGCCAGGGCAGTTGGGCTGAGGGCTGGGGGCCGTGAGGGGGATCACCAGGGGCAGGGTCAGTTGGAGGCCTGGGTGGCCTAGATGGAGCTGCCAGCGGGGGTCGCTGCCTGTATCTTCCTGGTGATACATCCTGCCGGGGCCGCAGATGGTCAGCGTTTTTCGGCCGGGGGAGCCGTCCGCCATCCCTTTGCTAACTTCGGGAGCCTCGTCCATGCCGGGGGAGCCAGCCTGCCCGCCCGCTGCTACCTGTGTTCCCAGGGGCCATGGCAAACTCTGCTAGGCCGTCTGCATCTCGACTGGGGGGTAGCGTCCCGTCACCGCCGCTGTCGGAGCCTCGTCCATGCCGGGGGAGCCAGCCTGCCCGCCTGCCACTGCCTGTGGTTACGGGGACTGCGCAATCTCTGCTGGGCCGTCTGCGAGGGCCTCAATGGCGGTGCGGGCCACGAGAGCCACCAATCTTCCGACCAGCCGTTCAGATGCTGATGGGGTTCGTCTGGGGGTAAGTGGCGGGCCGTGCTCCATCTCAGGAGGATCTTCCTGCTGTACATGGTTGTTCCCCTCACAGGGGAGGTAGTTGAGGGCTAGGGGAGACAAGGGGGTATTTTGGGGGAGCTGCACTACTCCGTGGAAGCCCTCTGCGGCGCCATAAACTCAAAAGTCGGATTGGCATTGTCGGGAATGTCCAAATCCGACAGGGCTTAGCCCCGTTTCCGACAATATCAATCTGACTTTAAAAAAAGTTGGGAACGGCCAAATCCAACATTCAATACTGAAAGGAAAGGTTGCAATATCAATTGAATATACCCCTACTGTATGTCGGATATCTGATGCCACAGACATACTCAGGTTCTTTTTCGTACAGTCTAAAAGAAACAGAATGAGAAAACCTTTTTTGAGGCACAAACATGAAAAAAATATTGTCAAATGTAACTTTTATAAATGATCCTATTATGATAAGTGAGCACAAAAGGTGACAGAAGAGCCGTAAAGAACATCTCTCTGTCTCTGTCTCTCTATAAAAGAATAAGCATGTTTGTACCTGAATATCAGCCACAGCTCTCAAGGTGAAGCTACCAAATTTTACACAGTTATTTAGTCTAAAAATTAAGCACATAGCGTCAATACAACAGAGCGACAAATATTGAAAACATAATTTTTGGGTTGTAAACAATAATTTGATAGAAAAGGAAACCTCGCGACAACATGACATAACGTCAATGCGACAAAGCAACAAGTATTGCGACAATTGCATTTTTTAAGTGAAAGTATAACTTTAAATAATATTTGTATGTATGTCATACAGAAGGATATTTGGTTGTGGCAAAGAAGAAGACACTTATATTGTTAGAATACCACTAATAATATTTGAAATCCGTTTCAATTTAAATGCCTGCAATTTCCAAAACTTACGTTTTGCCATGTCAATCAATAAATCTCAGGGACAAACACTTAGGGGCTAATTCAGACCTGATCGCTATGTTGCGTTTTCGTACAGTGGGCGATCAGGTCTAAACTGCGCATGCGTATGTACCGCAATGCGCAGGCGCATCACACGGGTGCAAAGCGGATTGCCGCTCAGCGATGGGTTTGTGCGAAGGATCCATTCGCACGGGCGTTCGCAAGGAGATTGACAGATAGAAGGCGTTTGTGGGTGGTAACCAACCTTTTTCTGGGAGTGTTTGGAAAAACGCAGGCGTGTTCAAGCGTTTGCAGGGAGGGTTCCTGACGTCAATTCCGGTCCCGGACAGGCTGTGATCGCAGCAGCTGAGTAAGTCCTGGGCTACTCAGAGACTGCACAAAATCTATTTGTACAGCTCTGCTACACATGCATTCGCACACTTGCACAGCTAAAACACACTCCCCTGTGGGCGGCGACTATCTGATCGCAGCAGTGCAAATCTCGCTTGCTAGCAATCAGGTCTGAATTAGCCCCTTAATGTTTTTGGGCTTCAACTACAAGAGGACTGCTTCTCCCATGGCAACTGTATGTAGAATACTGTATAGTAGGAACGGGTTGGGTATGGGATCCCGGCGGTCGGAATCCCGGCGGTCAAAATAGCGAGGCCGGAATTCCGACCGTCGGAATGCCGGCAGGGGGGCAAGCGGAACAGGATTTCGACCGCCGGGATTCCAACTACATCCCGTAGGAACAGATACAAATTTTTATGTATACTCTCCTTTTCCAAACACTTGCAATATTGTGATGTCCACAAGCCGACTGTCAATATAATGTCCATGTTTGTAAGACACCCAATAGCACGTATACTATACGAGTCATCTGCTATAGCACATAGGAAAATATGAATATGCAGGCTAAAGTCAGCTTTCATCAGTCTAACAACAGAACACATTAAACCTCAATAATATATATCTGAGGAATAAAGAAGTCTACGGAACCTAAACTATGAGAATAAGTTCTCTTAGATGGAGTTTAACATTAACTTACATGTGCATGGTGCATAATTCTTTTTTTTTTATTCATCATTGCTATCATATACTATATTGGTTATAGAGCCATTTCATAGCCATTGCTTTAAAACTACCCTGTACAAAATCCACACATATAGCAAGACATCAGTAAATATATTAACAAAAACAAACTATGATTGCACCTGTTGCAGTTTATTTTATGGTTTTCTTTTGTTGCCATACAATTTGTGCGAGGGTGTATTTCTCATGTTTGAGTAATTTGCCAATTACGGGATAGTGCCATGTTTTCTATAATGTAAGAGTTATACAAGATGTATTCCAATCATTAATTATATGTGTTAGGGATGCTATCATGTATGCGCAATATAATAAGGATTAGCAAAATTCCCATTTTAGATACATTTTATATTTATCAATAAATTTGTTAGCTATGAGACTTAAAATAAGAATTTACTTACCGATAATTCTATTTTTCGTAGTCCGTAGTGGATGCTGGGAACTCCGTAAGGACCATGGGGAATAGCGGCTCCGCAGGAGACTGGGCACAAAAGTAAAGCTTTAGGACTACCTGGTGTGCACTGGCTCCTCCCCCTATGACCCTCCTCCAAGCCTCAGTTAGGATACTGTGCCCGGACGAGCGTACACAATAAGGAAGGATTTTGAATCCCGGGTAAGACTCATACCAGCCACACCAATCACACCGTACAACCTGTGATCTGAACCCAGTTAACAGCATGATAACAGAGGAGCCTCTGAAAAGATGGCTCACAACAATAATAACCCGATTTTTGTAACAATAACTATGTACAAGTATTGCAGACAATCCGCACTTGGGATGGGCGCCCAGCATCCACTACGGACTACGAGAAATAGAATTATCGGTAAGTAAATTCTTATTTTCTCTGACGTCCTAGTGGATGCTGGGAACTCCGTAAGGACCATGGGGATTATACCAAAGCTCCCAAACGGGCGGGAGAGTGCGGATGACTCTGCAGCACCGAATGAGAGAACTCCAGGTCCTCCTCAGCCAGGGTATCAAATTTGTAGAATTTAGCAAACGTGTTTGCCCCTGACCAAGTAGCTGCTCGGCAAAGTTGTAAAGCCGAGACCCCTCGGGCAGCCGCCCAAGATGAGCCCACCTTCCTTGTGGAATGGGCTTTTACCGATTTTGGCTGTGGCAGGCCTGCCACAGAATGTGCAAGCTGAATTGTACTACAAATCCAATGAGCAATAGTCTGCTTAGAAGCAGGAGCACCCAGCTTGTTGGGTGCATACAGGATAAACAGCGAGTCAGATTTTCTGACTCCAGCCGTCCTGGAAACATATATTTTCAGGGCCCTGACTACGTCCAGCAACTTGGAGTCCTCCAAGTCCCTAGTAGCCGCAGGTACCACAATAGGCTGGTTCAAGTGAAACGCTGAAACCACCTTAGGGAGAAATTGAGGACGAGTCCTCAATTCTGCCCTGTCCGTATGAAAAATTAGGTAAGGGCTTTTATTGGATAAAGCCGCCAATTCTGAGACACGCCTGGCTGAAGCCAGGGCCAACAGCATTACCACTTTCCATGTGAGATATTTTAAGTCCACAGTGGTGAGTGGTTCAAACCAATGTGATTTTAGGAACCCCAAAACTACATTGAGATCCCAAGGTGCCACTGGAGGCACAAAAGGAGGCTGTATATGCAGTACCCCCTTGACAAACGTCTGAACTTCAGGAACTGAAGCCAGTTCTTTCTGGAAGAAAATCGACAGGGCCGAAATTTGAACCTTAATGGACCCTAATTTTAGGCCCATAGACAGTCCTGTTTGCAGGAAATGCAGGAAACGACCCAGTTGAAATTCCTCTGTAGGGGCCTTCCTGGCCTCGCACCACGCAACATATTTATGCCAAATACGGTGATAATGCTGTACGGTTACATCCTTCCTGGCTTTGATCAGGGTAGGGATGACTTCATCCGGAATGCCTTTTTCCTTCAGGATCCGGCGTTCAACCGCCATGCCGTCAAACGCAGCTGCGGTAAGTCTTGGAACAGACAGGGTCCCTGCTGGAGCAGGACCCTTCTTAGAGGTAGAGGCCACGGGTCCTCTGTGAGCATCTCTTGAAGTTCCGGGTACCAAGTCCTTCTTGGCCAATCCGGAGCCACGAGTATAGTCCTTACTCCTCTCCTTCTTATGATTCTCAGTACCTTGGGTATGAGAGGCAGAGGAGGGAACACATACACTGACTGGTACACCCACGGTGTTACCAGAGCGTCCACAGCTATTGCCTGAGGGTCCCTTGACCTGGCGCAATACCGGTCTAGTTTTTTGTTGAGGCGGGACGCCATCATGTCCACCTTTGGTTTTTCCCAACGGTTCACAATCATGTGGAAGACTTCTGGGTGAAGTCCCCACTCTCCCGGGTGGAGGTCGTGTCTGCTGAGGAAGTCTGCTTCCCAGTTGTCCACTCCCGGAATGAACACTGCTGACAGTGCTATCACATGATTTTCCGCCCAGCGAAGAATCCTTGCAGCTTCTGCCATTGCCCTCCTGCTTCTTGTGCCGCCCTGTCTGTTTACGTGGGCGACTGCCGTGATGTTGTCTGACTGGATCAGCACCGGCTGACCTTGAAGCAGAGGTCTTGCTAGGCTTAGAGCATTGTAGATGGCCCTTAGCTCCAGGATATTTATGTGAAGTGATGTCTCCAGGCTTGACCACAAGCCCTGGAAATTCCTTCCCTGTGTGACTGCTCCCCAACCTCTCAGGCTGGCATCCGTGGTCACCAGGACCCAGTCCTGAATTCCGAATCTGCGGCCCTCTAGAAGATGAGCACTCTGCAACCACCACAGGAGAGACACCCTTGTCCTTGGTGATAAGATTATCCGCTGATGCATCTGAAGATGCGACCCGGACCATTTGTCTAGCAGATCCCACTGGAAGGTTCTTGCGTGGAATCTGTCGAATGGGATTGCTTCGTAAGAAGCAACCATCTTTCCCAGGACCCTTGTGCATTGATGCACTGAGACTTGGCCTGGTTTTAGGAGATTTCTGACTAGTTCGGATAACTCCCTGGCTTTCTCCTCCGGGAGAAACACCTTTTTCTGGACTGTGTCCAGGATCATCCCTAGGAATAGAAGGCGTGTCGTCGGGATCAGCTGCGATTTTGGAATATTGAGAATCCAACCGTGCTGGCGCAGCACTATCTGAGATAGTGCTACCCCGACTTCCAACTGTTCCCTGGATCTTGCCCTTATCAGGAGATCGTCCAAGTAAGGGATAACTAAAACTCCCTTCCTTCGAAGGAGTATCATCATTTCGGCCATTACCTTGGTAAAGACCCGGGGTGCCGTGGACAATCCAAACGGCAGCATCTGAAACTGATAGTGACAGTTCTGTACCACAAACCTGAGGTACCCTTGGTGAGAAGGGTAAATTGGGACATGTAGGTAAGCATCTTTGATGTCCAGAGCCACCATATAGTCCCCTTCTTCCAGGTTTGCAATCACTGCTCTGAGTGACTCCATCTTGAATTTGAACCTTTGTATGTAAGTGTTCAAGGATTTTAGATTTAAAATTGGTCTCACCGAGCCGTCCGGCTTCGGTACCACAAATAGTGTGGAATAGTACCCTTTTCCCTGTTGTAGGAGGGGTACCTTGATTATCACCTGCTGGGAATACAGCTTGTGAATGGCTTCCAATACTGCTTCCCTGTCTGAGGGAGACGTCGGTAAAGCAGACTTTAGAAAACGGCGAGGGGGAGACCTCTCGAATTCCAATTTGTACCCCTGAGATACCACCTGAAGGACCCAGGGGTCTATTTGCGAGTGAGCCCACTGCGCGCTGAAATTCTTGAGACGTGCCCCCACCGTGCCTAAGTCCGCTTGTAAAGCCCCAGCGTCATGCTGAGGACTTGGCAGAAGCGGGAGAGGGCTTCTGTTCCTGGGAATTGGCTGTCTGTTGCAGTCTTTTTCCCCTTCCTCTGCCCCGGGGCAGAAATGAGGAGCCTTTCGCTCGCTTACCCTTATGGGGACGAAAGGACTGCGCCTGATAATACGGCGTCTTCTTATGTTGAGAGGCGACCTGGGGTAAAAATGTGGATTTCCCAGCCGTTGCCGTGGCCACCAGGTCTGAAAGACCTACCCCAAATAACTCCTCCCCTTTATAAGGCAATACTTCCATATGCCGTTTGGAATCCCCATCAAGTGACCACTGTCGCGTCCATAACCCTCTTCTGGCAGAAATGGACAGCGCACTTACTCTTGATGCCAGTCGGCAAATATCCCGCTGTGCATCACGCATATATAGAAATGCATCTTTTAAATGCTCTATAGTCAGTAATATACTGTCCCTGTCTAGGGTATCAATATTTTCAGTCAGGGAATCCGACCAAGCCAAACCAGCACTGCACATCCAGGCTGAGGCGATTGCTGGTCGCAGTATAACACCAGTATGTGTGTAAATACATTTTAGGATACCCTCCTGCTTTCTATCAGCAGGATCCTTAAGGGCGGCCCTCTCAGGAGAGAGTAGAGCCACCTGTTTTGATAAGCGTGTGAGTGCTTTATCCACCCTAGGGGGTGTTTCCCAACGCGCCCTAATCTCTGGCGGGAAAGGATATAATGAGCAAGAAAAAAAGCAATTGTTTCCCCAGCACACTGAATGGATAACAGTAACCAGATATAAATCCCACATGATAATAGAATTCAGAGATCTTCGTTACACATATTTGCGCAAATGTGTGGTTAAGCCCCAAAGCCGCATCAAGGCCTCTCTGTATATTTGGGGTCCCTAGCGCTATATCTAGGTGCAGGGTGTGGCACCCCAAAACACCAGAATGAGCCAGAAAGCACAGCGTGACATACCAGTGTAAAAAACTATAGTGTTAATAAATTAGTATTTAGGAAGCCGAAGCTATAGAGGGGGTGATACAAACATGAAATGTAAGTAAAATAGAGAAATAGTGTTAGAAAATTAATAAGTGAAAAGTGTTAATAGAATGTAAAGGTATGCCACACTAAAGCCATCCAGCTCAGCCAGTCCAGAGGCACCACACCTCACACCTCCATTACCCCAATCTGGGTCTAATATTAACCAGCAAGGAGTCACATGATAATGGCTCCTTACTAAAATATGTCTAAGCTAAGAGCTACTTACCTTGGAGCAACCCCATAATGCTCCATGTGGCATGTCAGGGCCTGCACCTCCTCCTAATGCAGAAACCTCTCTGCCTCTCACAACATACATATAGATTGGTAAATGCTCAATTAGCTTAGTGATATCATTCAGGTGCTCGAAAGGAAGGGGTATTTCTGAGCAAGAAAAAAAGCAATTGTTTCCCCAGCACACTGAATGGATAACAGTAACCAGATATAAATCCCACATGATAATAGTGGGATTTATATCTGGTTACTGTTATCCATTCAGTGTGCTGGGGAAACAATTGCTTTTTTTCTTGCTCAGAAATACCCCTTCCTTTCGAGCACCTGAATGATATCACTAAGCTAATTGAGCATTTACCAATCTATATGTATGTTGTGAGAGGCAGAGAGGTTTCTGCATTAGGAGGAGGTGCAGGCCCTGACATGCCACATGGAGCATTATGGGGTTGCTCCAAGGTAAGTAGCTCTTAGCTTAGACATATTTTAGTAAGGAGCCATTATCATGTGACTCCTTGCTGGTTAATATTAGACCCAGATTGGGGTAATGGAGGTGTGAGGTGTGGTGCCTCTGGACTGGCTGAGCTGGATGGCTTTAGTGTGGCATACCTTTACATTCTATTAACACTTTTCACTTATTAATTTTCTAACACTATTTCTCTATTTTAATTACATTTCATGTTTGTATCACCCCCTCTATAGCTTCGGCTTCCTAAATACTAATTTATTAACACTATAGTTTTTTACACTGGTATGTCACGCTGTGCTTTCTGGCTCATTCTGGTGTTTTGGGGTGCCACACCCTGCACCTAGATATAGCGCTAGGGACCCCAAATATACAGAGAGGCCTTGATGCGGCTTTGGGGCTTAACCACACATTTGCGCAAATATGTGTAACGAAGATCTCTGAATTCTATTATCATGTGGGATTTATATCTGGTTACTGTTATCCATTCAGTGTGCTGGGGAAACAATTGCTTTTTTTTCTTGCTCAGAAATACCCCTTCCTTTCGAGCACCTGAATGATATCACTAAGCTAATTGAGCATTTACCAATCTATATGTATGTTGTGAGAGGCAGAGAGGTTTCTGCATTAGGAGGAGGTGCAGGCCCTGACATGCCACATGGAGCATTATGGGGTTGCTCCAAGGTAAGTAGCTCTTAGCTTAGACATATTTTAGTAAGGAGCCATTATCATGTGACTCCTTGCTGGTTAATATTAGACCCAGATTGGGGTAATGGAGGTGTGGTGCCTCTGGACTGGCTGAGCTGGATGGCTTTAGTGTGGCATACCTTTACATTCTATTAACACTTTTCACTTATTAATTTTCTAACACTATTTCTCTATTTTAATTACATTTCATGTTTGTATCACCCCCTCTATAGCTTCGGCTTCCTAAATACTAATTTATTAACACTATAGTTTTTTACACTGGTATGTCACGCTGTGCTTTCTGGCTCATTCTGGTGTTTTGGGGTGCCACACCCTGCACCTAGATATAGCGCTAGGGACCCCAAATATACAGAGAGGCCTTGATGCGGCTTTGGGGCTTAACCACACATTTGCGCAAATATGTGTAACAAAGATCTCTGAATTCTATTATCATGTGGGATTTATATCTGGTTACTGTTATCCATTCAGTGTGCTGGGGAAACAATTGCTTTTTTTCTTGCTCAGATATACCCCTTCCTTTCGAGCACCTGAATGATATCACTAAGCTAATTGAGCATTTACCAATCTATATGTATGTTGTGAGAGGCAGAGAGGTTTCTGCATTAGGAGGAGGTGCAGGCCCTGACATGCCACATGGAGCATTATGGGGTTGCTCCAAGGTAAGTAGCTCTTAGCTTAGACATATTTTAGTAAGGAGCCATTATCATGTGACTCCTTGCTGGTTAATATTAGACCCAGATTGGGGTAATGGAGGTGTGGTGCCTCTGGACTGGCTGAGCTGGATGGCTTTAGTGTGGCATACCTTTACATTCTATTAACACTTTTCACTTATTAATTTTCTAACACTATTTCTCTATTTTAATTACATTTCATGTTTGTATCACCCCCTCTATAGCTTCGGCTTCCTAAATACTAATTTATTAACACTATAGTTTTTTACACTGGTATGTCACGCTGTGCTTTCTGGCTCATTCTGGTGTTTTGGGGTGCCACACCCTGCACCTAGATATAGCGCTAGGGACCCCAAATATACAGAGAGGCCTTGATGCGGCTTTGGGGCTTAACCACACATTTGCGCAAATATGTGTAACGAAGATCTCTGAATTCTATTATCATGTGGGATTTATATCTGGTTACTGTTATCCATTCAGTGTGCTGGGGAAACAATTGCTTTTTTTCTTGCTCAGAAATACCCCTTCCTTTCGAGCACCTGAATGATATCACTAAGCTAATTGAGCATTTACCAATCTATATGGGAAAGGATATAATGCCAATAATTTTTTTGAAATTATCAGTTTTTTATCGGGGGAAACCCACGCTTCATCACACACCTCATTTAATTCCTCAGATTCAGGAAAAACTACAGGTAGTTTTTTCTCACCGAACATAATACCCTTTTTAGTGGTACCGGTATTATCAGAAATATGTAAAACATCTTTCATTGCCTCAATCATGTAACGTGTGGCCCTATTGGAAGTCACGTTTGTCTCTTCCCCGTCGACACTGGAGTCAGTATCCGTGTCGACGTCTGTATCTACCATCTGAGGTAACGGGCGTTTTAGAGCCCCTGATGGCTTTTGAGACGCCTGGACAGGCACAAGCTGAGTAGCCGGCTGTCTCATGTCGTCAACTGTCTTTTGCAAAGAGCTGACACTGTCACGTAATTCCTTCCATAAGGTCATCCACTCAGGTGTCGACTCCCTAGGGGGTGACATCTCTATTATAGGCAATTGCTCCGCCTCCACATCATTTTCCTCCTCATACATGTCGACACAACGTACCGACACACAGCACACACACAGGGAATGCTCTGACAGAGGACAGGACCCCACTAGCCCTTTGGGGAGACAGAGGGAGAGTATGCCAGCACACACCAGAGCGCTATATATATATACAGGGATAACCTTAAATAAGTGTTTTTCCCCCTTATAGCTGCTATCTGTTAATATTACGCCAATTAGTGCCCCCCTCTCTTTTTTACCCTGTTTCTGTAGTGCAGGACTGCAGGGGAGAGTCAGGGAGATGTCCTTCCAGCGGAGCTGTGAGGGAAAATGGCGCCTGTGTGCTGAGGAGATAGGCTCCGCCCCCTTCTCGGTGGCCTTTTCTCCCGCTTTTATGTGAAATCTGGCAGGGGTTAAAATTCATCCATATAGCCCTGGGGGCAATATGTGATGTATTTTCGCCAGCCAAGGTGTTTTTATTGCTGCTCAGGGCGCCCCCCCCTAGCGCCCTGCACCCTCAGTGACCGGAGTGTGAAGTGTGCTGAGGAGCAATGGCGCACAGCTGCAGTGCTGTGCGCTACCTTGGTGAAGACAGGATGTCTTCTGCCGCCGATTTTCCGGACCTCTTCTTGCTTCTGGCTCTGTAAGGGGGCCGGCGGCGCGGCTCTGGGACCGGACTCCGAGGCTGGGCCTGTGTTCGGTCCCTCTGGAGCTAATGGTGTCCAGTAGCCTAAGAAGCCCAATCCACTCTGCAAGCAGGTGAGTTCGCTTCTTCTCCCCTTAGTCCCTCGATGCAGTGAGCCTGTTGCCAGCAGGTCTCACTGAAAATAAAAAAAACTAAAACTAAACTTTCACTAAGAGCTCAGGAGAGCCCCTAGTGTGCACCCTTCTCGGTCGGGCACAAAAATCTAACTGAGGCTTGGAGGAGGGTCATAGGGAGAGGAGCCAGTGCACACCAGGTAGTCCTAAAGCTTTACTTTTGTGCCCAGTCTCCTGCGGAGCCGCTATTCCCCATGGTCCTTACGGAGTTCCCAGCATCCACTAGGACGTCAGAGAAATTGTGAGGAGCATAAATTGGGTACAAGTTTTAGAGTTGATGATGGTGATGATAGACAAATCTGGATGCATTTTTATGCTCAAAATACAGATAAGGAAACGCACATGTGCAGATTAAGTTTTTGGGCAGTATCCAATTAGTCCCACAAAAAATGTTTTGCCACAGAAAAAAGAAAAGGGGGTTTCACGTTTTTTTTCCGGCTTATCCAATTAGGCCTCCGTTTTTTTGATGACCAAAAATGTATCATCTCGCGAAAGTACATAAGATCTGTGAAAAGTCACCCGCCTATGTATTTTTCGGGGCCGCGTTTGTGGGAATAAAAAATTTGTTTTCGGGGATCTGTTTTCGCCTGCTTCAGGCTGGCGAAACAAAATCACCGATAAGTGCTTGCATCGAGGTTAATTGGATAGCCCCGTCGGCGGTAATTAGCCATGGTAAATTACCTCGGCTAATTGGCTACTGCCTAAAGGGCATATCCAATTAGCCGGAGCACAATATGGGTGTCGGTCGCACAGATCAAATTGTATCAGTTCAGTCATCCCATTTATTTATCCAAGGAACATTCTTTTAAGAGACACTGGGTGCTATCACAGGCAAAGATATGAGATCAACTAAAGAAAAAGAAAGAAGATTAACTCACCAAGGAGTGATGCACGGTTGCATATAGTATTAAAACATAATATTTAATTTGAATCGATCAAAGATTAAAAGCTAGTGAAATACAAGATAAAATTAATAACATAGGTGAAACCGACAGAAATTATGATTTCAAAATAATTTTGCACACTACAGTAGATGCCCACTAGAATGTATAAGTAATAACGTTTATATCAACTGGCAGAGATGTGTCCGTGTGCCTTTATTTTATAACTGTTTAAATGATATTGTTATTATAGAGCCTTAATAAAAATGAGTAGAAATACAGCTCTGAGATCTTGCAAAATAAGTAAACACAGTGGACCTACAAGGAGGCAGTCAATTTGCCGGCTGTCGGGATTCTGGCGGACACCCGGCGAAGCGCTGGCGGCCGGAAAACCGCCTGCCACCCGGAATCCTCACTCGGGTGCTCCTGTGTAAGCAGCAACAGATTTTCACCACAGTGCTTCATCTGCAACTTTGTACAAACTCCTGTGTGATTCAAGTCGCAGCCCTGCATCTCTAGTATACAGTGAGCTACTTTTCACTGTGTCTGAGATAAGAGGCAAAGGGGTCTATTCATGTAGCATTGAAGAGTTTGGAGAAGTGAGCCTGTGAAGAAGTTGCCGATGGCAATCAATCGGCTGCTCTGTATAATTTTATAGTATGCAAATCATAAATGTTACTTCAATACTGATTGGTTGCCATGGGCAACTTCTCCACTGGCTCACTTCTCCACACTTTTCACTGCTTCATGAATAGACCCCAAAATCTTTCAGAAAAATACAGTATGTTACTCCTTGCCTCTGTCACACCAGTTGCCTCGCGTCATATGGTGTATAAATGCCCAGTGTATGAGGACACATGTACTGTAGCTGTGTGTTCTACCACAAGAATAACAACATACTTAAAATTGTGCATACTGTAATTCATCCCTTTACCTTCAAACAAGAGCTGTAAATATCAAGTCAACAGTTTGAACATCGCATATGCATATTTGAACACAAGTCAACTGTAATTCTTCCTTCGTTGCGTGCATGGAAAAAATAAGATTTTACACTTACCGGTAAATCTATTTCTCGTAGTCCGTAGAGGATGCTGGGACTCCGTAAGGACCATGGGGAATAGACGGGCTCCGCAGGAAACATGGGCACTTTAAGAAAGACTTTAGACTCTGGGTGTGCACTGGCTCCTCCCTCTATGCCCCTCCTCCAGACCTCAGTTAGAGAAACTATGCCCAGAGGAGATGGACAGTACGAGGAAAGGATTTTTGTTAATCCAAGGGCAAGATTCATACCAGCCACACCAATCACACCGGGTGTGGTTCGTTTTATCGACAGTATCTAGGTCGACAATGTTCAGGTCGACCACTATAGGTCGACAGTCACTAGGTCGACATGGATGGAAGGTCGACAGGGTTTCTAGGTCAGAACAGGTGGGTGCAGTATCAGATGTGCGCAGTAAAATCGAAAAAAGCTGCCCAGACACACTGTTCAATGGGGGGAAGAAAACATCAATTCCCAATGATACAAAAAGGTACAGAAAAACGAACTGAGTGTCACTGGCGCTTGATCGATAAGACGTTAGTTCTAATTCCAACAGCGGTTCTCGCCACAACTCCCCATAAATGATACTCAATCACTAAGTGGTGGGTGCAACCATGTGGTAGGAAGGTATAAAAGATGGCAGTCAAATCACAATGTATACACAAAGGATTACAAATTTATTCACAAACATTAATACTAAAATACATGACTGATAAAAATGCAAAGTGAACTGAATATTTCCAAAAAGTGGCTAGTGCTTAGTTATGACAGGAAAGAAGCTCTCACGCTCTCCCTGTGTTGCGGTGGGCTAGCTTATGAAATAAGCTGATGTGGTCCTAGGCTGAAATAGCCAAGCACCACTGCAAACAGTTTTTCAGCATAAGTTCACCTTCAGTCCACATGTATCAGTCCTCAGTCCAAGACAACGCGTTTCGGTTCCCAAGAACCTTTCTCAAGAATTGGATGAGGTTAACTGTCCTGTGCCATCTTTTATACCTGGTGAAATGATCTATTCAATTGAATAATCAATCATGACGTCACTTCCGGTTTCCGTCAGCGGAAGTAACCTAGATACATTCCGATCTCTTTAATTATTTGTTCCCCATATCCTTCCCATGATCCCTCCATTTATTTCGATGATTCACTCCCTCATTCTTATTTTGAAGTGTTGTTTATATCCATCTCCGTCAAACTCCGTGACTTCCGCTATCGCTAGCCGTTTCAAAAAACAGCGTTCTGCAATGAATATATGAGATCTCGCGAGAACGTTTGGAGTGTATGCACCGCAAGCAGGTCACTTCCTGGTGACTCTGGAACGCATATAGCTCATACTACCGGAAGTCGGGTGAAACAGCACACGTGACTTCCGGCTAGCGATAGCGGAAGTCACGGAGTTTGACGGAGATGGATATAAACAACACTTCAAAATAAGAATGAGGGAGTGAATCATCAAAATAAATGGAGGGATCATGGGAAGGATATGGGGAACAAATAATTAAAGAGATCGGAATGTATCTAGGTTACTTCCGCTGGCGGAAACCGGAAGTGACGTCATGATTGATTATTCAATTGAATAGATCATTTCACCGGGTATAAAAGATGGCACAGGGCAGTTAACCTCATCCAATTCTTGAGAAAGGTTCTTGGGAACCGAAACGCGTTGTCTTGGACTGAGGACTGATACATGTGGACTGAAGGTGAACTTATGCTGAAAAACTGTTTGCGGTGGTGCTTGGCTATTTCAGCCTAGGACCACATCAGCTTATTTCATAAGCTAGCCCACCGCAACACAGGGAGAGGGTGAGAGCTTCTTTCCTGTCATAACTAAGCACTAGCCACTTTTTGGAAATATTCAGTTCACTTTGCATTTTTATCAGTCATGTATTTTAGTATTAATGTTTGTGAATAAATTTGTAATCCTTTGTGTATACATTGTGACTTGACTGCCATCTTTTATACCTTCCTACCATAGGGTTTCTAGGTCGACATGTGCTAGGTCGACAGGTCTAAAGGTCGACATGAGGTTTTTGGGGGGTTTTGGTGTCGTTTTCTTCGTAGAGTGAACGGGATCCCAAATTAGTGCACCGCGTCCCCTCGCATGGCGAGCGAACATGGTGCCTTCGCTTCGCTCGGCACACTTTACCGTTCCAATCGTAGTCCACGTGGAACGTTAAGTATGAAAAAATAAAAAAATAAAAATGTGAAAAACTCATGTCGACCTTTAGACCTGTCGACCTAGCACATGTCGACCTAGAAACCCTGTCGACCTTCCATCCATGTCGACCTAGTGACTGTCGACCTATAGTGGTCGACCTAAACATTGTCGACCTAGACACTGTCGATCTTCAGACCGGATCCCATCACACCGTATAACTTGTGATAAACTACCCAGTTAACAGTATGAACAAACAACATAGTCTCGGTCCAAACCGATGAACTATAATATAACCCTTATGTAAGCAATAACTATATACAAGTCTTGCAGAAGAAGTCCGCACTTGGGACGGGCGCCCAGCATCCTCTACGGACTACGAGAAATAGATTTACCGGTAAGTGTAAAATCTTATTTTCTCTAACGTCCTAGAGGATGCTGGGACTCTGTAAGGACCATGGGGATTACACCAAAGCTCCCAAACGGGCGGGAGAGTGCGGATGACTCTGCAGCACCGATTGAGCAAACAGGAGGTCCTCCTCAGCTAGGGTATCAAACTTATAGAACCTTGCAAAGGTGTTTGATCCCGACCAAGTAGCTGCTCGGCACAACTGTAATGCCGAGACCCCTCGGGCAGCCGCCCAAGAAGAGCCCACCTTCCTAGTGGAATGGGCTTTAACCGATTTTGGCAATGGCAATCCTGCCGAAGAATGTGCTTGCTGAATCGTGTTACAGATCCAGCGAGCAATAGTCTGCTTTGAAGCAGGTGCGCCAACCTTATTGGCTGCATACAGGATAAACAGCGCCTCTGTCTTCCTGACCCTAGCTGTTCTGGCCACATAAATCTTCAAAGCCCTGACCACATCAAGTGACTCGGAATCCTCCAAGTCTCGCGTAGCCACAGGCACGACAATAGGTTGGTTCATATGAAAAGATGAGACCACTTTAGGCAGGAATTGAGGACGAGTTCTCAATTCTGCCCTATCCACGTGAAAAACCAGATAGGGACTTTTATATGACAAAGCCGCTAATTCCGAAACACGCCTTGCAGAAGCTAAGGCCAACAACATGACCACCTTCCAAGTGAGATATTTCAACTCCACTGTTTTGAGTGGTTCAAACCAAGGTGACTTGAGGAAACTTAATACCATGTTAAGATCCCAAGGCGCCACCGGAGGTATAAAAGGAGGCTGAATATGCAGCACTCCCTTCACAAATGTCTGTACTTCAGGAAGAGAAGCCAATTCTTTTTGAAAGAAAATGGACAAGGCCGAAATTTGAACCTTTATGGATCCTAATTTTAGGCCCAAATTCACTCCTGCTTGAAGGAAGTGAAGTAAACGGCCCAAATGGAACTCCTCCGTAGGAGCAGTCCTGGCCTCACACCAAGAAACATATTTTCGCCTTATGCGGTGATAATGTCACGTCCTTCCTAGCCTTAATCAGGGTAGGAATGACCTCCTCCGGAATACCTTTTTCCGCTAGGATCCGGCGTTCAACCGCCATGCCGTCAAACGCAGCCGCGGTAAGTCTGGGAACAGACAGGGCCCCTGTTGCAGTAGGTCCTGCCTTAGAGGAAGAGGCCACGGATCTTCTGTGAGCAACTCTTGCAGATCCGGATACCAAGTCCTTCGTGGCCAATCTGGAACAATGAGGATTGTTCTCACTCTTCTTTGCCTTATTATTCTCAACACCTTGGGTATGAGAGGCAAAGGAGGGAACACATAGACCGATCTGAACACCCATGGTGTCACCAGAGCGTCTACAGCTACTGCCTGAGGGTCTCTTGACCTGGCGCAATATCGCATTAGCTTTTTGTTGAGACGGGACGCCATCATGTCTATCTGAGGCAGTCCCCACCAACCCGCGATCTGTGCGAAGACTTCGTGATGAAGTCCCCACTCTCCCGGATGCAGGTCGTGTCTGCTGAGGAAGTCCGCTTCCCAGTTGTCCACCCTCTGGATGAACACTGCCGACAGTGCGCTTACATGATTCTCCGCCCAGCGAAGAATCCTGGTTGCTTCTGCCACGGCCACTCTGCTCCTTGTGCCGCCTTGGCGGTTTACATGAGCCACTGCTGTGACATTGTCCGACTGAATCAGAACCGGTTTGTCCCGAAGTAATGCCGCTTGACGTAGGCCGTTGTATATGGCCCTCAACTCCAGGACGTTGATGTGGAGACAAGTCTCTAGAGTTGACCAGAGACCTTGGAAATTTCTTCCCAGTGTGACTGCTCCCCAACCTCGGAGGCTTGCGTCCGTGGTCACCAGGATCCAGTCCTGAATGCCGAACCTGCGGCCTTCCAGGAGGTGAGCACTGTGCAGCCACCACAGGAGAGATATCCTGGCTCTGGGAGACAGGGTGATTCTTTGATGCATTTGTAAATGAGACCCGGACCATTTGTCCAGTAGGTCCCATTGAAAAGTCCTCGCATGGAACCTGCCGAAGGGATGGCCTCGCACGATGCCACCATCTTCCCCAGGACACGTGTGCAGTGAAGCACTGAAACCTTTTTTGGCTTTAATAAGTTCCTGACGAGAGCTATAAGCTCCTGAGCCTTTTCCATCGGAAGAAAAACCTTTTTCTGTTCTGTGTCCAGAATCAGGCCCAAAAAGGTCAGACGCGTTGTAGGAACCAGCTGGGACTTCGGAATATTGAGAATCCAGCCGTGCTGTTGCAACGTCCTCACAGACAGTGACACGCTGTCCAGTAACTTCTCTCGAGATCTCACCTTTATGAGGAGATCGTCCAAGTATGGGATAATTGTGACACCCTGCTTGCGCAGGAGCACCATCATTTCCGCCATTACCTTGGTGAAAATTCTCGGGGCCGTGGAAAGCCCAAACAGCAACGTCTGAAATTGGTAATGACAGTCCTGTACAGCAAATCTCAGGAACGCCTAGTGAGGAAGAAAAATCGGAACATGAAGGTAAGCATCCTTTATGTCCAGGGAAACCATCCAACCCCCCCCCCCCCCCCCCTCCAGGCTGGCGATGACCGCTCTGAGCGATTCCATCTTGAACTTGAACTTTTTCAAGTACAGGTTCAGGGATTTCAGATTCAAAATGGGTCTGACCGAACCGTCCGGTTTCAGAACCACAAACAGGGTTGAGTAATACCCTTTCCTTGCTGGAGAAGAGGAACCTTGACTATAACCTGTTGCAGATACAATTTTTGAATTGCAGTTAACACTAACTCCCTTTCTGACGGAGAAGCTGGCAGAGCTGATTTAAAAAACCGGCGAGGAGGCATCTCTTCGAATTCCAGCCTGTATCCCTGAGAAACAATCTCTATTGCCCAGGGATCCACCTGTGAGTGAACCCAGACGTGGCTGAAAAATCGAAGACGTGCCCCCACTTGAGCTGACCCCCCCAGGGAAGCCCCAGCGTCATGCGGTGGATTTTGCAGACGTAGGGGAGGACTTCTGCTCCTGGGAGCTAGCTGTGTGCAGCTTTTTTCCCTTGCCTTTACCTCTGGCAAGAAAGGACGATCCCCGTACCTTTTTGCTTTTATTTGAACGAAAGGACTGCATTTGGTAATGAGGTGCCTTCTTAGTATGTTGTGGGGGAACATAAGGTAAAAAATTCGATTTACCAGCCGTAGCAGTAGAGACAAGGTCCGAGAGGCCTTCTCCAAACAACTCCTCCCCCTTGTAAGGCAACGACTCCATATGCCGCTTTGAGTCGGCATTCCCCGTCCACTGTCGGGTCCACAAGAGACGCCTAGCAGAAATAGACATAGCATTTATTCTGGAGCTTAGTAAACAAATGTCTCTTTGAGCATCCCTCATATATAACGCAGCATCCTTGATATGCTCTAGGGTCATTAGAATGGTATCCTTATCTAGGGTCTCAATCTCCGAAGACAAGGAATCTGTCCATGCTGCGACAGCACTGCAAACCCAGGCCGATGCCATAGCCGGCCTAACAATAGTACCAGAATGTGTGTAAATGTACTTCATGGTAACTTCCTGCTTGAGGGTAGCAGTATCCTGGGAAGGCAGTGCCACCTTCTTGGATAAGCGTGTCAACGCCTTGTCTACTTTAGGCGAAGATTCCCATCGTATCCTGTCCTTTTGTGGGAAGGGATACGCCATAAGAATCCTTTTGGGAACTTGTAGTCTCCTGTCTGGAGATTCCCAAGCCTTTTCGCACAATTCGCTTAGCACAAATGAGGACGGAAAGGTGATCTCAGGCTTTTTCTCTTTATACATGTGTACCCTAATGGTGTCCAGTAGCCGAGAAGCAGTGCCTATCATTTAAGTAGGTCTGCTCCTCTCTCCTCAGTCCCTCGATGCAGGGAGCCTGTTGCCAGCAGTGCTCCCTGAAAATAAAAAACCTAACAAAAATGCTTTCTTAGCAGGAAACTCAGGAGAGCTCCCTGCAGTGCACCCATTTCTTCTGGGCACAGTCTAAAAACTGAGGTCTGGAGGAGGGGCATAGAGGGAGGAGCCAGTGCACACCCAGAGTCTAAAGTCTTTCTTAAAGTGCCCATGTCTCCTGCGGAGCCCGTCTATTCCCCATGGTCCTTACGGAGTCCCAGCATCCTCTAGGACAGAGGGTCTCAAGCTTGGTGCTCGTGGGCCCACACAGTGCATGTTTTTGCAGGTCTCCTCACAGAATCGCAAGTGAAATAATTAGCTCCACCTGTGGACCTTTTAAAATGTGTCTGAGTAATTAATACACCTGTGCACCTGCTGGGTTACCTGCAAAACATGCACTGTGTGGGCACACGAGGACCGAGTTTGAGAACCTCTGCTCTAGGAGTTAGAGAAATATGCCTATATTAGCATGTATGCAGGCAAGTATGCACCTCTGCGGTCAGACCGCCTTATCCGTACTTCTGATTTGATAGGCATCTTCATTATTATTGAGCTCTTGCACCAGTCCTTTGCCTGGTAAAAGATCCAGATGAAACCAGGCATAATTACGTATTAGCACAACTCTGCATGGGATATAAACCCACATCCCGCCCACTCACTGTCCTGACGGTCGACTATTCCTACTCGTGGGTGTCCACGACACCCATAGAGTGGGAACAGAACCACACTGCGCAGCTCGCCACCGAGCCCGCATTGTGGTGAGCGTAGCGAACCCGGAAGGGGCTTGTTTCACTCCCCCCCATGGCATTCTGCGGCCGGGATCCCGGCATTGTGCAGCTGGGATCCTGGCGTCAGGATGCTGACGCCCGGGAACCCAGCTGCCGGTAACGCATAGCACACCCCTCTGCATACCCCTTAGTTATGTAAATATGCCCCCTCTGAATGTTGCCTATATGCGAACACCCTGTTTCCAACCAGTTACACCCTTCAGCTGGCAGTGGCAAAGCTATTTTGTAACTCTGCATTACCCCGAATCTGTGTACGCATGGCACCGGAGCAGTGTGAAAAGTAAAACACACAAGATACAGCTGAAAGTCAGACTTGCATTACATAGCTCCAGAGTCTACTGAAGACTGCACCGCAAAACATATTATGGGCATTCCGTTCATGCTATATTTGGTCAATTTTTGCAGTCGTTTGAAATCTTGAATCATCTCTGGTCCCGTCAATGAAAAGTGAAGAGGCTACAGTCATAAGTCATACATACCTAGGTACTACTGCTATTAAGAGAACAAGATACTGCTCTGCAAGCTTTATCAACTTCCATAGAAGCTAAAGTTTCTCTATTATATAACTTCTTTGCTATAACACCGAAGGTGCCCCCATGGTGTAAAAGCCCCCATAAGAGGTATGGGCACGTATGTGGCACGCAGGGAAACAAGTGCAACAAGCAGGTATGCACATCCTAGCTTTAATACATTAGCATTCCTGCTGACCAGTCAGTTTGAAATAGTAGTCGCAATGGAAATTTGGAAACACAAGTTAGCCAACAAACCAATAAAATTTTGTTGCAACATTTTTGGGGTAGTGCAGACCATCAACAACCAATTCACTTCATCCTCGCCAGCCATAAAGTTACTCAGACCATGTTGTTGGGCTTGCTCCATAACATCACATTCAGAGCAAACGATGTGCCAGAAGAACAGAATATTATAGCCAAGGCGCTATCAAGGCAGAAGTGGGGGCTTTTAAGTCGTAGTGTAGGCCTAGCTTACCCCTCCTATCTCAGATAGTCGAGTCAGTCTAATGGACCCGGTGAGATTTGCCTATAGGGGGTCATTCCGAGTTGATCGCACGTAGCAACTTTTTGCTACTCGTGCGATCAACCTGACGCTGCCTATGGGGGAGTGTATTTTAGCATAGCAGGGCTGCAAACGCTTGTGCCGCCCTGCTATGCTAAAACAGTTTCACGCAAAACAAGACCAGCCCTAGACCTACTTACCATTTGCAACGGATCCAGCGATGCAGGTCCCGGATTTGACGTCAGACATCCGCCCTCAAAACACCTGGACTCGCCTGCGTTCACTGGACCACTCCCGGAAAACGGTCAGTTGACGCTCCAACACGCCTTCCTCCTGTCAATCTTCTTGCAGTCGCCGCTGCAACCGCTTTCCTCGTTCCCGGCGTCATTGCCCGGTGACGCCCGTCGTCAGGCAATGCTGCGCATACGCAGTTCTGACCCGATCGCACCGCTGCAAAGAAGTGCTAGCGTGCGATCGGGTCGGAATGACCCCTATAATATGGCAAGCTTACAAAACAGCATGGCTAATTGTGTCACTGCTGCTTCAAAATATGCAGCAGATTAGAAGATATGTAAATGTCAAGGCCGACGTCTTTTCTAGAGACACCCATTACCAGCTTCTCAGATCCACCACATGCATACAAAGACGCCAGATTGGCCGCACCATTGGGCCTCTGGGCAACGTGAAATGGTTGCGACACACCTGCATTTGAGTCGCCAACCCCCCCCCCCCCTCCACACACACACCACCACACACTACTTTCCACAAATAGGCACTGTCACTCTGCGCCTCAATCCATATGGTCTATTCACTAAGCCTTGGATGGAGATAAAGTGGACGGAGATAAAGTACCAGCCAATCAGCTCCTAACTGTAGTTTTTCAAACCCAGCCTGTGACGTGACAGTTAGGTGCTGACTGGCTAGGACTAGTCAACATTGCGTTGCATGTTCGGTAGATCATGGATGAATGATAATGACCCACGGGTGCGCGCATCGTTCATCTGTACACACCAGACGAAAACGAGTTTTATGGTAAGAAGTTACCTTTGTTAAAACTCTTTCTGCGAGGTACACTGGGCTCCACAAGTCTGGACAATGGGGTATAGAGTAGGATCTTTATCCGAGGCACCAACAGACTCAAAGCTTTGACTGTTCCCAGAATGCCTAGCGCTGCCTCCTCTATAACCCCGCCTCCCAGCACAGGAGCTCAGTTTTAGTTAACCAGCCCAATGCAGTAGCAGGAAAAGAGATGACAACGGTTAGTAGCCACATACACCACACTCTCACACCAAGAGAAGTGTCAGCGGCTAATGCCATATCAACCCAAAGAAGCTAAGTGCATCAGGGTGGGCGCCTTGTGGAGCCCAGTGTACCTCGCAGAAAGAATTTTAACAAAGGTAAGTTCTTACCTTAAAACTCGTTTTCTGCTGCGGGGTACACTGGGCTCCACAAGTCTGGACAATGGGGATGTGCTAAAGCAGTTCCTTATGGGAGGGGACGCACTATAGCGGGCACAAGAACCCGGCGTACAAAGGAAGCATCCTGGGAAGCAGCAGTTTCGAAGGCATAGAACCTTATAAACGTGTTCCCGGAGGACCACGTAGCCGCCTTGCACAATTGATCAAGGGTCGCACCACGGTGGGCCGCCCAAGAAGGTCCAACAGACCGAGTAGAATGGGCCGTAATGTGAGCAGGAGCTGACAAGCCAGCCTTCACATAAGCGTGTGCAATCACCGTTCTAATCCATCTGCCCATGGTCTGCTTGTGAGCAGGCCAGCCACGTTTGTGAAATCCAAACAAAACAAAGAGAGAATCCGATTTTCGAATAGAAGCAGTTCTCTTCACATAGATATGGAGAGCCTGTAACACATCCAAAGACCGCTCTTTGGGAGACAAATCAGGAGAGACAAAGGCCGGAACCACAATCTCCTGATTAAGGTGGAACAAAGAAACCACCCTAGGTAAATATCCGGGACGACTCCTAAGAACCGCCCGGTCACGGTGAAAAATCAGATATGGGGAACTACAAGACAAGGCACCCAGGTCCGACACTCTTCTAGCAGAGGCAATAGCCAGCAAGAACACCACCTTAAGGGAAAGCCACTTAAGGTCAGCTGAACCAAGAGGTTCAAATGGAGGCTCCTGCAACGCCTCCAAAACAACCGACAAGTCCCAAGGAGCCACAGGCGGGACATAGGGAGGTTGGATACGCAACACACCCTGAGTGAAAGTATGAACATCAGGTAAAGTCGCAATCTTTTTCTGAAACCACACCGACAAGGCAGAAATATGAACCTTGAGGGAGGCCAGACGCAGGCCTAAATCTAGGCCCTGCTGCAGGAAAGCCAAAAGTTTAGCTGTACTAAACTTGGAAGCGTCATAATTGTTAGATGCGCACCAAACAAAGTATGAATGCCAGACCCTATGGTAAATCCGAGCAGAAGCCGGTTTCCGGGCTCGCAACATAGTTTTAATGACCTCTTCAGAAAAACCCTTAGCCCTCAAGACGGAAGCTTCAAGAGCCACGCCGTCAAAGATAGCCGGGCTAGGTCCTGGTAGACACAAGGGCCCTGAACGAGGAGGTCTGAGCGTTGTGGAAGTAGAAGTGGACGCTCTGACAATAGGCCTTGCAGGTCTGAGAACCAGTGCCGTCTGGACCACGCCGGAGCTATGAAAAGCAGATTTCCTTTTTCTTGCTTGAACTTCCGAATTACCCTGGGCAGGAGTAACACCGGAGGGAACACGTACGGCAGCCGAAACCTCCACGGCACCGCCAGTGCATCCACGAATGCTGCTTGAGGATCCCTTGTCCTTGCTCCGAAGACCGGAACCTTGTGATTGTGTCGAGACGCCATCAGATCCACGTCTGGGAGACCCCACCTTTCCACGAGGAGTTGAAACACTTCTGGTGGAGGCCCCACTCGCCGGCATGCACGTCCTGACGACTGAGAAAGTCCGCTTCCCAATTCAGGACTCCCGGAATGAATATTGCCGGTAGATGGCGTTCTGCCCACTGTAGAATCCGTGAGGCTTCCTTCATTGCCAAACGGCTTCGAGTGCCGCCTTGATGATTTATATAAGCCACTGTGGTGGCGTTGTCCCACTGTACTTGAACAGGACGGTTCTGAATTAAATGCTGGGCCAGGTCCAACACATTGAAGACCGCCCGCAACTCCAGAATGTTGATCAAGAGGAGAGATTCCTCCTTGGTGCACCGATCCTGTAAGGAGTGCTGCTCCACCACCGCGCCCCAACCTCTTAGACTGGCATCTGTCGTCAACAGGACCCAGTTGGATATCCAGAAGGGACGGCCCCTGCACAATTGTTGGTCCTGGAGCCACCAGAGCAGCGACAGATGGACCTACGGAGTCAATGAGATCATTTGAGACCTGATCCGGTGAGGCAGGCCGTCCCATTTGGCTAGAATCAGCTTCTGGAGGGGGTGAGAATGGAATTGAGCATACTCCACCATGTCGAATGCTGACACCATGAGGCCCAGCACCTGCATCGCCGAATGTATCGATACTTGCGGACGAGAAAGGAAGCAATGAATCCTGTCCTGAAGCTTCAGGACTTTCTCCTGAGACAAGAACAACCTCTGGTTGTGAGTGTCCAACAGCGCTCCCAGGTGCACCATGCTCTGAGCAGGGACCAGGGAGGATTTCGTCCAGTTGATGAGCCACCCGTGGGCTTGTAGAAACCGGACCGTCATATCCAGATGACACAGGAGAAGATCTGGGGAATTTGGCAGGATTAACAAGTCGTCCAGACACGGCAGTATCCTGACCCCTTGACGGCGGAGTACCACCGTCATCACTGCCATAACTTTGGTGAAGACTCGCGGAGCCGTTGTTAAACCAAAAGGTAACGCCCGAAACTGGTAATGGATGTTGCCAATAGCAAACCTCAGGTATTGTTGATGTGACACTGCTATAGGAATATGCAGGTAAGCATCCTGTATGTCCAAGGAGACCATGTAGTCCCCAGGTTCCAAGGCCAGAACTATAGAGCGAAGGGTTTCCATACGGAACTTGGAAATCTTCACAAACCTGTTCAATGCCTTGAGGTTGAGAATGGGCCGGGAGGACCCATTCGGTTTCGGGACTAGAAACAGCGGAGAATAGTACCCCCGGACCCTCTGAGCAAGAGGCACCTGTACTACGACTCCTGTATCCAGGAGGGTCTGTACCACCGAGTGTAGAGTTTTTGCCTTTGTCCGGTCCAAAGGGACGTCTGTCTGGCAAAATCGATGAGGGGGTCGGTTTTTGAAGGCAATGGTGTAACCTCGAGTGACGACTTCCCGTACCCAGGCATCTGAAGTGGTCTTCAACCATTCCTGGGTATACCATAAAAGCCGGCCCCCACCCTGGGATCCCCCAGGGGGAGGCCCGCCCCATCATGCGGCAGGCTTATCAGTCTTGGCAGCTGGCTGACGGGTAGCCCAGGCTCTTTTGGGCTTCGGCTTACCAGGTTTGGAAGTGCGGGCCTGCTTATGGTACGCCTGACCTTTTGCTTTACCTGAAGGACGAAAGGGGGGAAAGGACGTACCTTTAGCCTTCGACACAGAAGGAACGGTATTAGGTAGACAGGCAGTTTTGGCAGTAGTCAAGTCAGCCACTATCTTATTTAAGTCCTCCCCAAACAGAATATCTCCCTTGAAAGGGAGTACCTTCAGGGTTTTTCTAGAGTCCAGATCCACAGACCAGGATCTCAGCCACAATATCCGGCGAGCCAGGACTGACGTAGTAGAGGCCTTGGCTGCCAGGATACCGGCATCAGAAGCCGCCTCTTTAATATATCGAGAAGCTGTGACAATATATGACAAGCATTGTCTAGCATGGTCAGAGGAGATTTCAGCTTCTAACTCCAAGGCCCATGCTTCAATAGCCTCAGCAGCCCATAAAGCTGCAATAGTAGGCCTTTGTGCAGCACCCATGAGGGTGTAGATCGCTTTTAGACAACCCTTCACACGTTTATCCGTAGGCTCTGTCAGAGACATGACGGTAGTGACAGGTAGAGCTGAGGAGACCACCATCCTAGCCACATGTGAGTCCACTGGAGGAGGTGTTTCCCAATTCTTAGACCGCTCTGGCGCGAGGGGATAGCCAGCATCTTCTTTTGAGGCACAAACTTCGTACCCGGGTTTTCCCAGGGTTCCTGACGTATATCCACTAGGTGATCAGAGTGAGGTAAAACCTGTTTAACCACCTTCTGACGCTTGAACCTATCTGGTTTCTTAGGAGGCACGGATGGCTCGGGATCATCCGTAATCTGCAGAATTAACTTAATAGCCTCCACAAGGTCAGGAACATCCACATGTGAACTACCCTCCCCATCAGCCGTATCTGAGTCAGAACCTGTGGGGTCAGTGTAAGTGCCGTCCTCATCAGACGAGGTGTCAGTGACAGCAGTGGATTGTGAGGAGACGAGCGCTCGCTTAGAGCACCTCTTGGACTTAGGCGAGCGTTGGTCAGACTTTTTAATAGTCAAGGACTGGTTCAACTTCTTTAATTGAGCAGATAAATCGTCCGCCCACGGCGGGTTAGCTGCAGGGCCCACATATGGTTGTACCGGCATTGGGGGTCCCATAGGGGGTGTTAGTTTATGAACTAGCGTATGCAGAAGCGTGGAAAAAGCAGCCCACGGTGGGTCAGTATGTGCCTCCGTTGCCACAGTCCCACTGGGGGGCAAGGAGCCCCCAGAACCAGAGCCCACAGCTGCTATATTCTCCTCATATGTGCCTATGGCTTCAGCAACACCAACAGTGTGTTCCGCCCCAGAACCGTTACCCTCGGAAGCAGACATGATATAACTTGCAGTATGAGGTAACACAGTACAATTATCAGCAGCACAGTATCCCAAACCCCTGCGCAGTGTAGTCAGCACTAGCAGAGATAAAGGAGAGATATGGTGACCAAATCACAGAGAAAAATACGTAATACAGTATATCTTTGTGAAAATCCTATATTCGATAACACCTGACGCACCAAGCCCCCTCAGGTTATAGACTATAGGGATAGCAAGTTGAGTGAAAGACACGAGATGGACAACACTCAGCTATCAAATGCACACACAGAAGGTCACAGTTTGTACAATGCAGAGGTTATTACTGACAATAATACTGCACTGGACTAGCTTACACAGCTATATAACAGTAGATATAACAGTACACAGTAAGAACTGGATGTATATCACAGGGTAATTGTACTATAAACCCCTGACTAAGTGCACTCTTTCTTAACTATCACTGTCTAAAAAGGCAGGTAGAATACTTAAGTGTCATGTAAAGGCACAGCGCTGACAATCAGGCGGCTTTACATAGGAGGATTTGCCAAAGCATTCCCAGGAATAGTGAGCTGAGGGATAATGGTGCCGCAGACACTGACTGGGAGTGAGGAAAAGACAGAGATGCAGCTCCAGGGCGGGAACATTTGCGGGAAATGGCCCCCTGGGGCTGGGGGAGGGGCTTCAGGTCTAAGCCTTATCCCCCTTGCTGGCAAAACCACCGGGTACTGTGGGCGATATAAGAAGTGGTTTAGAGAGAAAACCCGACCTGCGCCCATGCCCTGGTGATCTAGTGGGATCGCCTGTACTGCCACAGTGTCCACCGCCAGCGCGCGGCCCGCCTCCCACTGACCGCGCCGGATCGCGATAAAGACCGGGTCCCGCGAGCGGGTCCCACTTACCACCTCCCGAAGCGTGGCCACGCGATCCTGGAGAGCCCCAGCCGTGTGTGTCTAACATGAAGAAAACCGGAGCCTCCGCTGTAGGTACCCGGCAACCAGGGCTCGGGAGTGTACAGCGCCGCTGGGGAGAGCTGGAGCTGCAGCAGTGAATGTCACAAGACATTTACCACCGCTGCTGCCCTTGAAGTCTTCACTTTTTACCTCATAAAAAGCTTTTCTCAGGGCTGCTTGGAGCAGCCCCTCTGTTAAGTGCCTGCTTACTGCAGCACCAACTGACAAACTGAGCTCCTGTGCTGGGAGGCGGGGTTATAGAGGAGGCAGCGCTAGGCATTCTGGGAACAGTCAAAGCTTTGAGTCTGTTGGTGCCTCGGATCAAGATCCTACTCTATACGCCATTGTCCAGACTTGTGGAGCCCAGTGTACCCTGTAGCAGAAAAGTTTGTTATCGTTCATATTGTCTAGTGTGTTGACCAGTGTGTATGAGGCTTGAGTGCGCCTTGAGGATCCCAACAAGATGCCAAAATTTGAAACTTATTAAGTGGATGCTTGCCCACTGCATTGTTCTCCTGCACTCTGTTGTATGGAAAATAAATCTGTGACCGTTTTGGCCAACACAGATATGTGCGTTTCTTAGTAGGTCAGCGGACGCCAGTTAGTCGGCCAGCGACGTGTGGTGAACTAAATGGCTCAGGAGGCACTGGCTAGCACCAGAGCCAGATTTACACGCAATATATGAGCCAAAGGGTACATGTGGGCATTATACACAGGTGCAGCAGAATAAACTCCTGGAAATTTGCTGCGTTTTATTAATAATAATAATAACTTTATTTACATAGCGCTCTTTCTCCAAACAGGACTCAAGGCTGTTTAGAGATGTGCGGAAAAGAGTGCCTCACCTGCCATAGACTTTTTACTCCAGAGTTTTGGCTATAAAAATTATTAGAATAATACAATGAAGATATTTCAAACAAATGATTTGTATTTTACATATACTTTATACAGTCAAAACTCTGGCACAAACTTTAGTATGACAGTAAAAGGCTCTGCCTCGCCTGCCTCATGTCACTGGTTGGCCTGTACCCCTTATCGCATCTATTATACCCCTTAAAGCCTGTACACAGTTTGTATGGGCGATATGTCTGTGAACTCCATCGTTCACAGACATATCGCGTCAGCCCTGCAGCACAGCTACCGATATACTGGCGCATCGCTGTGTGTGTACGGGCAACCAGCCGACCGCCCGTACACAAGCTGCGGCAGCCGGCGGTGATTGACAGCTGAACTGGGCGGCTGCCCAGTTCATGACGTCAATCCCCAACGGAGCGGGCAGTGTGTATGCACAGCACACTACCCGATCCGTCCATAGATATATCTGCATATCAATTGTGTGTACCCACCATCAGCATCTATTATACAATGCATGGTGTAGAATACTACAGGCACACTTCTTCACACTAACCAGAAGCAGAACTCTGGGAGGCAACGGAGTCAGCTGCCGCCGGGCTCCTGCTTTGAAGGGGGGCACTTCTCCTCCGGTTCTGTGTGTTCAGCAACATTATTCAATTAAGTTAATTGACAGCAGACAGTTTCTCTTCCGTAGCCGACTTCCCCACTAGTCACTACACCTTACAAATCACACCCTCTTTATTATAGATATACTGGAAGCAGACACCTTATACCGCTTTCACATCGCAAATGCCGGATCTCACCCGGTAAGAGAAACGTGTCCTTACCGGGTGGGATCCGGCATTTGGTCTCCTTTGATGGCTTTCCGACCCGGCAATATACCGGGTCGGTTGCCATAGCAGCTGGGGGGGGGGCGCAGCAGCAGCAGGGGTGGAGACGGCGCTGGGAGATGAGCTCATCTCCTGCGCCGCCTCTCCCTATGCTGTGAATGGGAACCGTGTCGCATCGACGCGGCTCCCATTCACACTGCGCCTGACCCGGTATTCAACCCGGGTATAATCCTTCTTTTATACCGGGTTGAATTACCGGGTCAGGCGACCCGCTAATTCGCCGAAAGTGCTTTCACATCGCACACTGACCCGTGTCGACACGGCAATATGCCGTGTCGATACTGAGTTATTTGTGCAATGTGAAAGGGGTATTACTGATGAAGCTATTTGCTCCTATAAAGGAAACATGAGAATTCTAACTATATGAAATTATTTCTCAGACAATTACAAGTAACTTCATATACTGTAGTTAGAATTCTCATACTTCCTATGCAAGAGCAGATATCTCCATCAGTAAGGTGCATGCTACCAGTGTAATAGGTTGTGGGTTCTAATCCTGGATATGACACTTGCAAATTAATTGCCAGAGAAATAATCAGCATTGTGAGTGACTGAGCAGATCTATGTAGTGTGTGGTTGGACCCCTACATAGATCTGCCTAGTTGAAACGGGTTTTGTAGTAGCTTCATATAGTTAGAATTAGAGATGAGCGGGTTCGGTTTTACTCAGATCTCAAAACGGCATCTTATTGGCTCACGGATGATATATAGGGGGGGGGGGGGGGTGTTCTGGTATGAATGGTCGACCACTAATGGTCGACATGAGTTTTTTTACCTTTTTTTGTGTCTTTTTTTACGTAAAGTGACTGGGAACCCCAATTAGTGCACCGCGTCCCCTCGCATGGCGAGCGAGCTTCGGGCATGGTGCCTTCGCTCCGCTACCGCTTCGCTCGGCACAGATTACCGTTCCAATCGTAGTCCACGTGGATCGTAAAGTATGGAAAAGTCCCCCAAAAGAAAAAAAAGTTAAAAAACTCATGTCGACCTTTTCATGTGTCGACCATGTGTCCATGTCAATGTCGACATAACATGGTCGACCAGCTGAACGGATACCGGGGGGGATGGGGGGGGGGTATTGGGACACCAATATTTTTCTTGCCTCTGGGCAACTGGGACAAACAACTTACGCCACTGACACTAACTATCCCCATAGCTGCTGAATACAGTATACAGGAGATAAGTGAGCAGCAGCAGTAGTAACAGGAACACACCGTCTCAATACAAGTGGAAAATCTAGTTCCCTCGATGAATGGAGGCTCTTATTACATGCACAGTGTGCAGTGAAGTGCAATGGAGGAAGAGCTCTGAGGAGTCTGCTCAGGGGGCGGGAGGGAGGATACAAGGAAACAGAACCCAGGTGGGACCCTGCGGCTAAGGTCATTACCATCAGTGACAGGAGAGGGGGATCGGGCGGAGAGAGCGGTGACAGCAGGCAGGCAGGGTGTGAGGGGGAACACTGGGGTGTGAATGACCGGGAGGCGAGGAGACGGGGGAGGTGCCCGGCAGGAGGAGGAAGACTCTCGGAGGAGGAGGGTACGGGCGGGGAGGGGGAGACCGGACAGATCACTCTGAGCGGAATAAGGAAGCGGAGGTAACCGGGGTACCCCACCAAGGACCGGACCCCTGCTGCCCGGGAGCCCCCGCCAAGGACCGGACTCCACTGCTAGGAAGCCGAAGCCCAACCCCACAGGTAAGCAGGAATGAAGTTGTGGAAAGTTGGGAGCGGGGTGTGAGCTGGCTGCGCTGCGGGAACGGGCGAGCAATGCAGCAGCCGGAGAGACAAGCTGCGGGACAGCAATAAGGCACCGGCACCTACAACGGCAGAGACGGGGGGCAGTAACCAAGCTGGCTGCAGTATGTGTGGGGAAGAGGCAGAGCTGCTATGCCATGTACAGTATGGGGAGGAGAAGGTATGTGCTGAGTAGGAGAGGGTAGGTACTAGTAGGTGGCCAGTCGTAGCAGAGGGCCGGTTATGTAACAAGTGGAAAAATCTCTGGAGAGGGAAAGGAGAGCAGGCAGATAAAGCGTGTACTGTATGGTGGGTGCTGAGTATAAGAGGAGGGAGATGGCAAATGGAAGAAGAGAAGGGCATAGAGCTGGTCATTAGAAGAAGGGCATGATCATACAGATGGTTGGTAGTGAGTGGAAGAATTACAGGGAGACGGTAGGTTGCAGGTGATAGGAGAACAGTGTGGATAGGTGGCCGTGAGATGGGGCAAGTAGTTAGTGGAAGGAGGGTGGGGGACAAGTTGTGGTAGGCTAGTGCTAGAATTGTATGGAGAGGGTGGGTGGTCACTGGAAGGTTGTTGGGTATCCATTAGAGTATTGGAGAGGGTAAGTGGTGTATTGAAGGAGAGCGGGCAGAGTGGTTGCAAACAGTGTGGAGTTGAGTGGAGGAAGTCTTGGGGATAGTGGTGGAATGTCTATTGAGCAAGAAGAGGGTATGTGGTGAGTGGAATGAGGGCAGACAGAGGGTGGTTGGTGGAGATAGAAGAGTACAGAGAGGGTGTGTTGTGAGTTAAAGAATGTTATTTAGACTGTGTGTAGTTGGGAAATAAGAGAGGCACAAAAATTGTTTTGGTGAGTGGAAGAAGGAGTCTAGGGGTTGGTGGATGTCCATTGGGGTAAGGGTAGGTGGCATGTGGAAGGAGTCAGGCGGAGGGTGGGTAGCGAGTGAATGGAGAGCAGGCAGAGGGTCGGTAGCGAGGGGAAGGAGGGAAGGCAAGGGGTGGGTAGCAAGTGGGAGGAGTGAAGGCATGGTTGTTGGTAGTGTGTGGAAGAAGGGCAGGCAGAGGGTGGGTGGAGATTGGACGGTGGCGAGTGGAAGGAGGGCAGGCAGAGGGTGGGTGGCGAGTAAAAGGGGGGCAGGCAGAGGGTGGGGGGCGAGTAAAAGGGGGGCAGGCAGAGGGTGGGTGGCGAGTGGAAGGAGGGAAGGCAGAGGATGGGTGGCGAGTTAAAGGAGGACAAACAGAGGGTGGGTGGCGAGTCAGGCAGAGGGTGGCTGGTGAGTGGAAGGGGATCAAACAAAGGTTGGGTGGCGAGTCAGGCAGAGGGTGGCTGGTGTGTGAAGGAGGACAGGCAGATGGTCATTGGCGAGTGAAAAGAGGACAGGCAGAGGGTGGGTGGCGAGTGGAAAGGGGTGAGGCAGAGGGTGGTTTGCAAGTGGAAGAGGGTCAGACAGGGGGTGGGTGGCGAGTAGAAGGAGGTCAGATCATTGGCGTTTCTATAATGGGTGCAGTGTGTGCGGTGCACACGGGCCCCTGAGTCCAGGGGGGGCCCACAATGCACACACTGCACCCATTTCTCCTATACTTACCTTTCCGGAGTCCATCGCTGACCGTGTGTGGACCCCCTCCTCTACCGTAGCCGTTGCGCTGCTGCTAGCGCACTGACCACTAGAGACTCTGGCACGCTGCCAGAGTCTACAGCGCATGCGCAGGACTCCGAAAAAATGGTGCAGCAGCCATTTCTCGGAGTCCTGCGCATGCGCTGTAAACTCTGGCACTGTGTCAGAGTCTACAGCGCTCAGAGCATTAGCAGTGGCGCGACGGGTATGGGAGAGGAGGGGCCCACACATGGAGTCTGCACACTGGTCCCCTCCTCTCTAGAGACGCCCCTGGGTCAGACGGTGGATGGCGAGTGGAAGGGGGTCAGGCAGAGGGTGGCTGGCTAATGGAAGGGGGTCAGGCAGAGGGTGAGTGGAAGGAGGGAAGACAGAGGGTGGCTGGCGAGTGGAAGAGGGGCCTAGATGGCGAACGGTAGTAGATGTCCAAGCAGCAGTATACGATGCAGAATGTCATGCAGACACAAAACTAGCAGTCTAAAAACAATACTCGTGACATATACATAGTGTGTATATCCAATAACGTTGTCTTCCTGTATCTGGTTTCGCTCTGCAGAAAAAATATATATACACAAACACCTTTTCTTTATAAATCATGCACAGTAAACTTAAGCCTGAAGCAAGTGCATGCTAGGAAGGAAACATTTGTGAGACTGTTTCCAGGTGACACAAAAGGCACAAAAGTCAGGATGGACAATAGCCTACTGAGATGTAGCATAGGGGGTAATTCAGACTGGGTCGCTGCAAAGGCAGTGATCGCAGTCTGAATTACTGTGTGGAGTGCGCATGTGCAGCGGCTGCACTACGTGTGCGCACCCCGGGAGCCCAGTGAGATGCTATCTCACTGGCTGCGATCGCCTCTGCCCGACTGACAGGCAGAGGCGGTCGCGGGGTGGGAAGGGGCCTGCCAACAGCGTTAGAATGCCGTTGGTGGGGCGTGGTCCGGACAACGGAGGCGAGTCTGGACTGTTGGCAGGGAGCTACTCCTCAGGTACAAAAGCTTTTGTACCTGTGTGTGTGTGGGGGAGGGCCTGACATGCGGGGCGGACTAGCACTGTGCTGGGCGTTCCCCCGCATGTCCGAGTAATTGATCGTAGATGTGCTAAATTTAGCACATCTACGGTCACCTCTGAATTACCCCCATAATACAGGGCTTGTGCATTCAAATACAACTGAAGCTTTGAAAAATGCTGACTGCCTGGATCCCCAGCGTCTGTCTCCCAGCCACAGCCCATTCAGAAAAGTGTAATAGCTGCTACTGCATGTCATTATTTTTTAATCACATTATGATTTATTATTGAGTGGGAAAACCTTCTAAACAATTTCAAGTTCCCACATTTACATTCACATCCTCAAAGCAGAATCTAGAGAATTGCTACTATGTGTAGACTTTTAAGCTTTCAAGGAAGGGCTAGTTTCTGTTTACTTTCTGTGCATGCAGCATTGAACAGTCCATTAACCATTAAATGTAAATAGAAAATAAAATGCATGAAAAAAACATGGAATGTAAAGGACTGTAAAAGAGAACGGATGGGAATGAGCACATGAGATAATTCAGCCTATATTTAATGTGCATTTTAGATGTTAGTTCTAGGTGTTAGAAATATGCATGAACATTGAATAGTTTTGTTGAGTCTTTAACATGGTCTATGGAGCCCAGATCCTTTGGGGGGTGGGGGGCTCGATACAGGTTATAAAGTTGCATGCCAATTTCCCAGATTTGCATGCTAAGTAATTGGGTCTGATCCATTGCCCACCCTGAAACGTGTGACATTACATTGTCAGTGAGAGGAGTGTGTAGTGGATTTTGTAATGGTAAGGGGGCACTGTAATGTGGCACAATATGAACTGTAGGGCACTGTAAAGTGGCACAATCTGATCTGCTCATTGAGGAGGGCACTATAATGTAAAAAAAACAAAAACAAAACCAGGTGAACTGTAATGTGGCACAGTAGGAATTGAAGATACTGTAATGTGGCATAATATGAATTGGAGATACTGTAATATGGCATAATATGAATTGAAGATACTGTAATGTGGCATAATTTGAACTGGGGGACTGTAACATGGCATTATTTGAACTTGAGGGCACTCTAACGTGCCACAGTATGAACAGGGGACACTGTAATGTGGCATCATATGAACTGGGGACTCTATGGGGGGTATTCAATTGTTTGAAAAGTCAGTTGGGTGTCTGTTTTTTACGGTCTAACAGACAGGGAAAAACTGACACATAACCGACTTCAAACAATTGAATCCCCCCTATAAGTCATATTATGAATTGGGGATACTGTGTGGCATTTTGTGTACTGGCAGCCCTACAATGTGACATCACATGTAAACTAGGGAACTACAATGGGTCATAAAAAAATAGGACACTACTAATATTAGGACACTACTGTGATTCAGAAAACAAACTAGGGCACTATTAATTAATAACTGCTGTGGAGAGGTGTCTCAAGAATCATTGTGACAGGGGCCCCTTCATTATGTTACTATGGGGCCCACAGAGTTCTGGTTATACGCCTTGCCTTCAATCTTTTATATCTGCTGTGTTTTCCTCTGAAGCCGCTACCACTTTAGGTGCCGGAGGTATGAATAAAGGCCCGTACTGACGGGGAGATTTCCCCAGAGATGTGTGCTGAGCGGTCAAGCACAGACCGCTCAGCACTCATCCCCCCCCCCTGCTCAGCACAAAGCGACGTGCTGAGCGAGGGGGGTGGACATGAGGGGCCGCACATTCCACCCAGCGGTGAATTGAGCGACCTGCTAGATTGTGCAGGACTGCGCATCGCTGTTGCCGGCACCCCTACACACGGAGCGATGTTCAGCTAATTTCTAAGCAATCTAGTCATTAGCTGAACATCGCTCCGTGTACCCCCCTTAAGTCTAGTGTGCTTAGAACATTGTTGCTATTACTTTTCCATGTCCTTGTATGTTACAGTCACAGGGTCATCCTAAAATACATTTTCATAAAGTGTACAACATGCATTGACCCGTGTTGCGTGCTTCTGAATAGCTTGTTAAAAGGCTTCACTGTTCTTTGTTGTTTTGAATGGAAAATACCCAGTATTGGATAAACAATGTTTTCATTGTTTTAACTTAAGCCCAGTACACATGTGGGAGATGCGTGCTGAGCGATCTAGCACAGACCACTCAGCACACATCTCTCCCCCCACTCAGCGCGATGTGTGCTGAGCGAGAGGGGAGGACGGGGGCCGCTCATTTCACCCAGCTGTGTAATGAACGATCTCACTAGATTTGGCATGCATGCATGCCAAATCTAGAGCCTGCGATAGTGACGCTGTCGCCGGCACCCTACACACGGAGAGATCCGTGCTTACTTTCTAAGCCGTTTAGTCAGATTGCTTACAATTTAAGCAAGGATCTCCCCGTGTGTATCCCCCTTAACTCTTGGATTTAGTGTACTTGTTTTCGATAACCAGCAAAGGTAAATTGGTTACGCCATTATTACTGACCTAGAGCTGGTGTTTGAATACATTAATATGTTAATGGTTGTTTTTAAATTATGTTTGACTGTTAAATCCTGCAAGGGTTATAGATGTGTTTAAGAATGGTCTTATACGTGTGTTACTCTCCATGATGTTATTGTGCCGCCGCCTGATTGGTTTGTAGAGCCTACCTTGTTTATATATTCACTGATTTGGTGCAGGCTGCATATGGGAAGCTGTTAAAATTTTGCCAGTCAGGATCCTGGCGGTCACAATACTGACGCCAGAATCCTGACAGGCGATGAAATGCCGCTGCCGGAATACTGGCGACACAGGCTATTCTCCATCTGTGGGTGTCCACGACACCCATAGAGGGAGAATATAACCTGTGGTAAGCGCAGCGAGCCACCGTGCCCACAGGGTGGCTTTCTCGCCCCGCTGTCGGCATTCTGATGGATGGGATCCTGCTGTAGGAATCGTGACAGCCGGCATCCCGTCCACCGGTAAATAGTACGTATCCCCTGCATATGTCTGCACACAGCGGTGAACACCTACCAGAGGGAGCCGAACCTGCTGCCAAGTTTAATATGAAGAGACGTACTGTATCTGCTGCCCACTGATGTGCAGAGGCATTTCTGAGGCCAAGGCTGATATGCTGAACTGCATTTCAGGAACTCATTTTAGTATGTATATGTTTTTGTTTTTTAACTGCACCCCTGTTCCTTTACATATCCTTATTGGCATCTCCTACTGCTGGTTTGGGGCATAGTGGGCCATGAGAGATCTGTCCTTTTCCCAATGGCTCCCCACTTTAACTTTGACATTCCTTGGTACCCCACTTCTGCCCTGCTGGAAATGTCTGTGTGAACATGGCGGCCAGCTGCTCCCATGTTCCAGTTCAGTGAACTTGACAGGCTTCCCTCAATTACTGTGGGATCTCCCCTCAACCCAGTTGAACATTACCAGAATGCGGAATCAGATGGTAAAGTGCATCATCTGCTCAGGATTATAGTTGTTTGTGCTTTGGGCAGTAAACATGCTAAGCAGAAATATTGCTTTTTGCTTCAATTTAGAGAGTCTTGCTTCTGTTATCCATCACTATGTAGTAATAAAGAGGAATCTATATATATATATATATATATATATATAGTGTGTTAATGCAAAAGTCCCGGCACTCACTGTGAATAAGCTGTTATGTGCTGCGGTGCCCTCCCGGAGAAATGCAGGATTCCTCTTTATGAAGTGAAGAAATAAGGCAGCACTCTTGCAGACTCGTTAGCAATGTAAAAGGCTGGTCAGTTTATTACCTAATAAAATAAATAATAAACTGACCAGCCTTTTACATTGCTAACGAGTCTGCAAGAGTGCCGTCTTATTTCTTCACTATATATATATATATATATGTATGTATGTATGTGTGTATGTGTGTGTATATATATATATATATATATATATATATATATATATATATATATTATGAGAGAGACAGCTAAAAGCTTATTCTCTGCACACATCGGGCAGAGAAATTTAATTATGTTAACAGCAATTTATCTGTACACTCTGTGTTTGTCCGCAGGGAAGGATTACAGCAATTTATTGTAATGTACATGCGGTTCAAAAACCGTGTCCTCCAGAATTATCCTCTCCATGGTTTGCGGTGTTTCAGTCTGCTGTATGGCGTTTCTATATTCTCTCTATACTGGCTGCAGTTCCTGCCAACTGATACTCCTAAGCTCTACTATTTTTAATTTTTTTTAATTTTTATTATACACATTGGAAATTCACTGTACAATGAACGCAGTGCTGTATTGCTCCACTACCACATAGATCAACAATCACAGATTTACAAAACATTACGGACTTTCAAAATGCTTGCTGGATATACATCTGCGTAATACTTCTGCAGTTGGTCACATTGAGTAAGAGAAGAAAGGTGTTGCAGCCACATCTCTACCCTTGCCACATCTATTTACTGCTTGTTTCCACATTCATAGCGGTAGAAAAGGTTGCGGCTTCTGATTGCAACACTTCATAAACCCTGGTCTGTACCATGTAGCATTTTAGTTCCTGGTACCTACATTGTTTGTGCTCTTTACATGATGGATAATTGTCAGTTTACTGGATAATCTAGTAGTTCCTGAAGATTCAGTAACATGAAGAATAGAGGTTGTGATGCCACTTCATTGTTTTCTATAATAAAACTTGTTCATCTGGATCTAAGCCTAATATGCATTTGCTACCATGTATAGTAATAAGGGATGAATTGTTATGAGTAAGCTTTCAGTGTCAAAATAGATTATTTTACTACTTAAAAAAACAAAGTTACTTTGTTTATGCCACCACACTCCGAGAAAGTTTAGCCCATGTTCCAGGTCACTGACTTTGATCAATAATTAACTGCCCTGTTTGCAGTGGTGCATATTAAAGTAGTTTTTACCTACATTACTTTTTTGTGTAAAAACAAAATAGATCATCGAAGTGTTTCAGGTATAGGAGGGAATTCAATTGTTTAATGGGCGCCATAGCAGCAATTCAGTTATGCTGCCGTATGAGCGCACATGCTACCAGCACCGTATGTGTGAAAAATGACTCATTTGGGTACCCAAATGGCACTTTTTGTGTCGCACACAGGACTTAAAACAGCTAAGCCCTGCACGATAAAATAAACAAAAACAATATGAATAGTACCCCCTGATTTCTGGTCACTATAGAAGGGAGATTGGGTGTGCATAAACAATTGAATTGCCCCCATGAAGTCATTTTGTTTGTGAATAAAGCATACCACATACCACTGCCCAATTTGAGGGGGATCATCATCATAGATATTGCAATCATAGAATCTGTATACTTTATATGGGTATATCATACTACTAGTACTACACAAGTGTCCGTTTTCCCATGTTTGTATTGGGCCCTCGTATGGCTCACCTTCTACAGTGTAACCTTCGTATTGCACCCAACATGGCTGCCTCATCTGGTACGCTTGTGAATGGGATGAAAAATACATGGACCTGGTGGTTTTGTTGGGACCCTACTCTGAGTGTTAAGACGTTACAATCTCCCCATCTTGTGTCATGTCTTCTAGGGGTAGACTATTCCACCCAGGGTAATCCTACACAGTGCGCCCAAGGTGGCTGCCTCATCTGGTTCCTTGTGAGGGTGGAATACACAACCCTTGGAAGTTGTTACCCAAAATGCTGCCCTACACCAATCCTGCATTATGCTTTCTGTGTGCTCAAGGTTTTCTTTTATGTCTGTGTGGCTTGCAATTGCAGTACTAAATAAATCTTCTGTATTATGTGCATTGTTTTTGATGTCTGTAAAGCGCCTTGAGTGCTATATAAATAAAATTATTATTTTACCCAACTATCAGTTCCAAATGTATCAGTTGATATATACTGTAAATATTGAGTCTAGATCTATATACATAAAAACAGGTGTTTTCTTAGCTGTAGTTATATATTTCACATTCTTTGAGAACATCCTTCTTGGTATAGTTGTTTTTAGTTATATTTGTAAAGAATAAAAACAATTAAAGCAGTCTCAGGTGGACACTTTTGAGATCCTTCATTTTCTGGCCAGGAACCCGCAGAATTTTAAAGTGATGTCTCGTTCAGACACCATAATATAAGAAGGGAATAGGTAATATATTTTACCCTGCCACAGAAATGTGATTCCACATGTCCAAAATGCTTTCCATATTCACTTTCATAGTAAACTAACTGATCACATCCTTACTTTAGAATGATACAGTTTCAAGATCAAAAAAATATTGGCATTACTTCTAACATTTTATTCAGGCATTATTTAGACATAATAAGCCAGGTCCCAATTCACAAAAAACCCAGCTAGTCATACCCACTTCAGACCAAGCCATGCCCACATCCCATGCGCCCTGCCACTTTCAGATCCCACAAATAGGGGATGTGTAGCTGAAATAGCGGCTGCTGCAGTAGTGTCTGTTTTCCCTTATGTTAAGATATGGATAAAGAAAAGTTGTCTGAATTTCCATAGTTCTGACATTATAATAAGATTGCACTATAGCGACCAATACCTTAAATGAAGGCAGCCATATGTCACTTATCTAGAGAATATTGAAATCCCTTTCACTGATGCATAGGTCTCAGTGGTGTCGCTATTTCTTAGTGATTGGTAGGCTTCATGTTGCTGCAGCACACTAATACCCCTTTCTGACATACTGTAAGCCTAAAACTCAGGTTTGCACGTGAACGCACATCGTCCCAGGTCTGGCTTGTGGGCCTAATTCAGTTGAGTTGATCACAGCAGCAAGTTTGTTAGCAGATGGGCAAAACCATGTGCATTGCAGGTGGGTAGTTGTAACATGTGCAGAGAGAGTTAGATTTGGGTGTGGTGTGTTCAAACTGAAATCTAAATTGCAGTGTAAAAATAAAGCAGCCAGTATTTACCCTGCACAGAAACAAAATAACCCACCCAAATCTAACTCTCTCTGCAAATGTTGTATCTGCCACACCTGCAGTGCACATGGTTTTGCCCAACTGCTAACAAATTTGCTGCTCCGATCAACTCTGAATTACCCCCTGTGTCTTAAAGGGTCAACCCAGGTTGACAGTCCTGGATCCATGCTATAAGGGTTTATCCCAGGACTTACAACCTGGGTCGACGGTCGTCTGAAAGGTGCGACCCGGGTCTTAATGACTTAGGTCATGACTAAAAGAATTTGATTGGCCAGGTACAGTAGTCCTTGGAGATGATATCATCTCCAATAGTAACCTGGCATGGTTGCATGGCGAGCGAAGCAAGACATTCATGGGAACGCTGTGCACTAATTGGGGTTCCCAGTCATTTTACAGAGAAAACAACACCAAAAATAAAAAAAATTCAAAACTGATGTTGACATTTTTCCTGTGTTGACCTTTACCATGTCGACCATTTGTCAACATTGACATTTTTTCTATGTTGACCTTGTGCCTGTCGACCTAGACACTGTTAACCTTTTTCAGGTCAACCCATTGAGCCATAACCGGGTGTGCCACATATTATATTACTAAATGGAAGCATACAGAGGGGCAAAAAAGTATTTGGACAGGCACCGATTGTGCAGGTTGACCCACTTAAAAACATGAGAGAGGTCTGTCATTTCCATCATAGGTACACTTCAACTGTGAGAGACAGAATCTGAAAAAAAACCTAGGAAATCACATTGTATGATTTTTAAACAATTTATTTTTATATTCTTGCAGAAAATAAATATTTGGACAATCAAAAAGTTTACCTCAATACTTTGTAATATAACCTCGGTTGGCAGTTACAGAGGTCAAACGTTTCCTATAGTTCTTGACCAAGTTTGTACACACTGTAGCAGGTATTTTGGCCCACTCTTCCATGCAGATCTTCTCTAGATCTGTCATGTTTTGGGGCTGTCGCCGGGCAACACGGACTTTCAACTCCCTCCACAGATTTTCTATTGGGTTCAGGTCTGGAGACTGGCTAGGCCACTCCAGGACCTTGAAATGCTTCTTACGGAGCCACTCCTTAGTTTCCCGGGCGGTGTGTTTGGGGTCATTGTCATGCTGGAAGACCCAGCCATGTTCCATCTTCAATGCTCTTACTGAGGGAAGGAGGTTTTTGCCCAAAATCTCACAATACATGGCCCCATTCATCCTCTCCTTAATACGGATCAGTTGTCCTGTCCCCTTTGCAGAAAAGCAGCCCCAAAGCATGATGTTTCCACCCCCATGCTTCACAGTGGGTATGGTGTTCTTGGGATGCCATTCATCATTCTTCTCCCTCCAAACACGGCGAGTGGGGTTTATAGCAAAAAGTTTGATTTTGCTCTCATCTGACCACATTACATTCTCCCAATCCTCTTCTGGATCATCCAGATGGTCACTGGCAAACTTTAGATGGGCCTGGACATGTGCTGGCTTAAGCAGGGGTACCTATCGAGCACTGCTGCAGGATTTCAATCCATGACGAAGTAGTGTGTTACTACTGGTAAACTTACTACTGGGACTGTGGTCCCAGCTCTTTTGAGGTCATTGACCAGGTTCTCCCGTGTAGTTCTAGGCTGTTTCCTCACTGTTCTCAAGATCATTGATACCCCATGAGGTGAGATCTTGCATGGAGCCCCAGGTCGAGGGAGATTGTCAGTGATCTTGTATTTCTTCCATTTAAAAAAAAAAAAAAAAAAATTTTTTTTTTTTTTTTTAAAGAATAAATCATTTTTCTCAAACATCGGAACATCGGTCTGGAAGATTGGTAACATAGGAACATCGTGACCATTGCAGTGTTACTTTTTACACCCAAGACAGCTGCCAGGTACACAGGGGGGTGCTGGGGGTGGCTTGGGGGGGTTGGTTTACACTTTTCCAGCGGCTGCCATTGTCTGCAGCCGCTGGGTGGGGGATCCTGCCGTGCTGACCGATCAGCAGTGATCGGCAGCACGGCAAACACTGAGTGGAGGGTGCAGGGAGGCAGGGAAGTTCCCCTTCCCTGCAGCTGCAAACAATGTTTATCTGACTGGTCGCATCCTGTGTGACCAAGTCAGATAACACACTTGCTGGTGTGGTCGCATCTTATTTGACCATTCCAGCCAAGTGGTTAAAGCAGCATTAATCACTACATTTTATTTCCCTATTCCTTCCCACCTCAGTAGCACCAGGGGCTTCTCCTTTTCGGTAATTTAAAACTGGCAAAACTTTACATTTGCTTTGTTAAAATGGATTTGGAAAATGCACAAGTGAAGACCAATCAGAAAGCACACTGTCCATTATTACTGCTAACACACTCGCCTAACTCACAATTTTGTTGCGTTCGCCCCCCCCCCCCCCCCCCCCCCCCCACACACACACACACACAAACACACACACGCAGCCCACCCCGGCGCCAAAATCCTGAACGTTGGCATAAGGCTGGCTTCAAAACTCTGATGGAGATCAGGATTCCGGCCGTTAAAATACTGATGGACAGAATCCTGAAAGTTCTTCCAGCAGGGCGCACTTGCGTCCTTCCGCGGGGGTGTTAGGTTTAGGCATTAGAAGGGGTTTAGGGTGAAGGGTATGGTTAGGTACCGGGGAAGGGAGGATTGGGGTTAGGCACCTACAAGGGAGGGTTAGGTTAGGGGGCAGCGGGGGTTAGGGTACTTTCTGGGAGGCTGTCGGGATTCTGATGGTCGGGATGCTGCTTTACTAAAATGTTTAAACTTTGCCTCTATATGTATTCTGTAGAACATGTGACATGAGGGATGTGGTCAAAATACCGGCAGTCAGCATCCCAATGGTTAGAATCCGGACACATCCTGGCGGTAAGTACTGGACTTTAGGTTAGGGCATACTTGCCTACCTGACCCTCTCCATGAGGGAGAAAATGCTCTGTTCCTGGACTTTCCTGGTAATGTATGATTGCCATCACCTGTGGTGAGCTACTTAATTGATAAGAAAGGTGTTTCACCACAGGTGATGGCAATCATACATTACCAGGAGAGTCCAGGAACAGAGCATTTTCTCCCTCATGGAGAGGGTCAGGTAGGCAAGTATGGGTTAGGGGTAGGCTCTAGGGTAGGGGTGGGCAACATGCGGGCCGGATGCGGCCCGCGAACCGATTCTGCCTGGCCCGCTGTCCCATACCACTGTGCAATGACAAGCGGCCCGGCTGAGCCGCTTGTCATTGCGCTACGAAGCTCCGAGACGCAGCGCCGCTGAGGAAATACCCGGTCTGCTGACCGGGATTTCCTCTGTGACATCAGGCGCTGGGCGGCATAGGGGCGGAGCCACGGCAGGAGAGTGCAGCGGGTAGCAGCAGCGGCTCTGCGCAGCGGGCAGCGGATCTGGCAGGGAAGGTGGATAATCTGGGCAGCAGATCTGCCACAGTGAAAAAAACACATCTAAGGTAAAGCTGCTATATGGGTACGGGGTGGGGTGGGGAGGGGGTGGGGGGGGGGAGGAGGAGGAGGAGGGCGGGGGGGAGAGGAGGAGGAGGAGGGAGAGTGGAGAGGAGGGGGGTAGAGACTGCTGTATAGGTTCAGGGGAAGGGGTGAAGGGGGGTATTGACTGCTATGTGGGTTCAGGGGTGGGGGAAGGGGGGTAGAGACTACTATATGGGTTTAAGGGAGAGGGGAGCTGTGAATACGATTGATAACAGCATTACACAGGATGCTGTTTGTTTGTTTGTTTTCAGCAGTTTTTTATTTTTATTTTTTTTATTACTGGATATGTTTTTTAAGCCAAGTACCCACGGGCCGATTTGGGAGAGATGTGTGCTGAGCGAACCGCTCAGCACACATTTCTCCTGCCGCTCAGCACAGCGCGATCTGTGCTGACCGTGCGGGGGGAGACGAGGGGGGGCGATCACTTCACCCAGCGGGTGAAGTGAGCGACCCGCTAGATTGGCCTGCATGCAATCTAGCAGCAGCGATAGCGATGTGCGGGGCCGCGCATCGCTATCGCTGAGGGGGCTACACACATGGTGTGTGTGTTTTTACAGTTATATATATATATATATATATATATATATATATATATATATATAATGGATGGAGACAGGCGGCACTCAAGCAGCCTCAAATAGAGTGAAAAAAGCGGTCCGTTTATTGATCCATATTGGATCAATAAACGGACCGCTTTTTTCACTCTATTTGAGTCTGCTTGAGTGCCGCCTGTCTCCATCCATTATATTGAGGATCAGCATTGTTTCTCTAGGAGGGCACTGCAGCACATTGCCATTTGGAGAGGGAGTGCCGGGATTACTACACTTTGTGTATATATATATAAAAAACTATGGGCCTAATTCAGAACTGATCGCTAGGGTGTGATTTTTGCACTGCTACGATCAGGTAGTCACCGCCTACAGGGGGAGGAGGGTAATCGCATGTGCAGGAGAGCTGCAGAAACAGAAGTTTGTGCAGTCTCTGCGCAGCCCAGGACTTACTCTTCCAGTGGGATGATCGGGGCCGGAGCTGACGTCAGAAACCCTCCCTCCAAACGCCTGGTCTCTCCTGCTTTTTTCCGTGCACTCCTCTAAACCGGTCAGTTACCACCCACAAACGGCCTCTTTCTGTCAATCACCTTGCGATCGCCTGTACGATCGCTTTGTTCGCACCATCCCATCACTGCCCGACGCTCCCCAGCGCGGCGGACCGACGTGCCTGCGCACTGCAATGCATGTGCAGTTCAGACCCGATCATCTGCTGTGCGAAAATACACAGCTGCGACCGGGTCAGAATTGGGCCCTATAACGGGTCTTATTTTTCAGCAACTGCTGACTAAGAAGCTGATTCAGACCTGATCACTGTGCTGCAAATTTTGCTGTCCTGCGTTCGGGTAGTCGCCGCCCCCAGGGGGAATGTAAATTCACCCGTGCAAGTGTACGATCGTATGTGTACGCAGAGCTGCAAAAATCTACTTTGTGCAGTCTCTGCGCAGCCCAGGACTTACTCCTACAAATATTTGTCATTCATATTAGTCCCCGCCCATGTGTGTGGCCCTCGAACATTCACTGGAAGTGTTAAGCGGCCCCCCAGCTGAAATAATTGCCCACCCCTGCTCTAGGGGGAAGGTCTATGCATTCTTAGTACCATCATTTAAGCTAATTATCTCTTAATCATGGAACATTTTGTAGGCAAGAACAGTTTTATATAAGACTAATGTTGTAATTACTCACTAATTCCCCTTTTGGTGTTCCTACATGCATTAAAAGGTCCGTTTTGTCTTGATGGTTTACAAGAGGATTCTGGTTGTCTGTTAAAACAGGAACAAAGTATATGATTTAGAATAGATGTACAGCATGCAAGTGAATTCTTTCCAGCACTCCGGATAAAAGGATGAGGCCTCAGAATAATTGCTCTGGGAGCTGTTTATGTTTCTCACCACTGGCTTACATCAAAGGGCCAGTATCAGGGCGGAATACAATGCCTTTATATCTACAGGATAAGAGGGTTAGGGGAATGGTGTACATGTAGGTCTAATCGGGGCTCCCAGACTCTTGCTTTGTAGCTGAGTCTGGGTGTATTTTTGCTTTGTTTTCTTTTTTGCATGTGTTGCGGGATCCGATCTGAAGATCGACAGTATCTAGGTCGACAATGTTTAGGTCGACCACTATAGGTCGACAGTCACTAGGTCGACATGGATAGAAGGCCGACAGGGTTTCTAGGTCGACATGTGCTAGGTCGACAGGTCTAAAGGTCGACATGAGTTTTTCACTTTTTTTTTTTTTTTCATACTTAACGATCCACGTGGACTACGATTGGAACGGTAATCTGTGCCGAGCGAAGCGGTAGCGGAGCAAAGGCGCCATGCCCGAAGCATGGCGAGCGAAGCGGTGCACTAATTTGGGATCCCGGTCACTCTACGAAGAAAACGACACAAAAAAAAATTAAAAATCCTCATGTCGACCTTTAGACCAGTCGACCTAGCACATGTCGACCTAGAAACCCTGTCGACCTTCTGTCCATGTCGACCTAGTGACTGTCAACCTAAACATTGTCGACCTAGATACTGTCGATTTGATGAACCACACCCTGTGTTGCTGTATTTTACATAGCAGTGGAAATATATGCGCAACGTTAGCATTTTCAAAACCGTAATAAAGTATCATTTGTGTGAAGTCACATGCTACCTGTTTACACAGTGACACAAAATATATTAGCTTTCTTAGGTACAGTAGGAAGGTATCAGCCTCTCCTAATAACACAAGTGACTCATATTTAACTCTTCCTATACGATATGAGAAACCTGCTGAGCATTAAAGCTTGATTCCAGAAATAATGTACTTCCTTTTTCTGGCCAGGCCTACTCTTAAGAAGTACTCGTTCAAACTCCCTCTCCCCCGCCCCCACCAGCCCTCGCTGTCATTTCATTTGCACAGATGTGAATTGCAGAAGTTCCAAATATTTTTTACATTACTAAAATCGGGGACGCATGCTGTCAATGTCATACCACAAGACTTTTTTGTATTGTTTTGAAAGTGCTGCGTGGCTGCAGATGTGTATCAAATGTCATTACATATACGGATTGCTTTGGGTGCAAAAACCTTATTTAAAGTAGTTTTGCCATAAATGATGGATGTCATTGCAGGAGGACTTGCATGAATTGGTATGTGAATAATTCAGATGACAGTAGTTTTTGTTTCCCGATCTTTAGTCACAAACTTAGGTGTAGTATAAACAGCAATGCATTCAAGAGGGTCTGTTTCAAAAGCTTTGACATTAGAATGCCCCTGACAACTGCATGCTGGCCTCTTCTGGAGCGCGGCATTCACAGAGCAAGTGGAGACTTGAAATCTGCTTCTCTATTTTGCTGTATGTAGCAAGTCATGGGCTGGTTTAACCAGTTTCAGATCCATTCTTTGTGTATGTGGGTGTTTGTGTTTTTTTTTTTTTTTTCAACAAGTTTTATTGATCCTTTTATATGTAGAGAAACTATTCTAAAATACAAATAGGTACAGATAAATCAGTACAGATAGGACCTGATTCATATTGCACGCTGTTCCAGTGTTCACGCAGTTGAGTGATTGTCGGTGGTCTGTGCATGCGTTCCAACCACAATGCACATGTGCGGCAATCGAATTGTGATTATGGATGCATTGAGAATTAATTTGCAAGTGATTGATTTTGGCGTGTGCATTGGGTAGCATCTGTGATGTTGAGCGCTGATAACATGGCTCCAGTGCCTCTGTTAGGGCAGCAATGCACTGACTGCATACAATGCTGTGTACCTAATGGAGTTGCAGACAGCTGCAATGGCTCCAGTGAGTGTCTCAATACGTGTTGGCTGTTGCATTAGCATATTTTCACACTTTCATAGCTACAAAAATCACAGCTGTGGCAGCAATAGCAGGTAACTATGAATCAGCCCCATACTGCCATAGGGAAACTGCAGGCTCTCATAAAGCAAGTCATCCCTTGGAGTGCATGTAAACGGACACTGGTTATCTGGTTATGGGAAGTACAGATGGTGTAGTGGTCAGCATTACTGCCTCACAGCACTGAGGTCCAGGGTTTGATTCCCATCATGGCCCTAACTGCGTGGAGTTTGTATACACAGGGGTGAGGTAAAATAGCAAGAGAGGTAAATGAGATGAGCAGCAGCATTAATGGTATATTGAAGTCAGCAGAGGTTAGAAGGTGAAGGCTGTAGCATTGTAGGTGGAAAATGACAAGTTCACGGATGAGAGGTTTGATTTCATCCATGGCGTGAAAAGGCCTTATTCTAGAAAGATTGTGAAGGTGGAAGTAGAAAGCGTGGAGTAAAGAAATAGGAGCTAGATGAAAGACCGTTTAAGGCACGAGAGGTTGTGGGAGGAAAGGCAAATTTGGGTTTCATCAGCGTAGAGCTGGTATCAGTGGCCGAAATTGTTTATGATATCCTTGAGCATTGAGGTGTAAAGGGAGAAGAGAGATGGGGACCAAGAACAGACCCTTGGTGGGACACTAACTGGTAGAAGGGGAGATGAACTGAGGAGAGAGAGAGAGAAGGAGCAGTAAGAGAGGCATGAGGTCAACCATGACGGGAAAGAGTCAAGTGATTTAAAGGAAGAGAGGGTGGTCCACAGTATCAAAGGCAGCAGATTGGTCAAGGAGGGTTTAGCAGTGAGGCATTCACTAGTGACTTTAGTCAGGCATGTCCAAACTGCGGCCCTCCAGTTGTTGTGAAACTACATATCCCAGCATGCCCAGACACAGTTTTGCTGTCGGAGAATGCTAAAGCTGTGTCAGGGCATGCTGGGATGTGTAGTTTCTCAACAGCTGGAGGGCCGCAGTTTGGACATGCCTGCTTTAGGTAGAGCAGTTTCTGTTGAGCAGAAGAATGAAAACGGATTGAAAGTACCTCGGTAAGCCAGTGTAAAAATCTATCTCTTCATCCATTAACAAAATGCGGCCCACCTCCCAAACCTTGATGGCCTGATCGATTATAAGGGTAGTGAAGAAAGGTAAATCTGCAGATATATTTTATTCCAGATCCCCCCCACATGCAAAGCTAAGTGTACTGGGGATTAATTTCAGAAAAATTGTCCTTGACAAATATAGAGTGGTTTGTTGGACCATATATACTGTATAAGAAAATTACTTGTGTCAAACTAATACAAACAGGCATAGATACAGGGAGTCTTGAGTAGACACTTTTTTTTTGCTGCATGCATATAAAATAATGGATCTGTATGTTCTATAATAAGCATAGTAACCTGTCTGACTGCCAAATATGTAAACTTCTCAATCATCCTAAATTGTAACTGCAAACCTCTGATGGTTGACCCAAAATGTCAGTGAGGAACTGGCTTATTAGTTCTAGTAAATGACTTAGCCTGAGTATATCCCACCTATTTTAAAACGGCTAAGGAGCCCTGCAGAAGATTAGGTATCAATGTCATCCACAATTTTCTCCAAATTGCCCCCTTCTGGACCTCAAATAATGCAGTTAGCTTTAATAAGCGAAGCGTGGCGTTCAGTAACTGTATGATATAATAAAGGGCAAAAGGGACACCCCTTGCTGAGAGGATTCAGCCCTTTTACGAAAGATTGTATCATGTTACAGTTACTACATAGAAGTATACTAACTCAAATTAATATAAAACTATTTTAAAACACAAAGCAGCATGTGTAAAGCTATGTCTCTACTACCATAATACTATGTGTTTACATGGATTTTTAAGTGCATGTGAAAAAGGGTACTAGATTCATCTTTAAGTGTATATCTAAACCTGTATATTTGGGCATCACGGATGGTGTAATGGTTAGCATTACTGCCTCACAGCACTGAGGTCATACCCACTATGGCCCTAACCGTGCGTCTTTTGTATATTCTCCCCGTGCTTGTATGGGTTTCCTCCGGGTACTCCCACAATCCAAGAAATATACTGGTACTGTAGGTTACTTGGCTCCCAACAAAAAATGTACTTTAGCGTGAATGTAGTAGGTAATATAGGTTGTAAGCTCCACTGTGGCAGGGACTGATGTGAATGGCTATTTGCACTTTAACATGTATTCAAAATCACATATCAATCACCAGTGAGTAATTTGCTCCAGAGACTGTACTGTAATACATTATTTCTTCCTGTAGACTAGGATTTGTGATTATTAGTGCATATATAGCTAACGATAAACAGACTAACACCTATTCACAGGAGGGGTGGTCTTCTGTATGCCGAATGTCGGGATCCCGGCGCACAGTATACCGGCGACGGAATCCCGACACCCGGCATACCGACAGGTATTCTCCCTCGTGGGGGTCCACGCCCCCCCTGGAGGGAGAATAAATTGCGTGGTGCACGTAGCGCGCCACCGTGCCCGCAAGGGGCTCACTTGCGCTTTCCACGCTGTCGGTATGCCAGCGGTCGGGCTCCTGGCGCCGGTATGCTGATCGCCGGAATACCATACTACACCCCACAGGAGAATTGTCATGCATGTAGATAAAGAAAGTGTATAACAGGCTGAATATTTTTGCAGTGGAAAAGGATTTCAATGAATGGTATTCCTAGTTAATTGTGAGTTGGCCTCTACCTGTGTTGTTGTACATGTGTGCAGATGTAATCCATTTATTATACAATACAATTTAATGAAACTTGTTGGTACAGTGGGAAGTGTAGAGGTGGTATAATCAAACTCTGTGGTTTGCCATTCAGATATATACTTCCTAAATGGCCAATCAATATGCTGGGATCATTTACAGTTACCAATACCATGACTGCAGCCATTACCATGTCTTATGTGTTGGACTGTGTTCATTTAGCCCCCATTTCAGAGGTTACTGTAGCTGCCTTGTATATCTATATTCTATAAGAAATGATGGTCAAATTGTGGTGTCTGAGTCTGAACCAACATGGGAGCCTTTAACCTTTTGCATTTGTAAGACTGTGTTGTAAGTAGTGTGCTCAAGACAATAATATTTCTTCTCCTGTCTTTAAAATAATAAAATGACCTATCACAGTCTCTATATTGTGAATTTGCTTCACGCTCCAAGGGTAATCTATGCTTGTTTGGTGGGTTAGTTTTCACACCCCTCCTCCTATAATGGGCAGCTGCAGGACTCTCCTTGCCTCTACTACCCAAGTGTTCATCTGTCATTCATAGTGTTCATTCTAGCACCCTGCACCTTTCAAATCTTGTGCAGTTCCTCTTTCCTGCCTGAGGTGTCTCTCTCTGCTCTGGTGTTTCTCAGCACACACAGGTCTATATCACAGCACTGAGTAACAGATCAGTGTGTGCTGAGAAGCACCACAGCAGAGAGCGACACCCCAGGCAGGAAAGAGGAACTGCACGGATTTTGAGGGGCAGGGTGCTAGAATGAACACTACTTCAAATTCCCTTTCAATACCCTGGTGTGTCACTTGTACTTCCCAGTGCTGGGGAGGGGGCAGTTAAATTCAATACCCCCTTTCTCCTTCAAGTGTCATGTGGTTATCACAACTCAACAACTACATAGCTTACAACTTGAGACACTGCGTTAAACTTTCCTGGAAATCGGGGTGGACTATTTTGTAAATGGTCAATGAAAAATAATTTACTGTTTTGAATAGAATAATTTTGCTTACAAAATAATATTTTACAAAAGATTTTGAGTGAAATGTTGCACGTTCTGATAGACCTTTAAAGAAGGTTCATTAGCTGTGACTAGTAGTATTCTCTTTATTTTCATTGTGCCATGATATTTATTCCTGACATGTATTAAACACCTCATATCAAATATTGTTCTACTCTTGCGCAGATTACCTGGTTATTTATTACAGTTCTCCGGAGTCTGACAGTTGGACTTTGAAGCCACAAGACACTCCAAGAGACTGCCTTTTGTATTGTTGTTTTCTTCTTCTTCTTAATATGCAAGGACCTTTTTGGACTCCTATATTTCCTATATTTAGGTATGATGGTGAATTATCACACTCTTAGTACATAAAGAAGAACATGTTTTGGGCTGTTTACATAGTTTTTGCCAGTAACAGGCATGTCATGATTTAAAACTACTAGATCTGTAATTATTCACTAATGTACACTAATGTCAGCCTGGATATTTTACTAGGAAAGTGTACAGTCACATTCTGCGCTGTCACGGCTCATGAGGGTGTGGCCAAGTGGCATGTCCCCGTCTTTGTGTATGTCAGGTGGCCGATCAGAGTGCCGGGATGCAGAGCAGCTCAACCATCTCCTGTCTCTGAGTGCCGGGCAGCCGAGTGTCGGAAGGTGGAGCTGTTTTGCCAGCCCCTGGCTCTGTCTGCTGTACAGCCGAGCAGAGCTCCTTAAGGGTGGGTACACACCGGCCGATATATCGGCCGTTCTCTTGAACGGCCGATATATCGCGGGTCTGTCGGCCAGTGTGTACGGGCGATATGTCTGTGAACTCCGTTGTTCAGACATATCGCGTCGGCCCCGCAGCACAGCAGACGGCCAATATAGCTACTGATATGTTGGCGCGTCGCTGCGTGTGTACGGGCGGCCGGCCGACTGCCCGTACACATGCTGCGGCAGCCGGCGGTGATTGACAGCGGAACTGGGCGGCTGTGTGTACACACCCGCCCAGTTCATGACGTCAGTCCCCGACAGATCGGGTAGTGTGTATGCTCAACACACTGCCCGATTAATTGATCGGCAGATATATCTATCAGTGTGTACCCACCTTTAGCCATGCTGTTATGTCAGACCGGCCAATTGCCAGAAGTTCCAAATGGCCAGTCTGGCACTGATAACATTACAGTATCCTTGGTAAAGGTCACCGGTATACTAATGCTAGATTGTTATTTAGTCTGCAGAGCTTGCTGGGCCTTGTAGTTTTCTCTATCGTCCTAGTGGATGCTGGGGTTCCTGAAAGGACCATGGGGAATAGCGGCTCCGCAGGAGACAGGGCACAAAAGTAAAGCTTTCCGATCAGGTGGTGTGCACTGGCTCCTCCCCCTATGACCCTCCTCCAAGCCAGTTAGATTTTTGTGCCCGGCCGAGAAGGGTGCAATTCTAGGTGGCTCTCCTAAAGAGCTGCTTAGAGAAAGTTTAGTTTAGGTTTTTTACTTTACAGTGAGTCCTGCTGGCAACAGGATCACTGCAACGAGGGACAGAGGGGAGAAGAAGTGAACTCACCTGCGTGCAGGATGGATTGGCTTCTTGGCTACTGGACATCAGCTCCAGAGGGACGATCACAGGTACAGCCTGGATGGTCACCGGAGCCTTGCCGCCGGCCCCCTTGCAGATGCTGAAGTAAGAAGAGGTCCAGAATCGGCGGCAGAAGACTCCTCAGTCTTCTAAAGGTAGCGCACAGCACTGCAGCTGTGCGCCATTTTCCTCTCAGCACACTTCACACGGCAGTCACTGAGGGTGCAGGGCGCTGGGAGGGGGGCGCCCTGGGAGGCAAATGAATACCTAATTTGGCTAAAAATACCTCACATATAGCCTCCGGAGGCTATATGGAGATATTTAACCCCTGCCAGAATCCGTTAAGAGCGGGAGACGAGGCCGCCGAAAAAGGGGCGGGGCCTATCTCCTCAGCACACAGCGCCATTTTCCCTCACAGAAAGGCTGGAGGGAAGGCTCCCAGGCTCTCCCCTGCACTGCACTACAGAAACAGGGTTAAAACAGAGAGGGGGGGCACTAATTTGGCGATATGCTTATATATATTAAGATGCTATAAGGGAAAACACTTATATAAGGTTGTCCCTATATAATTATAGCGTTTTTGGTGTGTGCTGGCAAACTCTCCCTCTGTCTCTCCAAAGGGCTAGTGGGTCCTGTCCTCTATCAGAGCATTCCCTGTGTGTGTGCTGTGTGTCGGTACGTGTGTGTCGACATGTAGGAGGACGATGTTGGTGAGGAGGCGGAGCAATTGCCTGTAATGGTGATGTCACTCTCTAGGGAGTCGACACCGGAATGGATGGCTTATTTAGGAAATTACGTGATAATGTCAACACGCTGCAAGGTCGGTTGACGACATGAGACGGCCGACAAACAATTAGTACCGGTCCAGACGTCTCAAAAACACCGTCAGGGGTTTTAAAACGCCCGTTTACTTTAGTCGGTCGACACAGACACAGACAGGGACACTGAATCCAGTGTCGACGGTGAATAAACAAACGTATTCCTTATTAGGGCCACACGTTAAAGGCAATGAAGGAGGTGTTACATATTTCTGATACTACAAGTACCACAAAAGAGGGTATTATGTGGGATGTGAAAAAACTACCATAGTTTTTCCTGAATCAGATAAATTAAATAAAGTGTGTGATGATGCGGGGGTTCCCCCCGATAGAAAATTATGGGCGGTATACCCTTTCCCGCCAGAAGTTAGGGCGCGTTGGGAAACACCCCTTAAGGTGGATAAGGCGCTCACACGCTTATCAAAAAAAAAAAAAAAAAAAAAAAAAAATATCATAAAAAGTATATACACACATACTGGTGTTATACTGCGACCAGCGATCGCCTCAGCCTGGATGTGCAGAGCTGGGGTGGCTTGGTCGGATTCCCTGACTAAAAATATTGATACCCTTGACAGGGACAGTATTTTATTGACTATAGAGCATTTAAAGGATGCATTTCTATATATGCGAGATGCACAGAGGGATATTTGCACTCTGGCATCATGAGTAAATGCGATGTCCATAACTGCCAAAAGATGTTATGGACACGACAGTGGTCAGGTGATGCAGATTCCAAACGGCACAAAGGTGTATTGCCGTATAAAGGATGAGGAGTTATTTGGGGTCGGTCCATCGGACCTGGTGGCCACGGCAACTGCTGGAAAATCCACCGTTTTTTACCCTAAGTCACATCTCTGCAGAAAAAGACACCGTCTTTTCAGCCTCAGTCCTCTCGTCCCTATAAGATCATATCTGCCCAGGGATAGAGGAAAGGGAAGAAGACTGCAGCAGGCAGCCCATTCCCAGGAACAGAAGCGTTCCACCGCTTCTGACAAGTTCTCAGCATGGCGCTGAGACCGTACAGGACCCCTGGATCCTACAAGTAGTATCCCAGGGGTACAGATTGGAAGGTCGAGACGTTTCACCTTCGCAGGCTCCTGAAGTCTGCTTTACCAAGGTCTCCCTCCGACAAGGAGGCAGTATGGAAAAAAATTCACAAGCTGTATTCCCAGCAGGTGATAACTAAATTACCCCTCCTACTACAAGAAAAGGGGTATTATTCCACACTATATTGTGGTACTGAAGCCAGAAGGCTAGGTGAGACTTATTCTAAAAAATTTTTGAACACTTACAAAGGTTCAAATCAAGATGGAGTCACTCAGAGCAGTGATAACGAACCAGGAAGAAGAGGACTATATAGTGTCCCGGGACATCAGGGATGCTTACCTCTATGTCCCAAATTTGCCCTTCTCACTAAGGGTACCTCAGGTTCGTGGTGCAGAACTGTCACTATCAGTTTCAGACGCTGCCGTTTGGATTGTCCACGGCACCCCGGGTCTTTACCAAGGTAATGGCCGAAATGATGATTCTTCTTCGAAGAAAAGGCGTCTTAAGTATCCCTTACTTGGACGATTTCCTGATAAGGGCATAGTCCAGGGAACAGTTGGAGGTCGGAGTAGCACTATCTCGGATACTGCTACAACAGCACGGGTGGATTCTAAATATTCCAAAATCGCAGCTGATCCGACGACACGTCTGCTGTGCCTAGGGATGATTCTGGACACAGTCCAGAAAAAGGTGTTTCTCCCGGAAGAGAAAGCCAGGGAGTTATCCGAGTTAGTCAGGAACCTCCTAAAAACAGTGCATCATTGCACAAGGGTCCTGGTAAAAATGGTGGCTTCCTACGAAGCAATTCCATTCGGCAGATTTCACGCAAGAACTTTTCAGTGGGATCTGCTGGACAAATGGCCCGGATCGCATCTTCAGATGCATCAGCGGATAACCCTATATCCAAGGACAAGGGTGTCTCTCCTGTGGTGGTTATAGAGTGCTCATCTTCTAGAGGGCCGCAGATTCGGCATTCAGGATTGGATGCTGGTGACCACGGAGCCCAGCCCGAGAGGCTGGGGAGCAGTCACACAGGGAAAAAATTTCCAGGGAGTGTGATCAAGTCTGGAGACTTTTCTCCACATAAATATACTGGAGCTAAGGGTAAATTTATAATGCTCTAAGCTTAGCAAGACCTCTGCTTCAGGGTCAGCCGGTATTTATCCAGTGGGAAAAACATCACGGCAGTCGCCCACGTAAACAGACAGGGCGACACAAGAAGCAGGAGGGCAATGGCAAAAACTGCAAGGACTTTTCGCTGGGCGGAAAATCATGTGATAGCACTGTCAGCAGTGTTTCATCCCGGGAATGGAAACTGGGAAGCAGACTTCCTCAGCAGGCACGACCTCCACCCGGGAGAGTGGAAACTTCATCGGGAAGTTTTTTCCACATGATTGTAAACCGTTGGGAAATACCAAAGGTGGACATGATGGCGTCCCGTCTGAACAAAAAACGGGACAGGTATTGCGCCAGGTCAAGAGACCCTCAGGCAATAGCTGTGGACGTTCTGGTAACACCGTGGGTGTACCAGTCGGTGTATGTGTTCCCTCCTCTGCTTCTCATACCTAAGGTGCTGAGAATTATAAGACGTAGAGGAGTAAGAACTATACTCATGGCTCCGGATTGGCCAAGAAGGACTTGGTACCCGGAACTTCAAGAGATGCTTATAGAGGTCTTATGGCCTCTGCCGCTAAGAAGGGACTTGCTTCAGCAAGTACCATGTCTGTTCCAAGACTTACCGCAGCTGCGTTTGTCGGCATGGCGGTGGAAAGCCGGATCCTAAGGGAAAAAGGCATTCCGGAAGAGGTCATTCCTACCCTGGTCAAAGCCAGAAAGGAGGTGACCGCACAACATTATCACCACATGTGGCGAAAATATGTTGCGTGGTGTGAGGCCAGGAAGGCCCCACAAAGAAATTTCAACTCGGTCGTTTCCTGCATTTCCTGCAAACAGGAGTGTCTATGGGCCTCAAATTGGGGTCCATTAAGGTTCAAATTTCGGCCCTGTCGATTTTCTTCCAGAAAGAATTGGCTTCAGTTCCTGAAGTCCAGAAGTTGTCAAGGGAGTATTGCATATACAACCCCCCTTTGTGCCTCCAGTGGCACTGTGGGATCTCAACGTAGTTCTGGGATTCCTCAAATCACATTGGTTTAAAACCAGTCAAATCTGTGGATTTGAAGCATCTCACAGGAAAAGTGACCATGCTCTTGGCCCTGGCCTGGACCAGGCGAGTGTCAAATTGGTGGTTTTTTCTCAAAAAAGCCATATCTGTTTGTCCATTCGGACAGGGCAGAGCTGCGGACTCGTCCCCAGTTCTCTCCCTAAGGTGGTGTCAGTGTTTTACCTGAACCAGCTTATTGTGGTGCCTTGCACCTACTAGGGACTTGGAGGACTCCAAGTTGCTAGATGTTGTCAGGGCCCTGAAAATATGTTCCAGGACGGCTGGAGTCAGGAAAACTGACTTGCTGTTATCCTGTATGCACCCAACAAACTGGGTGCTCTTGCTTCTAAGCAGACTATTGCTAGTTGGATGTGTAATACAATTCAGCTTGCACATTCTGTGGCAGGCCTGCCACAGCCAAAATATGTAAATGCCCATTCCACAAGGAAGGTGGGCTCATCTTGGGCGGCTGCCCGAGGGGTCTCGGCTTTACAACTTTGCCGAGCAGCTACTTGGTCAGGGGCAAACACGTTTGCTAAATTCTACAAATTTGATACCCTGGCTAAGGAGGACCTGGAGTTCTCTCATTCGGTGCTGCAGAGTCATCCGCACTCTCCCGCCCGTTTGGGAGCTTTGGTATAATCCCCATGGTCCTTTCAGGAACCCCAGCATCCACTAGGACGATAGAGAAAATAAGAATTTACTTACCGATAATTCTATTTCTCGGAGTCCGTAGTGGATGCTGGGCGCCCATCCCAAGTGCGGATTATCTGCAATACTTGTACATAGTTACAAAAATCGGGTTATTATTGTTGTGAGCCATCTTTTCAGAGGCTCCGCTGTTATCATACTGTTAACTGGGTTTAGATCACAAGTTGTACGGTGTGATTGGTGTGGCTGGTATGAGTCTTACCCGGGATTCAAAATTCCTCCCTTATTGTGTACGCTCGTCCGGGCACAGTACCTAACTGGCTTGGAGGAGGGTCATAGGGGGAGGAGCCAGTGCACACCACCTGATCGGAAAGCTTTACTTTTGTGCCCTGTCTCCTGCGGAGCCGCTATTCCCCATGGTCCTTTCAGGAACCCCAGCATCCACTACGGACTCCGAGAAATAGAATTATCGGTAAGTAAATTCTTATTTTTACACCACAAGTCCAGTGACACATTAAATAACCTGATATCACGCTCTGTAGCCTGTTCATGTAATATGACCTATGAATGATCTATCCACAGTGGCTTGATGTGTCTGACACAGTGACACAGAATCCTTAGTGTCTCCACATTGCTCTCAATGAAAAGCTCTTTGTTGCCTGTTTCCAGCAACAGTACGCACCAGCTGGGTTGTGTTCAGGCCATAAAGTGGATACATCATTAACATAGTGATAGCTAGTCGTTCAGAAAATACCACGTTACAAGGTCACTGCCAGGGTATATGGTGCATTTCAACCAGGATGAACATTTTTCGGTGCAACTTACCGATGATGTGACATTAGTAATTCAGCGTTATGAGGCACAACCGCGTGTGACTTTGTCACTGTAACTTTCCTGGGGTGCAGTAATAAGTATACGCACTAAATAATTCTAACGAAGTTAGACAAGGAAGTGTTCATGTTCTTACTTATTAGGCAGGTAAATGTCAAAATATTGATTTTATTTTAATGTAGAGATGGTAACATAAAAGATTACAGGTTTGATTTATGAAAGATATTTAAACCTTTCTCTCATCACTTGGGTAATGCTTTCTATGCTTTCTCCATAGGTTAATATTATACAATATCTTCCTCTGCTAACTAAAGTATGCGGTTATTGCCACATATAACAGACTGCCTTGGATTGCATCATCATCATCATCCTTCATCGCCACAAATTCCTGATATAATCATATAGAAATGACAAACATGAAAACGATATACATAATAACAAGAAGGGATGCGGTCAGTTAGTCTATGTGTGTGGAGGGGGGTGGGGGGGTAGGCTTAAGCTGCGTGAGGGGTATGTTAGGGTTAAAATTCCACGATAGCATCCCTAACAGGACTAGGAGTAGACTTAAGCAGAATAAGAAGTGCATGGATGCTAATAACAGAACAAACTGTATTAAATACAGAAACAATTCAGCATGAGAGTTGGCTGGGATAAATAAGGATATCTGACAGTAGAGGACCCTGCCCATGATAGCTTGCATTGAAGAGGGAGGAGGGATTGATAGACAATAGGAGCATTAACCTTAGCGGCCAGGTGATCCCTGCAGCCGGCAACTTGAATGCCTACCAGGTGGGTTGCAGAGAAAGTGTGGGTTGAAGGGGTAAGGATATTGGCAGGTAGAATGGGAAAGAAGAGGGCAAGAGGAAGGGGCAGTGTGGAGAAACCTAAAAGGCAGATGAGCTCCCACAGGCAGGGCCCTCTTCACTTATTTTCATAGCACAATTCATGTTACCAGTTCTCCACCCACTTCTCCTCTTTCCCTTCAGTGACTCTGACATGGTTTCCTGGCTCTTACGTTGGGTAGAGGGTCATTGAGTACTGAATTCACCCCCCCTCCCCTGCGACTTCCCACTGCCTGCGCGCTCATCAAGTTGTCCTGCTATCCTCTTCCCTGTGATTTGCCCTACACAGCCTGAGGTGGTGTGTTTGTTATGTACATTGTGGTTAGCAGTTGTATACTGAACTTCTGCTCGGTTACTCTGTGATTGTATATTGTACTTACGCTCTATTACTCTATGACTTTACAACATTTTTATGTTTACCCTCTTGTATGGTGCTGTGGACACTTTTCGTGGTGCTTGTATACATAAAAGATGATGACGATGATGATAATTAGTTTGTGTATTATGGGGAGAAATACAGTTAATCAAGTTACAGCGGGCATACTACAAAAGAGGTAGGACAGAAGGCAGTATGCAGACCTAATGAGAAAAAAAGGTACTTCCTCATCTTTGTGGCCCCCCCTGCTGGAGGCGCGCTGGTTACGCTACGCTATTTGCGTATCTTCACTGACTAGTGAAGATACGTATGTCATATGCGGGGGCGAGTGTGTTTTGTGTTCGGCTGGTCATATGCGGCGAGTGTTCGTCCACAGAAAATACGCAGGGGACAGAACAGATATATCGCGTGTGGCGTCGGCTGTGGTGGAAATGCAGTAGCGTAAGTAGTACATTTTGTTTTTTAAGAAAGTTACGTAAGTTAAGTACCTTACGTAGAGGATAAGTAAGTTACGTAGCGTGGGCCGCAAAGATGAGAAAGTACCGAAAAAAATACTAGCAAGATTATTGCAGGGACCCAGCTTGTTCTTACAAGAGGAGCTAGACAAGAAAGTATTTTGGTGGCTCAGTAGGTGCATTATTTATTTACATGAAAATCTTGTTTTAAGGATATCCGTACCTTCTCCAAAATAACACTGTGAGATACTAAAAAAATTTAAGAAAACATAATCTAGGCTTCAGTTAGTCAAGTGCTGAACTTTTCCGTATCTCCCAAATGTCAGAGTCGTAGCCACATCAGTTTGTGAAATCATTTACACTAAAGTTTCCGGCTTTGTGTCCAAGTATATCCTTGGAGGACAATCCAGGAAGGAAAAACTCTGCTAATTGCCTTGTACTTGGAAGGAGAGGAAACTTGCCTGGCTGCGGACCACGCTCCCAGGATATGCTAAACTTTTATCTTCAGCTTAACTCTTTCATAATCACAGTGACCATGCTTAGTATTTGAGTTCCTTATTAAAAACTTTTTATGCATATTTATACCCATATTCCACTTTAAGGCAATATGCAGATTTGACCGTTAAATAGCATTATTTTTCTTACGATACGCTGAGTTTTAACAAGACAATAAAATGGAAACTATTACATGAAAATAAACAAAACTCTATTTTGAGTAATTGGTATGTCTTCAACTGGCTAATTGAACATAGTTAATGGAGAACTCTAGTTATAAATATTTTTGACCCTAGTTGATGGAGAACTCTGGTTCTATATATATTTGTATTAGAAATGTGGTATCTGGTCTATAGAGCTACACTAAAAAGGTCTACAGCCAATAGGTCGACCAGTAATGGTCAAGATGCATTATTTCGACAGGTTCAAAAGGCCGTCAGGTTCAAAAGCTCGCCAGGTTCAAAAGAGCGACATGATAATGGTGGACACACATATGTTTGACAGGTTTTTTTTGTTTGTTTTTTTCAACTTTTTCATACTTTACCATCTCTGTGGTCTATGCATGGGGACACGGTACACTAATACCCCTTTCACATCGCACAAATAACCTGGTATCGACACGGCATATTGCCGTGTCGACACGGGTCAGTGTGCGATGTGAAAGCACTCTGCCGGAATTAGCGGGTCGTCTGACCCGGTAATTCAACCCGGGTATAAAAGAAGGATTATACCCGGGTTGAATACCGGGTCAGGTGCAGTGTGAATGGGAGCCGCGTCAATGCGACACGGTTCCCATTCACAGCATAGGGAGAGGCGGCGCAGGAGATGAGCTCATCTCCCAGCGTCGCCTCCACCCCCGCCCCTGCTGCTGCTGCGCCCCCCGCTGCTATGGCAACCGACCCGGTATATTGCCGGGTCGGAAAGCCAGCAGAGGGGAGCAAATGCCGGATCCCACCCGGTAAGTACACGTTTCTTTTACCGGGTGGGATCCGGCATTTACGATCTGAATGCGATATAATGGGGCTTGTTTGTGGCAACAAAGTGATAAAATGCCCAAATTCACAATTAACTGAGCAAGTGGAGTGACAAAACACTAAAAAATAGTGTGGACCTTTTGACCCTGTCGACCTTTTCTACTGTCTACCTATTCTATGCCGACCTTTTGACCCTATTGACCTTTTGCATGTCGACCGTTAGTGGTCGACCTATTGACGGTAGACCTTTTTAGTGTAGATCTAATAATCCACACATCAGAAATACTCCCCCACCTCCCAATACAATGTATAGTTTTATTTTTTTATTTATTATACTTTGCAGAAGCAGAGACTGAACAGTAACGGTCTAATTATGCAAAAAACAGATATTGTTCTGAGGAAGAGATTTATGTAAGAACGAAAGTGTTGAGGATGCAGCTTTAAAAAAATAAAAGGTGGGGGGGGGTTACATATTTGTACTTGCTAATGTACTTGAATGTTGCAAGGCCTTTATAAAAGAGAACATGTTTGTGGAGGATTTTGACAGCTACAATGCAAGAATTCAAATGGTAAAATGATACATAGGTAATATAGTCCCGGTGACTCCTCTTATGGGTTCTGTAGAGCGTAGCTAATGCTAGACTGAGCAGTACTTTAGGAGAAAACAAATACATACAATTAATGAATTATTGTGGTCCTAAAGTGCTTGTGGGACAGACTTTGACATTACATATTTACCCTCTGCTATGCAAATTCCCAGTGTTATGGCTAATTCCGCAAATTATGAGCAGATTGATGTTCTGAAACCAATGACCAAAATTGAAAGTGGGGAGGACAAATTGGTGCTGTGCCTGTAACCAGAGCCGTTTCTAGACCTTGTGGGGGACAGTGCTCAGCGAAGGTGGGCGTCAAAAATATAGGGGCATGGCTTCATGGGGAAGGAGCATGGCCCAGAATAGTACGAATTCACATTACACCGCATAGTAGTGTCTATTAGTCACATTACACCACACAGTAGTGTCCATTATTCTGAGTACACCATACAGTAGTACTCCTTATACACGTTACTCCACACAGTAGAGCCCCTTATACATGTTACACCACAGTTGAGCCCCTTATACCACCTGCACAGTAATAATGCAGCACCAAAGTCTGTCCCGGCTGTACTATAACAAGACATCAGTTCCTGCTCCCCTTTAGTACAGCAACCTGACACCAGAGCCAGCTCAGCCTATAAAATAATAATAGTAGCATTTCCTGCAGCCAGACAAAGCAACTGACGCTCTCTGTTATTGCTTTGTGGGAAGACCAAGGGAAAATAGCTGCCGCTCCTAACTTAACTATACAGCCAGGGAACATATTTCTGCTGGACTGGTGTACAAGAAAATGGCTGACGGCTGCTTGCAGTGGGGACATGTATTGTAAGGGTGTAGTACGGCTGACCGGTGGTCAGGAGACTGCTGGTCAGCATACCGACGCCGGGATCCCGGCGGGGAGGGGCGAGTGCAGCAAGCCCCTTGCGGGCTCGCTGCGAGCACGGTGGCGACCTGAGGTCGCCACGGGTTCTATTCCCACTTTATGGGTGTCGTGGACACCCACGAGTGGGAATAGTCCCTGTTGGTTGGCATGCCGACCATCGGGATAGTGAGCGGTCAAGATGGTGGAGGAGGTCATGTGACTGTCGGTCTCCCGACCGCCGGTCACATGAATACCACCCGTATTGTAATACTCTTTACGGAGGGTATTATAAGTGCATTTCAAATTGAAGGAATGGGGCCATAGGGAGATCTCCCAGCTATCCTCCTCCTGCTCCCAGACAGCAGAGACTGTGACTGTGGACAGGACATAGGCTGGCGCCAGGTGAGAGAGCAAAAAGGCGCTGGCGTGGTGACAGTGGCTGCACCCTCAGAACGCAGCGCCCTGGGTAGTTGTGCTGCTTGCCCATGCCTAGAACTACTACTGCCTGTAACTTACTGTTGCCACAGAGAATGGGGAATGTGCATAGTAGAAAGAGTGTACCTGTGTATATAAATGAAAAATAAACTGATATTTCTATTATAATATTTGCTAAACATGTTTTCGGTAATATGCCCCAGAGGTGTGGGATGCTAATGGAGTACCTGCTCTGTGCACAAGTAAAGGGAGATGGTGTTACCTTGACAATTACGTTCTTTTGTTAAGGCTGCCAGCCCCCCCCAAAAAGCAAGGGCTCTTACTGTTTTAGGCTGGAGAATTACAGAAAGGATCACACTAGTGGATATATACCTTTTGTTAGCAGCCTCTAAAATGCTGTAAGCCATCTTTAAATACCTCAAACTGCCTAGACATCCAGTCATAGGCGGATCCAGGGGGGGGGGGGGCACTCGGGCCCGTGCCCCCCCTGTCGTATCTGACTTCTTTTTTTTTTCAAAAGGAGAACAGCAGCAGCACTACTGCTATTTCCGTCAGTCAGATGTGATGAAAGAGCTGGCAGGCACTAGGACCCGATGCGGCTCTAACAGCAAGTCCATGTGCTCACACTGCAACCTACCTTCCCCACTGCCAGCCGGTCAGAGTACAGCCCAGGCACGGGGTTCACATGCCAGTATCGAGTAAGACTGTTACTTATGACGGGGCAGTAGGCTTCATTAGCCCTCACTGCACCGCACAGTTTCACAGCACTTCCTCCTCCACTTCCTTTGCCACCATGCTAGGTGCAGTCACACTCTGCCCATACTTGCCTACCTGACCCGCTCCATGAGGGAGAAAATGCTCTGTTCCTGGACTTTCCTGGTAATGTATGATTGCCATCACCTGTGGTGAAACACCTTTCTTATCAATTAACTAGATCACCACAGGTGATGGCAATCATACATTACCAGGAAAGTCCAGGAACAGAGCATTTCCTCCCTCATGGAGAGGGTCAGGTAGGCAAGTATGACTCTGCCTCAGCTTTGAGAAGGCGGCCCGTGTGATTGTGACAGGGCTGTCCTGCAGATGTCTTATGCTGCTTGTTGGAGATCCAGCTGGCTGCTTCTGCTAATCAAAGATGGCAGTTCGTGTCCTGCAGTCTGAGTCTCAGTGCAGTGCCCAAAACAAGGTATGCTGCACCTGCCACCACCAGCTAAAAACCTTAATAATTATATTGTGCTGGGGTGCCTTCCAGGCTACCATAACTAATGGAACAGGTGACCAACATTTCAAGGCCCAATCAGCCTTTTCATCAGGGTGAAACATTGGCAATAAACCAAGATGCGCTCCTTCAGCCAATAATTACCTGATGGCGTATTCTGTGAGGCCACGCCCCCTGTGATACCACACCCCTTATCTGGGAGCACGCGTGCGTTAGGTGCATGTAATATAACTATTACCGTTCCCCTATCATGGTGCCCCCCCTTTCATTTTCTTCTGGATCCGCGCCTGCATCTAGTTGTTTCTCGTTTCAATAATGCCATCTATAATTATGTTATTGTTAATAGCTGGCTTGTCTACAGGGTGAAGGCTCTGTGCCTACGCCTGGTTAGAGGAATTACCCAGCTGCAAAATGTGTCTACCCATTGGACCAGTGAGTTCTTGCGTTGATTGGGTGGATTGGTGCAGTCTACCCACTTTCTCAGATTAGTCCCCTTGCTTGTGTTACACTTTAGTATTGGTATAGTGTATAATTGAATTTATGGGAGTCATAGAAACAGTTTTTGGCCCAGCAAAAGAGTACAGACGTGGCTTTAGGGGGGAGTGGTACGGATAACGCAGGCGGCCTTTGTGTGGTAAAACATGATGCCGGTGTGCCTGCATTCGTGGCCATGCTGCGTATGCAGGGGGGGTCTACCTCTAATTACCGATTCTGCAATACAATTGCAATTCATTTGCGATTGCATCGCTGGGTGGTAATTAGCATGCTGGGCGGCCACCAGGAGTTTAGAGCAGTAGCTGCTTTGCTATTTTCACAAAACTGCAACTGAAGTTGAATTAGGTCCTTATTCGGGTTGGGGGTGATATGACGTCTGTCAGGATCCCGGAGGTCAGCATACCGATCCCGGGATCTCGGCCGCCAGAATACCGTTGAGGGGACAAGCGCGACGTAGCCCCTTGCAGGCTCGCCGCGCAGCGGGCTCGGTGGCTTGCTTTGCTCAACACAGGTTCTATTCCCACTCTATGGGTGTCATGGACACCCATGAGTGGGAATAGCCCCCGTTATCCGGCATTCCGGCTGGCAGCATTGTCAGCGGTCGGGATTCCGGTGTCTGTATCCTGACTGCCGGAATCCATGACCGCAGGCATAGCCACTGCATTCCCCTTATTCCTTTAGTAATCAGACCCATTTCCACAATTTCTCTTTGCTTTAGTTTTGCTAGGGGAGATATTTAAGCCACCCAGAATTCTCTGTTCTGCTCTATTCAGTACTGAGAGAAAGCACGTAGCTGGAATATTCTGTTGCTTAAAAACAAACAATATGTTCTTTTTGATCTGAATACACGTCTGCTGGGTACATACAACAATTACCTCTGGTCTGTGTACTTACAAAACTAAACAAATCTGCTTCCACAACCAGATCCTTTTAATAAGAATGTGTTTCAATCCAACCTTGTTGAACATCCTATTTGGCACTAGCACCTGGGCTTTAGAAGTTTCTATCCTCATTCTTCCTCAAATTAAAGGGCAGATGTACTAAGCTGTAGAAGTTTAGATGTACTCTTTAAACCTTATCACTCTCCAAGGCCTAGTACATCCCCTCCTTCCCAGAGGTGGATTTAGGGGATCCAGTTGGGATCCCGGCAGTCAAAATGCCAACGCCGGAAACCTGACACGTCTCAGCAGCCCGACAATTTATACAACGCCGGCGCTGGGATACCGAATAATCGTCTCCGGGCCTGCCGGATAGGGATGGGGGGGGGGGGGGGGGGGGGGGTGTTAGGTTTAGGGGGGGGGGGGGGGCAGTAGGTTTAGGTGACACCATGGGGGGGTTAGGCTGTGGCATTGAGAACCCAATCACATTAGTGTTGACTGCATTATCTACAAGTGAATCTCCACTATATATATTAGTTCCCTATGATTGTAGTAGGCATCACCTATACACAGTAGTACTTAAAATAGAGTATAGTAGCATATTGATATATCACCAGTCAGTGTGTGCCTCCCCCCAGCCATAAATGTAGTAGGTGTTTGCTACACACATACTTAATAGAACACTGTGTCTTCATTCCCCCAATTGTAATTTGAAGTAGGTGGAAGTAATACAAAATAAAAAAAAAATACTGTAATAAAGTACACTGGAAGAGTTTTTCTCTAACGTCCTAGTGGATGCTGGGGACTCCGTCAGGACCATGGGGAATAGCGGCTCCGCAAGAGACAGGGCACATCTAAAGAAAGCTTTTAGGATCACATGGTGTGTACTGGCTCCTCCCCCCATGACCCTCCTCCAAGCCTCAGTTAGGTTTTTGTGCCCGTCCGAGCAGGGTGCAATCTAGGTGGCTCTCCTAAAGAGCTGCTTAGAAAAAGTTTTTTTAGATCTCAGTGAGTCCTGCTGGCAACAGGCTCACTGCATCGAGGGACTTAGGGGAGAGATTTTCAACTCACCTGCGTGCAGGATGGATTGGAGTCTTAGGCTACTGGACATAGCTTCAGAGGGAGTCGGAACACAGGTCATCCTGGGGTTCGTCCCGGAGCCGCGCCGCCGACCCCCCTTACAGATGCTGAAGATCGGAGGTCCGGAAACAGGCGGCAGAAGACTCTTCAGTCTTCATGAAGGTAGCGCACAGCACGGCAGCTGTGCGCCATTGTTGCTACACACTTCTCACTGACCAGTCACGGAGGGTGCAGGGCGCTGCTGGGGGCGCCCTGGGCAGCAATATTAAATACCTTTAGTGGCAAAGAATACATCACATATAGCCATTAAGGCTATATGTATGTATTTAACCCAGGCCAGATTTCTCAAAACCCGGGAGAAAAGCCCGCCGGAAAAGGGGCGGAGCTTATTCTCCTCAGCACTCAGCGCCATTTTCCTGCTCAGCTCCGCTGTGAGGAAGGCTCCCAGGACTCTCCCCTGCACTGCACTACAGAAACAGGGTAACAAAGAGAAGGGGGGCATAAATTGGCGATATTTATATATTAAAAGCGCTTATAACAAAAACAACACCTTTTAGGGTTGTTTATATACATTTATAGCGCTTTTGGTGTGTGCTGGCAAACTCTCCCTCTGTCTCCCCAAAGGGCTAAGGGGGTCCTGTCTTCGATTAGAGCATTCCCTGTGTGGCTGCTGTGTGTCGGTACGTGTGTGTCGACATGTATGAGGACGATGTTGGTGTGGAGGCAGAGCAATTGCCGGTAATGGTGATGTCACCCCCTAGGGAGTCGACACCGGAATGGATGGCTTTAGTTATGGAATTACGTGATAATGTTAGTACATTACAAAAGTCAGTAGACGAAATGAGACGGCCGGAAAACCAGTCAGTACCGGCTCAGGCGTCTCAGACACCGTCAGGGGCTGTAAAACGTCCCTTACCTCAGTCAGTCGACACGGGTACCGACACAGATGAATCTAGTGTCGACGGTGAAGAAACAAACGTATTTTCCAACAGGGCCACACGTTATATGATCACGGCAATGAAGGAGGCTTTGCAGATCTCTGATACTGCTGGTACCTCAAAAAGGGGTATTATGTGGGGGGTGAAAAAACTACCTGTAGCTTTTCCAGAATCAGAGGAATTGAATGACGTGTGTGATGAAGCGTGGGTTAACCCAGATAGAAAACTGCTAATTTCTAAGAAGTTATTGGCATTATACCCTTTCCCACCAGAGGTTAGGACGCGCTGGGAAACACCCCCTAGGGTGGATAAGGCGCTCACACGTTTATCAAAGCAAGTGGCGTTGCCGTCTCCTGATACGGCCGCCCTCAAGGATCCAGCGGATAGGAGGCTGGAAACTAACCTGAAAAGTATATACACTCATACTGGTGTTATACTGCGACCGGCAATAGCCTCAGCCTGGATGTGCAGTGCTGGGGTAGTGTGGTTGGATTCCCTGACTGAAAATATTGATACCCTGGATAGGGACAGTATTTTATTGACTCTAGAGCAATTAAAGGATGCGTTTCTTTATATGCGAGATGCTCAGAGGGATATTTGTACTCTAGCATCAAGAGTAAGTGCGATGTCCATATCTGCCAGAAGAAGTTTATGGACGCGACAGTGGTCAGGTGATGCGGATTCCAAAAGGCATATGAAAGTGTTGCCATATAAAGGAGAGGAATTATTTGGGGTCGGTCTATCGGATCTGGTGGCCACGGCAACTGCCGGCAAATCCACTTTTTTACCTCAGACCCCCTCCCAACAGAAAAAGACACCGTCTTTTCAGCCGCAGTCCTTTCGCTCCTATAAAAACAAGCGAGCAAAAGGACAGTCTTATCTGCCGCGAGGCAGAGGAAAGGGTAAGAGAGGGCAGCAAGCAGCCCCTGCCCAGGACCAGAAGCCCGCCCCGGGTTCTACAAAGCCATCAGCATGACGCTGGGGCTTTACAAGCGGACTCAGGAGCAGTGGGGGGTCGACTAAAGATTTTCAGCAATCAGTGGGCTCGCTCACAGGTGGACCCGTGGATCCTGCAGATAGTATCTCAGGGTTACATGTTGGAGTTCGAAAGGTCTCCCCCTCGCCGGTTCCTAAAGTCTGCTTTACCAACGTCTCCCTCAGAAAGGACGACGGTATTGGAAGCCATTCACAAGCTGTATTCTCAGCAGGTGATAGTCAAGGTACCCCTCCTACAACAGGGAAAGGGGTATTATTCCACACTATTTGTGGTACCGAAGCCGGACGGTTCGGTAAGACCTATTCTAAATCTGAAATCCTTGAACCTGTACATACAGAAATTCAAGTTCAAGATGGAGTCACTCAGAGCAGTGATAGCGAATCTGGAAGAAGGGGACTTCATGGTGTCCCTGGACATAAAAGATGCTTATCTGCATGTCCCAATTTACCCCTCACACCAAGGGTATCTCAGGTTCGTGATACAAGACTGTCATTATCAGTTTCAAACGCTGCCGTTTGGTTTGTCCACGGCCCCTCGGGTCTTTACCAAGGTAATGACCGAAATGATGGTTCTTCTACGAAGAAAAAGCGTATTAATTATCCCTTACTTGGACGATCTCCTGATAAGGGCAAAGTCCAGAGAACAGCTGGAAGTCGGTGTAGCACTAACCCAAGTAGTGCTTCAGCAACACGGGTGGATTCTGAATCTTCCAAAATCTCAATTGACCCCGACAACACGTCTGCTGTTCCTGGGAATGTTTCTGGACACGGTTCAGAAAAAGGTGTTTCTCCCGGAGGAGAAAGCAAGGGAGTTATCCGAACTGGTCAGGAACCTCCTAAAACCAGGAACTGTGTCAGTACATCAATGCACAAGAGTCCTGGGAAAGATGGTGGCTTCTTACGAAGCAATTCCATTCGGCAGATTCCATGCACGAACATTTCAGTGGGATCTGCTGGACAAATGGTCCAGATCGCATCTGTACATGCATCAGCGGATAACACTGTCACCAAGAACAAGGTTGTCTCTCCTGTGGTGGTTGCAGAGTGCCCATCTGTTAGAGGGCCGCAGGTTCGGCATACAGGACTGGGTCCTGGTGACTACGGATGCCAGCCTACGGGGCTGGGGAGCAGTCACACAGGGAAGAAACTTCCAGGGTGTATGGTCAGACCTGGAGACGTCTCTTCACATAAATATACTGGAGCTAAGAGCGATATACAATGCTCTAAGCTTGGCAAAACCGCTGCTTCAGGGTCAGCCGGTGTTGATCCAGTCGGACAACATCACGGCAGTCGCCCACGTAAACAGACAAGGCGGCACGAGAAGCAGAAGAGCAATGACAGAAGCTGCAAGGATTCTTCGCTGGGCGGAAAATCATGTCATAGCACTGTCAGCAGTGTTCATCCCGGGAGTGGACAACTGGGAAGCAGACTTCCTCAGCAGACACGACCTTCACCCGGGAGAGTGGGGACTTCATCCGGAAGTTTTCCACATGATTGTGAACCGTTGGGAAAAACCAAAGGTGGATATGATGGCGTCTCGCCTCAACAAAAAACTGGACAGATATTGCGCCAGGTCAAGAGACCCTCAGGCAATAGCTGTGGACGCTCTGGTAACACCATGGGTGTACCAGTCAGTGTATGTGTTTCCTCCTCTGCCTCTCATACCAAAGGTACTGAGAATTATTCGGAAAAGGGGAGTAAGAACAATACTAGTGGCTCCGGATTGGCCAAGAAGAACTTGGTATCCGGAACTTCAAGAGATGCTCACGGAGGATCCGTGGCCTCTACCTCTAAGAAGGGATCTGCTTCAGCAGGGACCTTGTATGTTCCAAGACTTACCGCGACTGCGTTTGACGGCATGGCGGTTGAACGTCGGATTCTAAAAGAAAAGGGCATTCCAGAGGAAGTTATTCCTACCTTGATTAAGGCTAGGAAGGAAGTGACCGCACAACATTATCACCGCATTTGGAGAAAATATGTTGCGTGGTGTGAAGCCAAGAAGGCCCCAACGGAAGAATTTCAATTGGGTCGATTCTTACATTTCCTGCAGGCAGGATTGTCTATGGGCCTCAAATTGGGGTCTATTAAAGTTCAAATTTCGGCCTTATCAATCTTCTTCCAGAAGGAATTGGCTTCTGTGCCTGAAGTACAAACTTTTGTCAAGGGTGTACTACATATACAGCCCCCGATTGTGCCCCCAGTGGCACCGTGGGATCTAAACGTAGTTTTGGATTTTCTCAAATCTCATTGGTTTGAGCCTCTCAAATCTGTAGATTTGAAGTATCTTACATGGAAAGTAACCATGCTACTGGCCCTGGCTTCAGCCAGGAGAGTTTCAGAGTTGGCGGCTTTATCGTACAAAAGCCCATATCTGATTTTCCATTCGGACAGGGCAGAACTGCGGACACGTCCTCATTTTCTCCCTAAGGTGGTTTCGGCTTTTCACTTGAACCAGCCTATTGTGGTGCCTGCGGCTACTAGCGACTTGGAGGACTCCAAGTTACTGGACGTTGTCAGAGCATTAAAAATATATATTTCAAGGACAGCTGGAGTCAGAAAATCTGACTCGTTGTTTATATTGTATGCACCCAACAAGATGGGTGCTCCTGCGTCTAAGCAGACGATTGCGCGTTGGATCTGTAGCACAATCCAACTTGCACATTCTGTGGCAGGCCTGCCACAGCCTAAATCTGTAAAGGCCCACTCCACAAGGAAGGTGGGCTCATCTTGGGCGGCTGCCCGAGGGGTCTCGGCATTACAACTTTGCCGAGCAGCTACGTGGTCAGGGGAGAACACGTTTGTAAAATTTTACAAATTTGATACTCTGGCTAAAGAGGACCTGGAGTTCTCTCATTCGGTGCTGCAGAGTCATCCGCACTCTCCCGCCCGTTTGGGAGCTTTGGTATAATCCCCATGGTCCTGACGGAGTCCCCAGCATCCACTAGGACGTTAGAGAAAATAAGAATTTACTTACCGATAATTCTATTTTTCATAGTCCGTAGTGGATGCTGGGCGCCCATCCCAAGTGCGGATTGTCTGCAATACTTGTACATAGTTATTGTTACAAAAATCGGGTTATTATTATTGTTGTGAGCCATCTTTTCAGAGGCTACTTCGTTTGTTATCATACTGTTAACTGGGTTCAGATCACAAGTTGTACGGTGTGATTGGTGTGGCTGGTATGAGTCTTACCCGGGATTCATAAATCCTTCCTTATTGTGTACGCTCGTCCGGGCACAGTATCCTAACTGAGGCTTGGAGGAGGGTCATAGGGGGAGGAGCCAGTACACACCATGTGATCCTAAAAGCTTTCTTTAGATGTGCCCTGTCTCCTGCGGAGCCGCTATTCCCCATGGTCCTGACGGAGTCCCCAGCATCCACTACGGACTATGAGAAATAGAATTATCGGTAAGTAAATTCTTATTTTCTCTGCGTGTCCCAGCTCCTCCCGCTGCGCATCTGATGTCATACACACGTGTGTCACGAGGGGTCAAACGCACAATACTGCAGGATTGGAGACCCAGGCATGCGCTGGAGCTGACACCCAACAGGGGATGCAGTTAAAATACTGGTTGTTGGGATCCTGGTGTTCAGGAGACAGACCCCGGAATCCCGACAGCTGGTGAAATACTGCCGGACGGAGTCCCGACTACCGTCAGGTATACCCAGTCTGTTGCTGGGGCCAAGCCACCAATCGAGTTGGAATGTAACCCGTGGAGAGCGAAGACAGATGGGATGCCGATGTTGGTATACTGACAGCCGGCATCTCGTCTGTCGGTAAAATATACCAAATCCCCCCCCCAACAGCTGTCTAATCACTGACAGCCTGCCGGGAGTATTCAGACAGCTCTTGGACAATTTTGGCACAACTTGCGGTCCGCCGGAAATGCTCCTTTATACATCCTTGTCAGCAAGCCCCCTGGAACAAGCAGGGCCACCTGGAACCCACAAGGCTTTGTGATAAATCCACTAATGCTTATTCCTAATGTCAGAACTACTGCCAACCAGTGACGTGCGGTGGGTGCCAACACCTGTAAGAGGGATCATTTGTCAACAGTATATATTGTGTACAGAATCAGTTATATGAGGAAAACCTACTGTAGCAGGTAATCAACTTAATTTTGATTTAATTTCTGTATACAAAATTTTAGAGCTGGTCACAAAATACTTTTACAATCAGTTCTGATTTTGTTATGCAAGATCAACCCCAGTTTTGTCAAGCTAGTATAACAGTAAAATGAATTTTGTAGCTCTGAAATTAGCGGTCACACTCATTCTACAGAAATGATTAGAAATATGAAAATATAGAATGAATATTTCAAACTTAGTATAATCTGATTACATAAAATGTTCCATCCACAACTTTAAAACAAAAACAACAAAATGTTATTTACCAGTTGTAGTCGCATGGAAAATTAATATTGCTCACTAGTTTGTTCCATATCTAATCACGTAATTGTTGCTAATCATATTATTATGGATTTAGGAGACTGAATTCTGCAAATTGTGTGCAGATAATATGTCAGCATGCTCACTACTGCCCCCTCTGTGTCCTTATGTCTGCCCCTCCCCTCCAGAATGTTAGCTCTCACAAGCAGGGCCCTCTCACCTCATGTGCTTTTCCCTCTCTGACTATTTCCTACTCCATACTGCATTCAGCGGCACGTAACCCTCAGTTTCTGTCACCCTAATGATTATTTCAGTGCCCTGTCCTTTGATGCAGCATTGTTTATATACCCTGTATTTGTCCTACATTGTTCTTGTACTGTAAATCGATATTTTCTTGTTTTACTGATCTGTTTATGTAACGGTGAGTATACAGTATGCGATACGTTCTGTGAGCGATATCACATGGTTTTTCCCCTTCCGTCGACATAGTGCATATCGCACAGTGAAGTCATGCTGCGGCTGGCCCGAACATGCAGCATCTGACAATATATAGTCAGATGGAGCTGCATGTACAGACGACCGTCCCCGGGAGCGTGCATCGGCCATCACTGGCAGCATACACACTGGGTGATATTGTAAAAATGAGCTATATTGTTTACAAAATTGCCTAGTGTGTACCCACCATTGGGCGATGCGGAACCCTTGTGGCGCCATATAAATAAATGAAAATAATAATAATAATATGCAAAAGACTTATCAAATGTGCTTGATTTTTGGTCATTTAGAAAGTGTAAAGTATGTTCTTATGCAATCTGCGACTCCAGTGACATCCAGACTATAAATATCTGTTGCTTACTATATATTGCTTGATGTACAGTGCATCTGAAAAGTATTCACAGCGCTTCACTTTTTCCACCTTTTTTTATGTTACATCCTTGTTCCAAAATGGAATTAAATAATTTTTCCCCTCAAAATTCTACACACAATACCCCATAATGACAACATGGAAAAAGTTTTTTTTAGATTTTTGCTAATTTATTACACAATATCCTGTCGGGCAGTTTGTCCATAAAGTAGAAAAAAATAGCTATAACTAACAAAAATGTTTTGGCTGTAAACCACGCTCAGTGTGTGCTCAATAAATGTAATAAACCATTTTGTTAGTCTCCTTGGATTCTGTCCAGTGAGAAAATGTAACAAAAAGACCAGGGGTGCCGCACAATACATTACATTACAAATCAACAAAAGAAAAAATGAGTGGGGGTATTTATCAAAGCTTGGATATATATGTGAGAGATAGGGGTGTATTCACTTGATGTCGGATCCTTTCCGACGGAAAGTATCAGACATTTATGTATTCAATTAGCGGCATCGGATTTGGCCATTCCAGACAATGCCAATCCGACTTTTTTTAAAGTCGGATTGACATTGTCAGAAACGGGGCTAAAACCTGTTGGATTTGGCCGCGAACGTGACAAAACACGTGGATACACCCCATAAAGTGCCAACCAATTAGCTCCTGTCATTTTTCAAACAGAGCCTGTAAAACGTAAGACAGAAGGTGATTGGCCAGTACTTTATCTTTCACAATTATATCTCTATCCAAGCTTTAATAAATACCCCCCTTTAACCACTTGCCTGGCATGGTCGCATCAGATGCACGGGATGCAACCTGTCAAATAGAGAGTGTTAGCAGTGGCAGGGAAGAGAAACTTCCCTCCGCTGCTGCTGACAGAGGCCTCTGCCTTCCTGCACTCTCCCCCTGTGTCTGCCGTGCTGCCAATCACCGCTGATCGGTCAGCACGGCAGGATCTTCCCCCTCCAGCGGCTGCAGACAATGGCAACCGCTGGGGAGTGTAAATAAACCCTCCCTTGCTGCCCCCAGACCCCCCCTGCATACCTCGAGGCTGTCTCGGCTTTCAAAATGAAAGCCGCGATGTTCCGATGTTCGCGATGTTCCCGATCAATGTTTCGATGTTTGGGGATTTATTTATTTATTTTTCTAAATTGAAAAAAATTATATATTTTTTTTCTTTTTTTTTTAACTAAAATCATTTGGGATAGGGTTAAATTCATGTTCTTCACCTAATTCACTCATACATAAACCCGACAATTTCGGAGCGTTTTTTTGCGAAATAAATCGTCCGTTAAGTGGTTAAGGTAATTCATCTGCATATCAAGAAGAGAATAAATTAAGGCTTGTCAAACAATCTGTTATAGTATATTATTCATAAAGAGCAGTATAACCTCCAAAAGAGTAAAAAGGAATGTAGTGTAGTATGTTCACATAATGGGGTTATATACAGTTAATGGTGATCCATATACCTCAGAAACAATGGCGTAAATGTATTCTGGCGAATGGATCGTGCCGCTATAACAGGCCTGGCCAACCTGTGGCTCTCCAGCTGTTGTGAAACTACAAATCCCAGCATGCCCTGCCACAGTTTTGTTATTAGGCAATGCTAAAACTGTGGCAGGGCATGCTGGGACATGTAGTTCCACAACCGCTGGAGAGCCACAGGTTGGCCAGGCCTGCGCTATAACATTTCCTGCTTCGCCTCATTATCAAGGCGAAGCAAGAAGGGACATCAACAAGATGTATTAACATCTTGTCTGCCAAAGTGGGGAAGCTTCCAGCGATGTCCTCCTGAGCACACAGCATATCAGCTTAGTGCTAATGCGCTGTGTGACTCCCTGCCCGACCTGCTTCTCTGCACATGCGCGGGATCTTGCTACTCACGCAACATCCCCAGCGCAGTCCAGACCCGCCACCCGCCACAGCCAGGGACAGTTCTGTCTTTGCTGTGGTGTATGGGCATCGACACCATGCAGCTGTTGAAATGGATCATACGGGATGCAGTTAAATTGCCAGCGTTCAGGGTACCAATGCCGAAATCCCGACTGACAATGCCGCCAGCTGGAATCCCGGCTCACAGGGACTATTCCCACTCGTAGGTATCCACAACACCCATCAAGTGGGAATAGAACCTGTGGTGAGCCACCGGGCCCGCAGTGAGCCCACAAGGGGACTCTCTGCACTTGCCCCGCTGCCGGCATACTGGCGGCCTCGATGCTGTTTTCTGTATACTGACGGCCGGCATCCCGAACGTCTGTAATTCATACTGATCCCGTTCATACTGTACAGTGCCCAAGCATATCGGGCTGCTATCTTACAAATAGCAGTACCAAAAAGGCCAGGGGCACATAGACTACTGCCATCATGCATGGGGGTGGGGGAGCAGTATAACGCACATAGCGTGTATTGATACCGCTCCCCCGCCCCCACATTGACAGTTCTTACATTTACCTAAATAAGCCAAAATGACTAGTGCATTTACTTCATCCAATACTTCTATCAGTTCTAATGTACCTCATATGCATATGCTCACAATAGTGTAATAACATTCAAACAGATTTATTCCACCAGAAAACAAAATAAGATGCCTTACATGGAATAAAGGGGCATATGTAATATGGTCTGAGTTTGCCGGAGGTGCAGGATGCTGACAAATCTCGGACATTTTTAAAGTGGCAATTATTTACAAAGCATGGTTTTGCCTTGTAAATGATTGCTGCTTTAAAAAACTCAGACCTCTGCCGGCATCCCACACCTCCAACAAACTTGGACCCTATTACATATGTCCCCAAATGTTTAAAGCTTATCTGAAATCCTATGGAGATCATGAAAAGTGAATAATCATTGGCATGAAATGTCCAGTGCTAGATCCTTACTTGCTGGAACCTACTACTGGATTCCTTATTTGCAGTTCCCAACTGTCATGATTCTGGAAGGCTACCCAGGTTGATTGGCTAGTACTTGATGTAAGGGTTGAGGTTGAGAAACACTGAGATAAAGTTTGACACATATAAAATAGTTCAGTTTGATTTACCGAGATACAATACTGACGACCATAATTCCGACAGTCATTGATCTACAGTCAAAATACCGACACGATCACAATATCGACATGTTCAAAATGCGGACATAGTCAGAATATCGACATTTGAAATGCATGTCGGCATCTTGACATGTCTGCATTTCAAACGACTGTATTCTGACTAGGTCGACATAATGAATGTCTGTATTTTGACCGTGTTGGTATTTTGACTGTCGGTCAGTGGCTGTCGGGATTATGACAGTCTGTATTGTGTCCGTCGATAAATCAACTGCTACCCATATAAAATACACACATTGGACGACCATATTGTATGTGTCTGTTTTGCTGTATGCTTACATAGTAAAAGCAGCAGCTATGCAGTATGCATTTCAAACAATTCCAATACAGCATGCACAATAAGAGTGTAGGTGTCTGGTTTCAAAAGTGAAATGAAGGTGAATGTAAGCATAAAAGTTACTAACTAACAGAGCATTGATGTGTCACGGTTTCTTACAGTATGTGTCAAATCAGGATTGCCCCAACTAAATTTGGTAATCTGGGAGTTATGTGATAATGCACAGTTTTGTATAAAGCTAGGCGTCCCTGTAGTTGTTTTATCCATATGAGCTGAATGTGTAGTTCATGTTTGTATTTGCCAACACAAATAATTTTGTAGTGCTAAACACCGGGGGTAAAAAAGAATGCAAGTGCACTCTCAAAACATTACTATTCAGAATAATTGTAATACATTTTGCAATTTAAATGGGGATTTTTGCATAATTGTGGCCAAAAGTATGGGCTTACCCACCACAAAGCACTATTGATGGTAAGACCTGAATAAATTTATATAGTATGTCAGTAATTGGGATGAGTTTGGGATGTGGGTTCCTCTGGGTTGGTGTGGCCAGGCCACTATGGGGCAATACAATATAGCACTTAAGTTAGCATTTTACAGCACCTTATTATTATTATTCTTTTTTTTTTTTTTCAACCAATGCAACACTTTAAGCACATTTATTACTAGCTCTCATCTATGTAATCCTCCTAACACATAGCAGCTACTGTACTTCTTACTTATCTAACATCCTATAACACTTAACTTGCTATTTCTCACTAGTGTGGTGCCATTGGGCCTCATGGTTGGGTCAGCCTGGGGATGTCCCACGCCCTGTACTTCAATCTTTGACCTACAGATGGAGCCTCCCTCATCGTTGCTATTTCTCCTCCTAAACGGAGGATTAGTCACGCCTAAGCGATAGCTCACGTTGTTCAGTTGTTGCACGGACAGGCGCGTTGAGGCATAACTACATACGCTGCATGCAATACACATCTTCACCACTGGGTGGCTAATGCTCCACTAATCCAGTACTGTAGAGTGAATAGCGGCGGATTGATCTACAAGCTCTGGCAAATGGTCAGTGACGACTGTAATGTTACTGTACACTGTACACACAGACCAACGGTCAGACGGAGAGAGTCAATTTAAAAAAAAGAAACCAATAAATTAATCAATAAATTAGTGTATACAGACGCAAGCGAATGTGTTAAATCAATGGTCCATTGACTGGTTATGTGAGCCATCCAAGCCCCTTAGACTAATCAATAAATAAAAATAGTGTATGCAGACGCAAACGAACGTGTTAAAGCAATGGTCCATTGACGTTAGGCATACAGTACTGTATGTGAGCGTCCAAGTCTCGTAGTCAATACACCAAAACCCATGGAAAGGGATCACTGCTTACATTTACACATGAGCTTGTGTCTCTATCACCAGGCGTCGTGGCCAAGTGTGAAGTGTGGCCAAGCAAGGGTGAAGTGCCCCACCCCGCTCAGAGTCCCGGGTTCGATTCCCAAAGTGCGAATGTCTTTGTATTTTTTTTTTCTTTTTGACGCTTTATTCATTTTTTTTTATAACATTCATATATTTAAGAATCTTACATTTAGTAGAATTATGCACACAGGAAAAGACCTGTTTCCATAATTAACTGTTGGGGCGTCTGACACGCAAATCTGTAGCACGGTACTGTACTGTTTAATGTACATCCACTCTCTCTAGTCCTTTCCCCCAACCAAAGCAACTGTAGTATCAGCCCTTCATTTACATACTGTGTTGGCCTCTTTGAACAGATCAGTCTCTCAGGGGAGGAGGAAGGGTGATGGGGGGAGGTGGTGAGTTCAGAGACGCTGTCAAAAATATTAATTCTCTGTCAGGACCCAAAAAAAAGGAACCAATAAATCAAGAAATAAAAATAGTGTTTAAATACGCAAACAAACGTGTTAAAGCAATGGTTCATTGACGTTGGGTTTATGTGAGCTATTAAATGGAATAAAATTAAAATGGGCTTAAAGGTAAATATCTCCAGTTCTCCGGGGTCTAATTTGCTCAGAACAAGGTTAATATGGAAGGGGAGATGATTAGCTACCAAGGGATACTGACCCCACGTTTCTATGATCCCCACAAGGCTAACAGCAAGCATCGGAACCCATGGTGGGTCTGAATTAATGGGCCCATTATATTCTATGGGAAAATGGGTCCACTTTGCACCCAGATATCTCCGGTTCTGTGGGTCCCAGAGACTTGAAGAGACTGGTACCATACGAAAGAGGAGACTCTTGGCTTTCGGAGCAGACCGGCCACTAGTTTGTGACACCGCAAAGGGAAACGGCAAGCATCCGTATGTCGGGTCCCCTCCAATTGTCCGCCCAGCTTGCACGGGGTGCGGGGATTCTGGCTAGATAGAAAATACTGTACAGAGATGCTAAACATAGTGTTTTGGCATCCAGGAACATAGGGATGAGCTTTCATCTCTCCCCATTATACTTGTAAATATAACACTTGCCACTGTAGCCTTTAGAGCAGAGTACATTACAAGCTGCTTGTGCTACTTAGTACTCAAATACAAAATACTGTACATAGATGCTAAGCACAGTGTTTTGGCATCCAGGAACTTAGGGAGGAGCTTTTAGCTCTCCCCATTATACTTATAAAGATAACATTTGCCGCTGTAGCCTTTAGAGCAGAGTATGTTACAAGCTGTTCGTGCTACTTAGTTCTCAAATAAAAAATACTGTACAGAGATGCTAAGCACGGTGTTTTGGCATCCAGGAACTTAGGGATGAGCTTTTTTCTCTCCCCATCATACTTATAAAGATAATACTTGTTGCTGTAGCTTTTAGAGCGTCACTGCACAATATTTTCTATTTGAGTACTAAGTAGCACGAACAGCTTGTAACTTACTCTGCTCTAAAGGCTACAGCGGCAAATATCTTTATAAGTATAATGGGGAGAGATAAAAGCTCCGACAATTCATTGGCGTTTAAAAAAAAAAAAAAAAAAAAAATATATATATATATATATATATATATATATATATATATATATATATATAATATATAATTTTTTTTTTTTGGGTGGTGGGGAGGCGGCTAAATAATAGCCAGTTAAGTGGGTAAAGGGATAGTATGGTACGCCTAATAGAGGTATCATGGTAAGCCCAATAGATTGGTGTCTGTTGATATTGTATGTGCATTTTTGTCAAAATGAATTACGGTTTTATTTTTGTTCTCAATACATTTTCTCAGTGTGGCTTACAGAGATGAATGAATGACCATTATACATAATATTTAGTCTCATCAGACTAAAGGGGTGATGTATCAACGCTTCGGGAGAGATAACGTGGAGAAGGCAACCAATCCTCCTTTATCTAGCACAATCTATATAAAGTGACATTTACAAGCTGATTGGTTGCTATGGGCAACTTCTCCAATTTATCTCTCTCAAAGGTCAGATAAATCTCCGATCTCCCCCTAACACTGTCAAACAAGACCTATCCTCTTGCTTGTTACTCCGGATGAAGCATGTGTGATTGTGAAACCAGCTTGTGTTAGATTGTTATCTTGTAAATTCCTGGATAAAAAAAAAAAATCTTAGACATTCTGAGCTTCACTGCACATTTTGATTATGGGCTATGGGTTGGGGATGGAATCCTGGAGGTTAGTATACCGACACCGGGATCTCGGCCGTCACAAATGCCGGCTGCTCGCTGCGCTCGCCACAGGTTCTACTCCCACTCTATGGGTGTCGTGGACACCCACGAGTGGGAATAGCCCTGACGGCATTCTCGGGATCCCGGCGTCTGTATTCTAGCTGCCGGGATCCCGGACGCTGGGATATTAACTACATCCATGGGCTACTAGTGTAAAGGAGATGGGTGTTTGAAGTTTTATCAGTACAATAAAACAGGTATGGGGGGTGGAATTCATTTGAAGGGCGAATTTTATCACCATTTTTTTGCCCTATATTTTTATCAGCAATTCAATTAATGCCCATTTTTTTATGGTAAAATATGCTAGAAAAAATAGCTCTTCTCCGGGCAGGTGAAACTAGATCTTAGATAGTACCGGCTATCAGGGATAAATTAATTACCCCCCAGGGTTCAGTTAGCTGCAGTAATTTACTGCAGCTAATTGAATTCAAACCCCAAAGTATTATTTTTTAAAAATTGGAAATGGTGCTTTTATATGAGTGAAAATATCTACTACAGTATGTTTGGTTTAGTTGATCTTTACCAATATAGGGCCTAATTTAGAGTTGATCGCAGCAGCAAATTTGTTAGCAGTTGGGGAAAACCATGTGCACTGCAGGGTGGGCAGATATAACATGTGCAGAGAGAGTTAGATTTGGGTGGGGTGTGTTCAAACTGAAATCTAAATTGCAGTGTAAAAATAAAGCAGAAACAAAATCACCCACCCAAATCTAACTCTCTCTGCACGTTATATATGCCCCACCGGCAGTGCACGTGGTTTTTCCCAACTGCTAACAAATTTGCTGCTGCGATCAACTCTGAATTACCCCCATAATTCAGATGTCCCATCTGCGCACAGTGTCCGTTTCCAGAACAGAGCTGGCCGGTGGCGACGGGAGAGGGTTTAGATCTCTCTCCTTAGTGTTCATTCTAGCACCCTGCACCTGTCACAACCTGTGGAATTCCTCTTTCTGTCTAAAGGTGTCACTCTCTGCTCTGTTATTTCTAGCACATTCTGGTCTGTATCTCAGTGCTGAGCTACAGACCAGTGTGTGCTAGAAGCACCAGAGCAGAGATTGACACCCCAGGCAGGAAATAGGAACTACATGGGTTGTGACAGGTGCAGTGTGCTAGAATAAACCCTACTCCTGCTGATATGCTTCCATAGGCTTAAAGCTGAAGATGGTGTAAACGGACGGGGCCAATCTTTGGTACATAGGGAGTTGCGGTCATTTACTGTCCACCTGGCATTTTCTCCAAATTCCTTGACAACTTTGCTTCCTGTCTACCTCACTTCCTCTCTTCTGACATTCCCTCCATTATCCTAGGTGATTTCAACATCCCTATCGATAACCCCACAAAATTACCTGCCTCTAAACTCCTTAATCTCACCTCTTCACTTGGTCTCTCCCAGTGGACCACCTCACCCTCCCTTGTGAACGGGAGCTCACTGGATTTGGTTTTCACTCACCGCTACAATATTTCTGACTTCTCCAATTCCTCTTTTCCCCTCTCTGACCACCACCTGATCTCTTTCAACTTATCTATCTCTGCTTCCCCATCTCTCCGTCCTAAGGCTACCATCACTAAGCATAACATTGAGGCTATTGACACCACATTCCTTTCCTCCCTGTTTGACTCACTTCTCTCTCCTATTCTCTCTCTCTCATGCCCTGAACCAGCCACATCCCTCTACAATGCATCTCTTATACTTCTGCTCTTGACTCTGTCGCACCACCAACCACTATTCACCCTCGCAGATCAACACCTCAGCCCTGGAACACCAAATGCACCAGATATCTTCAAAAATTCGAGCGACAGTGGAGGAAATCACGCTCTAAGGCAGACGTCCTCCATTTCAAATTCATGCTCTCATCCTTCAGTGCTGCCCTTTCCCTCTCTAAACAATCATACTTCAAAATTCTCATCTCTACCCAGTCTTCCAACCCCCGGCGCCTCTTTGCCACTGCCAACTCCCTCCTCTGCCCACTACCACCTCCTCTCCCTTCCTCATTGCCTTCTCTTGACTTTGCCACTTATTTGACATCAAAGATTGACTCCATATGTAAGACATCACATCCCACCAGACCAGCAACCAGCCATCATCCATCCCTTGCACCCCTCCCCTTTCCTCTCACCAACTCTGACATCTTTCTCCCATGTATCTGGTGAGGAAGTCATGGCCCTCATCCGTTCCTCCCCCCACACCACCTCCCCACTTGACCCTATCCCCTCCTACCTCCTCCGCTACCTCTCTCCTTTGCCTGTTCCCATTTTGCCCACCTTCTCAATCTCTCCCTCTCATTAGGCACTGTCCCCTCTGCCTTCAAGCATGCACTCGTCTCCCCTATTTTTAAAAAGCCTACCCTTGATCCAAACACCCCCTCTAACTATTGACCCATTTCTCTCCTCCCTTTTGCCTCCAAACTCCTTGAGCGTATTGTCTATAACCGCCTCACTGCCTTTCTTTCCTCCCACTCAGTGCTTGATCCATTCCAGTCTGGTTTCCGTTCACTCCACTCCACTGAAACTGCCCTCACAATAGTGTGCAGTGACCTCCATGCAGCCAAATCTAAGGGCCACTACTCTCTGCTTATTCTTCTGGAACCTCTCAGCTGCTTTTGACACTGTGGACCACCATCTCCTTCTGTAAATCCTTCACTCTTTTGGTCTGCGTGATACTGCCCTCTCCTGGCTGTCCTCTTACCTCTCTGATCGTTCCTTCTCTGTCTTCTCTCATGACTCTACCTCCCCGCCACTTCCACTAACTATTGGTGTCCCCCAAGGTTCTGTTCTTGGTCCTCTCCTTTTCTCTCTCTATATGTCCTCTTTAGGTGAACTCATTAGTTCTTTTAACTTCCATGATCACCTCTATGCTGATGACACGCAAATCTACCTTTCCTCCTCTGATCTCTCACCGGCTCTCCTCACTCGTACCTCCAACTGTCTCTCTGCTATCCCTTCCTGGATGTCCCAGTACTTTCTTAAACTCAACATGTCCAAGACTGAGCTGATCATCTTCCCACCCTCCCGCACAACCTCACCTCCCACAATCTCATTATCCATTGATAGCACGACTCCTCTCTCTCCTTCAAACCACACATTCAGCACCTCTCACAAACTTGTCATTTTTATCTCAAAAACATTTCTAGGATCAGACCCTTTCTCACCCAGGATGCCACCAAGACCATTAGCCACTCCCTGATTATTTCCAGACTGGATTACTGTAATCTCCTCCTAACTGGCATCCCTGACAATTACCTCTCTCCACTCCAATCTATCCTCAATGCTGCTGCCTGGCTACTCTTCCTCACCAAACGCACTACGTCCACCTCACCTCTCCTACAAGCCCTTCACTGGCTTCCCTTCCCTTTCAGAATCCAATTCAAACTTCTCACACTCACTTACAAAGCACTCACCCACTCCTCTCCCACTTGCATCTCTGACCTTATCTCCCTTTACTCTCCCATCCGTCCTCTTCGCTCTGCTAATGCACGCCGACTCTCCTGTCTTCTGATTACTTCCTCCCACTCCTACCTCCAAGATTTTTCACGTGCTGCTCCCTTACTCTGGAATTCTCTACCTCTCCCCCTCAGACTCTCCACCTCTTTACAGAACTTCAAACGGGATCTCAAGACCCACTTCTTCACCAAACCCAGCCAAATCTCATCCTAACCCTCTGTTCCACGCTCGGTCTACCCCATCTGTGTCACCCCTGTCTGTCTGCCCCTCCCCTTTAGAATGTAAGCTCTCACGAGTAGGGCCCTCTTCCCTCATGTGATTATCCTTTTCATACTTTAATAATCCTCAACTGCCTAAATCCTGCAGTTCTCGGCCACCTTGATACTTATCTCAGTGTCGTTTACTGATGTAGTTATGCTTGGTTACCCTGTACTTGTCCGATATTGTCTTCAACTGTGAATCACTGTTTTCCTGTTTTGGTTATGTACATTTGTACCCTGTAATTGGGCGCTGCGGAACCCGTGTGGCACCATATAATTAAAGGATAATAGTAATAGGGGTCAGACCATAGTCCCCTTTTGTTAATAATGGGGACTGCGATCTACACTGCTAATTAGCCTTCTGCAGGTTTCTGTGACATATCCTCCATTAGGCTATTATTATATAGGAACAAATGATAAAATTATGCAGAAACTGTAGTTTCTACATCATTATCCCCCCAAAAAATGCTTGATAAATACTTGCACCTCATGTCATTGCTTGCACTTCATGACATCTGTCTGTCGACCCTTCCTACTAGATTGTTAGCTCTTCAGAGCAGGACCCTCTTTCCTCTTGTCATCTAAGCCCTCTTCTTGACACATTTCACTCGCAGCTCTCCCCTATTCAGCGACTATCTTTACCGCTTTTTCTCCTGCTGGTAAAGGCTCATCTCCATCTATGGCCACCAGCCCCTATTAGTACGATGATCACTCCCTCACTACTTACATTTTAGCTGTGTTATGTCTTCAGAATTGTGGTGCTCTTTGTTACCTGTACTCTATTTCTGTAATTTATTTACTGTAATGCTAAATTTTGGCTCCCTGTAGTGTCCTTTGTACAGCGCTGCAAAACACTTGTGGCGCCTTATAAATAAAATGTAGTACAAGTTGAGAACCCATATCCAAATATTCCGAAATACAGATTTTTTTGAGTGAGATAGTGAAACCTTTGTTTTTTGATGGCTCAATGTACACAAACTTTGTTTAATACACAAAGTTATTAAAAATATTGTATTAAATGTCCTTCAGGCTGTGTGTATAAGGTGTATATGAAACATAAATGAATTGTGTGAATGTACACACACTTTGTTTAATGCACAAAGTTATAAAAAATATTGGCTAAAATTACCTTCAGGCTGTGTGTATATGGTGTATATGTAACATAAATGCATTCTGTGCTTAGATCATCACCATGTCCCATCACCATGATATCTCATTATGGTAGGCAATTATTCCAAAATACGGAAAAATCCCATATCCAAAATACCTCTGGTCCCAAGTATTTTGGATAAGGTAGACTCAACCTGTAATAATAATAATAATAATAATAATAATAATAATAATAATAATAATAATAAATACACCCCACAGAATTAATTAGGGGATTATATTGAGTGTAAAGATGCATTTGTACCTTTTTTAAGGAGTCCTGTAGCTTGTAGTGCATATTGTTCTTTTGTCTACATTTGCCCTGCTTGTAAAGTAGCCAAATACTAATTTTCTGGAGTATGTTCTGTAGTCTCCTGTCTTTGTAATGTAAACTGAGTTGCAGTGGAAAGTCAGGTTAAGGTTGTCATTGTGTTGCATCATATACAATTTACTCATTAAATATTTCTTGTAGTAACTATTGACTTTGCATGCTAGGTTGCATGCACTTTGCATGCTAGGTTACATTAACTACTAGGTTACATTAACTGACAGAGTCATCATGTGAAGATACTCACCTCCCAGTGAGGAATAGTATAAAGTTATCTTAGATTAGTGCTCTCCAGATAAAAGTATATATTATATAAGAAAAGTGGTCTGTTTAATGACAGGTAACTTAATACTTAAGGAATCAGGTTTTGTCTCCACACATTTATATACACTGCACAATAATGAAGGTAAACCCAAAAAGTAAACATCAGCCTGTGGCTTTACAAATCTGATGTCATGTAAGGCCGCAGGTGTGAGTACATGCAGTTGCCACCAGATGGCACCAAAGAGTAATATGCAATAAAAATTATATATTTATTATTTATTTATTACGTTTCTTATGTAGCGCAGCATATTCCGTTGTACTTTAAAATTGGGACAAAAGTAATAGCACAAAACTGGTTAAAAACAAACAGACAGACATAGAGGTAGTAAGCGCCCTGCTCGCAGGTTTACAATCTATAGGGAAATTGGCATTGATACACAGAAAGATGCTACCGATTGCTCCACCAGATTGCAAAGGTTCTTAATGGGCGGTATGATATGATCACCCAGCAATGTTGGCCAAAGGGGCAGGAGAGTGTAAAAGCGAAGAAAGTATGTGAGGTTATGTGTCGACTGTACAAAGGGGATGCAATTAGATAGGGAGGCATTAAAGGTTTTTGTGGTGGGTCCGGAATTTGATAAGCGTGTCTGAAGAGGTGAGTTTTCAGTGAATGTTTGAAGGTTTGGAGACGTCTTATTGTGCATAGGAGGGCATTCAACAAAGAGGGCACAGCCAGGATAAAGTCCTGTAATTTTGAGTGTGAACAAGTAATGCGTGTGGATGAGAGACGCAGATCTTGTGCAGCGCTGAGAGGTCGGGTGGGGAGATATTTTGAGATGAGTGAAGAGATGTATGTTGGTGCAGTTTGGTTAATAGCTGTGTATGTAAGTATTTTATGTTGAATATGGGACTGACAGAGCGGATCCGCTGACGATGAACGTTTAGCAAGAAAGTCAGCCTTGCATCTGCATTCAAAGGATTGTAGTGGTGAGAGCCTATTTTTTGGGAAGACCAGTCTGGAGACTATTGCAATAATCAATGCGGAAGATAATGAGTGCATGGATTAGAGTTTTTGCTGTGTCTTGTGTAAGGTATGGTCATATTTTAGATATGTTTCTTAGATGAGTGTAACATGATTTTGAGACAGATTGAATATGGGGAATAAAGGACAGTTTGATACCTAGGCAGCGAGCTTGTGGGGTAGGGTTGATTGTTGAGTTATCAACAGTGATAGAGATATCAGGTTGGTAACTATTCTGTTTTGGAAATATTAAGTTTGAGGTGGCGAGATGTCATCCAAAAGGAAATGTCAGAAAGACATTCAGTGACCTGGCCCAATACAGATGGTGACAAATATTGGGGAGAATAGTAAGATTTGAGTATTATCCGCATACAGATTATACTGAAATCACACTGCCTCCACTGGCTTGTCTTCTTCCCATAGTTCATAATTTTCCTTGGTAAGCGACGCACATGCACCTATCCATCCACATGATGTAAAAGAAAACATCAACAGACCCGCCACCTTATTCCATTGCTCCATGGTCCAGTTCTGGTGCTCATGTGCCTATTGTAGGAGCTGTTGGCTGTGGACAGGAGTCAGCATAGCCTCTGAGCAGTCTGAAGCTATGCGGCCCCATTTGCTGCATCATTCTATTGTAGCCAGCATTAACTTTTTCCGTTACAGTAGCTCTTCTGTGGGATTGGATCAGATGGGCTAGACTTTGCTCCCCTAAAGCATCGGTGACCCTAGGCACCCATGATCCAATCGCCAGTTCACTGGTTGTCCTTCCTTGGAGGACTTTTGGTAGGTTCTAACCACTGCTTACTGGGAACACCCCACAAGACCTGCAGTTCTTGAGATGCTCTGACCCGATAGACTAGCCATCATAATTTGGCCCTTGTCAAAGTCTCTCAGAGCCTTATGCTTGCCCATTTTTCCTTCTTCCAACTCATCAACTTCAAGAACAGTGTTTTCACTTACTGCCTAATATATCCCACCCTTTGACATGTGCTACTTTAACAAAGTAATCCGTGTTACTCACTTCGCCTGTCACCTTAGAATGAAACCAGGATTGGGGGGTATACTTGTGATCTCCCCACTCTGTCTACACAAGCAGTAATAGCAACAGTGCCTCAAATAGACAGAAAGTCAAAGAATTGCTGAATGAGTTTTGACCATGCTGAAGAGATTCGCAGTGTGTGAGTACTATGAAATGAGGCTGTTTAGCAACTGATAGACTCTTGCAACACGTTGCAGTGTCCTTTATATAGCTGTTCTTACTGAGCAATATACGGTTTGTATGGTTTGTTTGCTTCCTTCCCTCCTGAATTGTTCCATGTGAAATACATTCCTGTGTGGGCTAACAATGCAACTGTAATACTACAACATGCAATCATTTTACATGTTCTACCGCTTGCTGTACAATGTCACCAGTAGATGGCACTAAGAACAAACTTTCTTTTTTCCCCCTTATGCTAAAGACATTTGGATATTATGGCAGTGTTACTGGTGACATTAATACTGTCCTTTATTCATCTGATAGTGACATAACAAAATTGTATGGTATACTAAACATAAAACTGTAGCAGCAAAAAAACAACCCAAGTTTGTGAGTTGCTACGGATCACAAAGAAGTACCCTGCATTTAAGTTATATATAGTTCTCTGCTTGAAGGCTCTGCTAAAGAACTCCTAAAAACATACATATATTATTTAAGGGGGGTACTCACGGAGCGATCGCTGCTTAAAATCTAAGCAATCTGACTAGATTGCTTAGATTTCTCTGACGTCCTAGTGGATGCTGGGAACTCCGTAAGGACCATGGGGAATAGCGGCTTCGCAGGAGACTGGGCACAACTAAAGAAAGCTTTAGGTCACCTGGTGTGCACTGGCTCCTCCCACTATGACCCTCCTCCAAGCCTCAGTTAGATTTTGTGCCCGACCGAGGTTGGATGCACACTAGGGGCTCTCCTGAGCTTCTAGAAAGAAAGTATAGAATTAGGTTTTTTATTTTCAGTGAGACCTGCTGGCAACAGGCTCACTGCAGCGAGGGACTAAGGGGAGAAGAAGCGAACCTGCCTGCTTGCAGCCAGCTTGGGCTTCTTAGGCTACTGGACACCATTAGCTCCAGAGGGATCGACCGCAGGCCCAGCCTTGGTGTTCGGTCCCGGAGCCGCGCCGCCGTCCCCCTTACAGAGCCAGAAGCAAGAAGAGGTCCGGAAAATCGGCGGCAGAAGACATCAGTCTTCACCAAGGTAGCGCACAGCACTGCAGCTGTGCGCCATTGCTCCTCATACACACTTCACACTCCGGTCACTGAGGGTGCAGGGCGCTGGGGGGGGGGCGCCCTGAGCAGCAATAAAAACACCTTGGCTGGCAAAAATGCCACAATATATAGCCCCAGAGGCTATATATGTGGTAAATACCCCTGCCAGAATACAGAAAAAAGCGGGAGAAAAGTCCGCGAAAAAAGGGGCGGAGCTATCTCCCTCAGACACACTGGCGCCATTTTCTCTTCACAGTGCAGCTGGAAGAAAGCTCCCCAGGCTCTCCCCTGTAGTTTTCAGGCTCAAAGGGTTAAAAAGAGAGGGGGGGCACTAAATTTAGGCGCAATATTATATATACAAGCAGCTATTGGGGAAATTTCACTCAGTTATAGTGTTAATCCCCACATTATATAGCGCTCTGGTGTGTGCTGGCATACTCTCTCTCTGTCTCCCCAAAGGGCTTTGTGGGGTCCTGTCCTCAGTCAGAGCATTCCCTGTGTGTGTGCGGTGTGTCGGTACGGCTGTGTCGACATGTTTAATGCGGAGGCTTATATGGTGACGGAGCAGATGCCGATAAATGTGATGTCGCCCCCTGTGGGGCCGACACCAGAGTGGATGGTTAGGTGAAAGGTATAAACCGACAGTGTCAACTCCTTACATAAAAGGGTGGATGACGTAACAGCTGTGGGACAGCCGGCTTCTCAGTCCGCGCCTGCCCAGGCGTCTCAAAGGCCATCAGGGGCTCAAAAACGCCCGCTCACTCAGATGGCAGACACAGATGTCGACACGGAGTCTGACTCCAGTGTCGACAAGGTTGAGACATATACACAATCCACTAGGAACATCCGTGACTTGATCCCGGCAATAAAAAAAAAATAAAAAAAAATGTGTTACACATTTCTGACATTAACCCTCTAAAAGTGGGTTTTTATGTTGGGGAGAAAAAGCAGGCAGTGTTTTGTTCCCCCATCAGATGAATGAATGAAGTGTGTGAAAAGCGTGGGTTCCCCCTGATAAGAAACTGGTAATTTCTAAAAAGTTACTGATGGCGTACCCTTTCCCGCCAGAGGATAAGTTACGCTGGGAGATATCCCCTAGGGTGGATAAGGCGCTCACACGGTTGTCAAAAAAGGTGGCACTGCCGTTTTAGGAACGGCCACTTTGAAGGTACCTGTTGATAAAAAGCAGGAGGCTATCCTGAAGTCTGTATTTACACACTCGGGTACTAGACTGAGACCTGCAGACCGTGCTGCTGCAGCGTGGTCGGTGACCCTGTCAAACATAAGAACGTATTAAAGACGTCGTCTTATATATGAGGGATGCACAGAGGGATATTTTGTCGGCTGGCATCCAAAATGAATGTAATGTCCATTCTGTCAGGAGGGTATTAGAGACCTGTCACTGGACAGGTGATGCTGACTTTAAAAGGCGCATAGAGATTCTGCCTTATAAGGGTGAGGAATTATTTGGGGATGGTCTCTGGGACCTCGTATCCACAGCAACAGCTGGGAAGAAATATTTTTACCTCAGGTTTCCTCACAGACTAAGAAAGCACTGTATTATCAGGTACAGTCCTTTCGGCTTCAGAAAAGCAAGCGGGTCAAAGGCGCTTCCTTTCTGTACAGAGAGATGGGAAGAGGGAAAAAGCTGCACCAGTCAGCCTGTTCCCAGAATCAAAATTCTTCTCTCGCTTCCTCTGAGTCCACAGCATGACGCGGGGGCTCCACAGGTGTAGCCAGGTACGGTGGGGGGCCGTCTCAAAAATTTCAGCGATCAGTGGGCTCGCTCACAGGTGGATCCCTGTTTCATTCAAGTAGTATTTCAGGGGTACAAGCTGGAATTCGAGATGTCTCCCCCCCGCCGTTTCCTCAAATATGCCTTGCCGACAACTCCCTCAGGCAGGGAGGCTGCGCTAGAGGCAATTAATAAGCTGTATTCCCAGCAGGTAATACTCAAGGTGCTCCTACTTCAACAAGGATGGGGTTACTATTCCACCCGGTTTGGGGTACCGAAACCGCATGGTTCGGTGTGACCCATTTTATATTTAAAATCCTTGAACACCTACATAAAAAAATTCAAGTTCAAGATGGAATCGCTCAGGGCGGTTATTGCAAGCCTGGACGAGGGGGATTACATGGGATCCCGGGACATTAAGGATGCTTACCTGCATGTCCCCATTTACCATCCTCGCCAGGAGTACCTCAGATTTGTGGTACAGGATTACCATTACCAAGTCCAGACACTGCCGTTTGGACTGTACATGGCACCGAGGGTGTTTACCAAGGTAATGGCCGAAATGATGATACTCGTTCAAAAAAAGGGAGTTTTAATTATCCCGTACTTGGACAATCTCCTTATAAGGGCAAGGTCCAAGGAGCAGTTGCTAGTCGGGGTAGCACTATTTTGGAAAGTGCTACAACAGCACGGTTGGATTCTAAACAGTCCAAAGTCACAGCTGGTTCCTACGACACGTCTACTGTTCCTGGGGATGGTTCTGGACACAGAACAGAAATAAGTGTTTCTCCCGGAGGAGAAAGCCAAGGAGCTGTCATCTCTAGTCAGAGACCTCCTGAAGCCAAAACAGGTATCGGTGCATCATTGCACGCGAGTCCTGGGAAAAATGGTAGCTTCCTACGAAGCAATCCCATTCGGTAGGTTCCATGCAAGAACTTTTCAGTGGGACCTGTTGGACAAGTGGTCCGGATCACATCTTCAGATGCATCGGCTGATAACCCTGTCTTCAAGGACCAGGGTGTGGCTGCAGAGTGCCCATCTTCAAGAGGGCCGCAGGTTCGGCATACAGGACTAGGTCCTAGTGACCATGGATGCCAGCCTTTGAGGCTGGGGGGGCAGTCACACAGGGAAGAAACTTCCAGGGACTTTAGTCAAGTCAGGTGACTTCCCTACACATAAATATTCTGGAACTGAGGACCATTTACAATGCCCTGAGTCAGGCAAGGCCTCTGCTTCAAAACCAGCCGGTACTGATCCAATCAGACAACATCACGGCAGTCGCCCATGTAAACCAACGGGGCGGCACAAGAAGCAGGATGGCGATGGCAGAAGCCACAAGGATTCTCCGATGGGCGGAAAATCATGTGTTAACACTGTCAGCAGTGTTCATTCCCGGAGTGGACGACTGGGAAGAAGATCTTCTCAGCAGACACGACCTCCACCCGGGAGAGTGAGGTTTCATCCAGAAGTCTTCCAAAGGATTGTACACCATTGGGAAAGGCCACAGGTGGACATGATGGCGTCCCGCCTCAACAAAAAGCTATAAAAGATATTGCGTCTGGTCAAGGGACCATCAGGCGATAGCTGTGGACGCTCTGGTAACACCGTGGGTGTACCAGTCGGTTTATGTGTTCCCCCCTCTGCCTCTCATACAAAAGGTACTGAGAATAATAGGAAGGCGAGGAGTAAGAACGATACTCGTGGTTCCGGATTGGCCAAGAAGAGCTTGGTACCCAGAACTTCAAGAAATTATATCAGAGGACCCATGGCCTCTGCCGCTCAGACAGGACCTGCGGCAGCAGGGGCCCTGTCTGTTCCAAGACTTACCGCGGCTACGTTTTGACGGCATGGCGGTTGAACGCCGGATCCTAAAGGAAAAGGGCATTCCGGAGGAAGTCATTCCTACGCTGATTCAAGCCAGGAAAGATGTAACTGCAAAACATTATCACCGCATATGGCGAAAATATGTTGCTTGGTGTGAGGCCAAAAAAGGCCCCAACAGAGGAATTTCAACTAGGTCGATTTCTGCATTTCCTACAAGCAGGAGTGTCTATGGGCCTAAAATTAGGCTCCATTAAGGTACAGATCTCGGCTCTGTCGATTTTCTTCCAAAAAGAACTTGCTTCAGTACCTGAAGTTCAGACATTGTAAAAGGAGTGCTGCATATTCAGCCCCCGGTTGTGCCTCCAGTGGCACCTTGGGTTCTCAACGTGGTGTTGAGTTTCTTAAAATCACATTGGTGTGAGCCACTAAAAACCGTGGATCTAAAATATCTCACGCGGAAAGTGGTCATGTTATTGGCCTTGGCTTCGGCCAGGCGTGTATCAGAATTGGCGGCTTTGTCATATAAAAGTCCTTATCTGATTTTCCATATGGATAGGGCAGAATTGAGGACTCGTCCCCAGTTTCTCCCTAAGGTGGTATCAGCTTTTCACTTGAACCAGCCTATTGTAGTGCCTGCGGCTACTAGGGACTTGGAGGATTCCAGGTTACTGGACGTAGTCAGGGCCTTGAAAAATTATGTTTCCAGGACGGCTAGAGTCAGGAGAACTGACTCGCTGTTTATCCTGTATGCACCCAGCAAACTGGGTGCTCCTGCTTCTAAGCAGACTATTGCTCGCTGGATTTGTAGCACAATTCAGCTGGCGCATTCTGCGGCTGGACTACCGCAGCCAAAATCTGTAAAAGCCCATTCCACAAGGAAGGTGGGCTCATCTTGGGCAGCTGCCCGAGGGGTCTCGGCTTTCCAACTTTGCCGAGCTGCAACTTGGTCAGGGGCAAACACGTTTGCTAAATTCTACAAAATTGATACCCTGGCTGAGGAGGACCTGGAGTTCTCTCATTCGGTGCTGCAGAGTCATCCGCACTCTCCCGCCCGTTTGGGAGCTTTGGTATAATCCCCATGGTCCTTACGGAGTTCCCAGCATCCACTAGGACGTCAGAGAAAATAAGATTTTACTCACCGGTAAATCTATTTCTCGTAGTCCGTAGTGGATGCTGGGCGCCCATCCCAAGTGCGGATTGTCTGCAATACTTGTATATAGTTATTGCCTAACTAAAGGGTTATTGTTGAGCCATCTGTCGAGAGGCTCAGTTATATTCATACTGTTAACTGGGTATAGTATCACGAGTTATATGGTGTGATTGGTGTGGCTGGTAGGAGTCTTACCCGGGATTCAAAATCCTTCCTTATTATGTCAGCTCGTCCGGGCACAGTGTCCTAACTGAGGCTTGGAGGAGGGTCATTGTGGGAGGAGCCAGTGCACACCAGGTGACCTAAAGCTTTCTTTAGTTGTGCCCAGTCTCCTGCGGAGCCGCTATTCCCCATGGTCCTTACGGAGTTCCCAGCATCCACTACGGACTACGAGAAATAGATTTACCGGTGAGTAAAATCTTATTTTCAAGCCGTGATCACTCCATGTGTACCCCCTACAGCGATAGCTGCGCATCGCTATCGCTGGTGCTAGATTGGCGCCCCGCACGCTCAGCACACATTGCGCTGTGCTGAGCGGGGGGAGAGATGTGTGCTGAGCGGTTCCCTCAGCACACATCTCTCCCTAGATCTGCCCGTGAATACAGGCCTTTAGAACTATGTGCTTCACATACTACTGAGAAATGTTGCCTGTACAGTAGGGAATGTTAAGGTTACTTGTATCTTACCTGTAGGTAACCTATATCTCCTTTCTAGAGGTTGGGCAGCATCCCATAGGATATGGGATCCCAGGACTGTAAAAGAAAGATGTTACACACCCTTTGCAGACAAAACCTTATTTAAGTTTTAATTTCTACAGTAATGCAAAGGCATAATATACCTCATAATTGAAATGTTTATACATAACCCATAATGTTTACTTATCTACATAAAATACAAAGATATATGTCTATTTAAAATACACAAAATAGGCAATTAAGGGGTCTATTTACTAAGCCTTAAATGGAGATAAACCAACTGAGATAAAGTACCAACAAACCAGCTCCTGTCATTTTTCAAACACAGCCTGTATTATGGCAGTTAGGAGCTGATTGGCTTAAAATTTATCTCCGTCCAAGGCGGCTTAAGATAGGTACACACTGGGGGTCATTCCGAGTTGATCGCACGCTAGCTGTTTTTAGCAGCCATGCAAACGCATAGTCGCCGCCCATGGGAGAGTGTATTTTCACTTTGCAAGTGTGCGAACGCCTGTGCAGCTGAGCTCTGCAAAAACATTTTGTGCAGTTTCAGAGTAGGTCTGAACTTACTCAGCCCTTGCAATCACTTCAGTCTTTTTGGTGCCGGAATTGACGTCACACACCCGCCCTCCAAACGCCCGGACACACCTGCGTTTTCCCTACCACTCCCAGAAAACGGTCAGTTGCCACCCATAAACACTGTCTTTCTGTCAATCTCCTTGCGATCGGCTGTGCGAATGGATTCTTCGTTAAATCCATAGCTCAGCAACGATCCGCATTGTACCCGTACGATGCACGTGCACATTGCGGTGCATACGCATGCGCAGTAGAGACCTGATCGCAGCTCAGCGAAAATCGGCAGCGTGCGATCAACTCGGAATGACCCCCACTATGCAGTTATCTGGCAGATATTCTGCCACATCTAGCTGGTTGGAATGAAAATCTGGTAATGGATGAGAGCAAATGATAATCGGCCATTTGCTCCCAAACATTGGAAAACGAACAAAACCTGTCGTTTATACAAATTGGTTAAACACAAATTTAACGACTGTTTTTGTCCATTTTGCAGTTTTTGGGAGCAAATGGTTGATTGCCATTTTCTCTCATCCACTACCAAATTTTCATTCCAACCAGCTAAATCTGGCAGATTATCTGCCAGATAATTGTATAGTGTGTACCTAGCTTTAAGATAGGTACAGGCTACACAATTATTGGGCCAATTTGCCAATAATTGGGACATCTGCCTGTTTTATTGTATAGTGCGTATGAACGATCGTGTCGACGTTTCGCAGATAATTTGGGAAAATCTTGCGCACACACCCGAACGTTCGATTTTCCGATTGGCCCAGACCAAAAATATCTGCCACAATACCCAGATATTGAGCAGTGTGTGTGCATTCTCAATAATCTGCCCATATTTCTCATGTTTTCCTGTCACTATGTCATCCACCTTGTGGGTGGATATATGCAACTGCAGTGGGATGGGGCAGAAAATTGGTAACTGGAAAAAAAATCTTTAAGGGTGTAGCTCAGATATTGGTGTCTACAATTTTCTGAAAAATTGTCCGATTGTCTGGCAGACCCCAAAAAATCTGCAAGTGTGTACCTAGCTTAAATAAATAGACCCCATAGTCAGCAGACTGCTCATACACTAAACTCATTCCCGCACATTGCAGAATGAATCTGAAGACTGTTTATATGCAGCCAAGATCTAATCATCTTATAAAACTATATGTAGGCAGGGGAAGAACAAGCTCTCATGTCTTATTTGTGGTCTTTCACTTCTCTATAGTCCAGGATAAATATGTTCCACTAAAAGAGTGTGTCACCTGCAGAAAGTAAGGGTAGCCATTTTGTGGCCTAAGCCAGTATTCATGACTGTGGAATCTAGAAGTGTGATTGGAACCAGTACCTCTTGAGCCCTAAAATAACCACAGTGAAGTTACTGCTTGCTAGCACAGTGATGGTGATCATGCTACAAAGTGGCTGGTGTTAGGTACCAGGTGTAATGTTTTCTCAACAAGTTTGTAAACTCATGCAGGTATACACTTGTGTAGTAAGTGAACATAACATCAGAAACCATGCAATTGGCAGATTCTGACTAACATATCACAAGTATGTTATAAAGAGAGCCGAAATGTTTAAATGTTCTCTAACTTTCTGTGGCAAAACATTCCTTTTTCCTCTGGTGAAGTTAGGAAGATAGGTGTTCATGGTTCACCAATCTGAGGTATGCTGGGACATCTGCTTGCAATATGATTTGGGGTTTATAGTGAATATATTTCTGTAGAGCTGTGTTCTATGGCTGCATACACAATTTACTGACACACAGATCTGCCAACCGAGCGGCTGATTCTGTCTGGCTATATTTTACCAATTTGTCCACTGACCCACAGGTCCGCCAACCGAGCAGCTGATTCTAGTAAGCATACACTTACCGGCCGTACTTTACATCTGGGTGGGCATTTATATTTGCCTATCCAGTTGTGATGTAATTTGTCCGCGTTTACTGCAGCTGGCATATGGGTGTGCCGATGGGTCGTCTGTACATACATGCAGATGAACCGCTATATGTCTTCATTGTCTGTGCAGCAGGGCCGACCAGTTACGTCTGTGAATGCAGACATACCTTCTGTACATGCCGACAGATGCACTATGCGAAATGTCATTCATCCGCTGATTGAACAACATATCGCTTAGTGTCTACCCAGTTTTAGTGGCTGCGTGGTACATTCCGTCAACTGCAGATGACATAGCTAGCAGAACAATTGGTAAACTCTGCAGGACCGATTCAGAGGTGGACGTAAATGTCTCAGCAGCTGCATCTTTGGGCGCCACGACTGCAAAACTATGCTAATGGCGAATAAGGTGTCATGTGTTAAAAGATGCTCACTGCCAGCATTTCAGATTAGATGCCTGCATGCGAAGGTACAGCATTGGACCACTATTGCAACCATCTGTCACAGCATCTGCAATCTGAGTAACCCTAAGGTCAGTAACTGCATGGGGAGACGCAGTCACTGGCCTTGGCCTTGGCAATCCCAAGGACCCCATCTCCTCCCCCATGCAGGATTGAAGAGCAGCAGCGCCCGAGGTCACAGTGACATCACAGCCCATGCGTACTGCGGGTCTCGCCACGTGCGCATTCCTTAACACATCGGTCAGTTGCCACCGATAGCGGACTGCATGCAGGGATGAGTTGGCCCCTTTGTTTCATATCTTTCTCTTGTAATCTTAAAAAAAAAAAAAAGAAAAAAAGATCACACCCATGTAGAATGTACTCTCATATACCGTGAATGTGTTCACACTTGAAGGGATGGTTTATGAACACACATCTGTTTAGAAGGAATTGAACTTCTCACTGCACTGAACACATTGCTATTATGTACATCTGTGCTGCTTTGTCAGACATTCATTGTACAGCAACTACTGGCAAACATGGATGTACTCATGTCTGTGCAGGGGTGGATTTAGGGGTGAGGGTGCCCTAGGCACAACAGTAACGTCCACCCCACCCACCAAATTTTATTATTTGTATTGATTGGTTATAACCCTCACTGAAAGTGGCTTTTTCGTTATTCTATTAAATTGGCCACAAACTATGACTTTTCTTTTTAATTATGTATACGTGTTTACTAATACTCCTTTCACACTCTCAATGCCTTATCCCACCCGGAAATTGGAAACGGGTCCTTCCCGGGTGGGATCCGGCATTGGACCCTGACAGGAGGCTTCCCAAACCGGCCGGGTAGGTTGCAATAGCGGCGGGGGCGGAGCCGGCAGCTGAGGCGGAGGCGACACTGGGAGATGAGCTCATCTCCGCGCCGCCTCTCCCCAGTGTAGTGAACGGGTTCCAGGTCACATCGACCCGGGAGCCCGTTCACGCTGCCACTGACCCTTACCTCGTATTCAACCCGGGAATAACACTGCTTTATTCCCGGGTTGAATTACCGGGTCAGGCAATTTCGACCATGGTGCTTTCACACCGCACACCGACCCGGCAATATGCTGAGTCGGTACCAGGTTAGTTGTGCGGTGTGAAAGGGGTGTTAGTGGGACAGCTTACAGGGACAATTTCTGCATGTACTACCCATTAGCACTCCATTCGATATGGTACAGTAGAGTGGACATATTTTGCAGTTACTGGTACTTTTTGGGTTGACTTTACCAAACCAAGCATCCAAGTGCAGCCCCCAAACAGGTGCCGCCCCTAGGCACATGCCTCACGTGTCTAATGGCAAATCTGTCACAGCTCATGTAATGCACCAAGTGCAGGGCGCCCAAGCACTGCAAGTACCCAACTACAGTGTGCATGCTACATAAGCTGTGGGGAGACAAAATAACAATGCGTGACAAAGCACAAGTGTAAGAGTCCTTCCAGTATATTACAACAGGCACACCTCAGGGGAGGCATTTAGGGGCCTATTTATTACCATCCGCATCCAACTCGCACTGCGATAATTGATTACATTGCAGGGATATATCAATTATCGCGTACAGGGACAGAGCTTGCTGTCAAGCTCTGTCCCTGTGATGATACTCCGCAGCATCATCGGGGTATTTTTCAGAAAAAATACCCCGATGTCCTGCTGCGCATGAGCCCCCCGCCCCCGTCGCGACTGCCCCCGCGCGCCGCGGACCCCCCCTCCCCCCAGAAGATCAATATACTCACTTGTCCAGGGAGTCGTCCGCGTTGTTCCTGCTGGGCTGCCCGGCGCCGGATCCTGTGCGCTGCCCCCCGCTGCTGTAAAGTGCGCTGCCGCTTTGCAGCGTCACTTTACTGCATCAGGGTCACTTTGCAGCACATGGGGGACCCGGCGCCCGGCAGCGCTCACCGAAGCAGCGGACACCGGCTCCCTGGACAGGTGAGTATGGGTTTTTTTAATCTTTATTTTTACACACATAGCTGATCACTCGCCCGGGTCCCCGGTGCTTTTCGCAGTGCTGCCCTGTGAACTCGCCAGCCTGAGCTGGCGAGTTTATCACAGGGCACACTGCGGTATTTTTTCACATTTTTCTTTTAGTAAATTCGGACACATCACATTTCCCATTATAAGTATGGGGAATGCGATGTGGGTTACTAAAAAAAAAAAAAAAGTGAATTAAAGGGTTTGGAGCAGTTTTTCATGAAAACTGCTCCAAATGCCCTTTAATACATTCAGGTGATAATAAAATAATGTGAAAAAGCCTTTCACACCCTTTTCAGATTATTTTAGTAAAAATTATTTTAATAAATAGACCCCACCTCAGCAGCAGTAGTAGTAGTAGTAAACATAAACATAAATAATATGCAGGCTGGCATCTATACTTCTGGGAATGCAATATTCTAGTTTTCAATATCCCTAAATTGTAGGTTTTAAAGATTTGTCCTTGAAAATGTCCCAGTATTTCTGTTTTGATTAACTGTACAATAAAATGTATATTTGTCTGCCTGTCAGATGGGGGTCCGGTCTGAAGATCGACAGTGTCTAGGTTGACAATGTTTAGGTCGACAGTCACTAGGTCGACAGGTCAAAAGGTTGACATGAGTTTGTCACATTTTTTTTCTATTTTTTTACTTTTTCATACTTTACGATCCACGTGGACTACGATTGGAACGGTAATCTGTGCCGAGCGAAGCGGCAGTGGAGCGAGGCACCTTGGGACACGGTGCACTAGTTGGGGTTCCCGGTCACTTTACGAAGAAAACAACACCAAAAAAACATAAAAAACTGATGTCAACCTTTTGACCTGTCGACCTAAAACATGTCGACCTTCTGGCCCTGTCGACCTAGTGACTGTCGACCTATAGTGGTCGACCTAGACACTGTCGATCTAATGATCCACACCCGTCAGATGCTATTTATACCACGGGTCCCTATTCTCTAAGTTGCCCTTTATTAAAAATGTGTATTTTACATGCACAAAACTGTAAACTATTACCATATAGTAGTAGTAAACATGGCATGAGGTCAGCCAGGAGAACATAGCACTTTATCTGTACTGGATACACAGACTTCTGTGCAGATAAATAAAGATTTTTTTCATTTGGTGAAATAAGCGCCTAAGCTGGCCGCTGTCTAGAAACAGTGTGCAGAGGTCGTTTGTATTGGCTTTGTTTTGTCCATGAACTTGCAGCCCTGTTGAAACTTTGTGTTTCCACTTCTTCTGTTCATAAAAGCTGATTATAAACCTGGGACATCCCTGTTAGTTTCTAGGGTTATCAAGAGGAGATTAGTCATGACCCTGTCCTAAAGCCATTCTGCATTATAGACTTTGCCCTCTCTTACTATCTCACCATAGAGCTAGTCAGGGAAGTTGCAGAATGCTGTCTCTGTAGACAGAGCGTGGCTCATCTGGTGTCTGCAAGTGTGATCGCCGGGATCCCGACTGGCGGCATGTTATCCACTTCCCGTTTGCAATGTAGCATATCTGTAATAGAGAGATGCTTCAGGGAGCTTGTCACATGCCCTCTGAGAGATGAGCTAAGCCAGGGGTGGGCAATTATTTCAGCTGGGGGGCCACTTGTCAATGTTTAGTAAACTGTGTAGGGCTACGCAATAAATATTTTGTATTTACTATAATTAACCTTGAGTTCTGGAGAAAATATTCATTAGATACCTGTTTAGCTGCCCTGTTGGGCAATTCAGGGAAAGGTAGGTTCTTTATCATATTACTAGTGGTGGGTACAGACTAGGCGACGTGCTCTATGATCGACGTCGCCTAGTGTTTCCCCTCCCGAGGCAGTCGGCGGCAGGGCATACACACTGAGCGATATGACATCACGCAGCGGCCGGGCCGTGCAGGCAGCCCTAGGACGACAGTCCAAATTGAGCTGCCTGCACGGCCGACCCGCTGGACCGTCGGCCCATCGCAGGTCGGCGGCGGCATGCACACTTGCCGAGAAAATTAGGGATGTCCCTCATTTTCTCGGCAAGTGTGAATGCACCTTAAAATATAAATTCCCTAAACCACTGATTGACAAAGAAATGAAACAGTCTGCCATGAAAAATGAGTTAGAAATCCTGGTGAACTAGGCAGTAAACACCAGCATCCACAGCGACACACTTACTGCAAATAATATCCACTAATAAGAATACATCGCATAATAAATCACCCACTTCACATCACATCAGTGATCAGGTGGGGTGTTTATTTTGTGTTTTATTTGTAGGGAATGAAAAGCTACATTTAATACAACCTCTCCTCTAAACCTTCCAGTGCCAGCCTCTAGTCTATTGTGCATGTTTTCTGCAGCTAGCCTGCTTCACTGCTGTCAGTCCAGCCCTTCTGTTCTGTCCCAGCTCTGCTACACCTGCAGCCTTGCAACATCATTAAGTGACGACTCCAACGCACAAATGTGCAGCTAACCATGAAATCAAGCTGGACTTGAGTGCTCGACTCTTATGCATTGGGTTGGACCTAATTGCCTGCCCAACCCAGGGGGTTATTCAGACCTGATCGCTGTTGTGCGAATTCGCAAGCCGGGCGATTATCGATTGACTGCGCATGCGTACGGATCATAGGACGCATGCACAAGGCCAAACAGTGGAAAAATCCAGCAACGCCGCTAGGCGTACGCATGTTGATTGACAGGAAGCCGGCGTTTGGGGGTGGTCACTGGATGTTTTCTGGGAGTGTCAAGAAAAACGCAGGCGTTCCCAAGTGTTTTCAGGGAGGGTGTGTGACGTCAGCTCCAGACCCGATCAGCCTGATTTTATCGCCCTGTAGGAGTAGGTCCTGGGCTACGCACAGACTGGAAAAATCATTAGATGGTGAGTGAGTTGCGAACGGATTTGCAGCTGACCAGCGAATGCTGAGAGTTTTGCAAGGCGTACGCAGACTTGCACGGGGCGGGCTTTCACTCTGTCTGGGCGGCGGCTATCTGATCGCAAATTTGCAGAGGAGCAATCAGGTCTAGATAAACCCCCCAGATCTAAGCAGAAAAGGGTTTTATATATATATGAAATAATATTGGTGATATAATTTTATGTGAATATCACCTAGAGATACCATTAAATAATAATAAAACAATGTATAATAAAACAATAGAAAACATATAGAATTTATTATGACCTATTCTACAGTGCTATATTTTCATTTAGCCACATCAACTCCTGCCCTGGGAGATCTTACAATATAATTTTCCTACCAGTTACACGTAGACACATTTGGGCCTATTTAGGCAGATGCCATTTGTCATACCAGTATGTTTTGGGCTGTGAGGAATTTGAAACACATGGTAAAAACATTTCTCTGACGTCCTAGTGGATGCTGGGAACTCCGTAAGGACCATGGGGAATAGCGGCTCCGCAGGAGTCTGTGCACAACTAAAAGAAAGCTTTTAGACTACCTGGTGTGCACTTGCTCCTCCCACTATGACCCTCCTCCAAGCCTCAGTTAGATTTTTGTGCCCGGCCGAGCTGGATGCACACTAGGGGCTCTCCTGAGCTCTTAGAAAGAAAGTATAATTTAGGTTTTTTATTTTACAGTGAGACCTGCTGGCAACAGGCTCACTGCAACGAGGGACTAAGGGGAGAAGAAGCGAACCTACCTGCTTGCAGCTAGCTTGGGCTTCTTAGGCTACTGGACACCATTAGCTCCAGAGGGATCGACCGCATGGAACTGGCCTTGGTGTTCGGTCCCGGAGCCGCGCTGCCGTCCCCCTTACAGAGCCAGAAGCAAGAAGAAGTCCGGAAAATCGGCGGCATGAAGACTTCTGTCTTCACCAAGGTAGCGCACAGCACTGCAGCTGTGCGCCATTGCTCCTCATACACACTTCACACTCCGGTCACTGAGGGTGCAGGGCGCTGGGGGGGGGGGGCGCCCTGAGCAGCAATAAAAACACCTTGGCTGGCAAAACAATCACAATATATAGCCCCAGAGGCTATATATGTGATAATTACCCCTGCCAGAATCCATAAAAAAGCGGGAGAAAAGTCCGCGAAAAAGGGGCGGAGCTATCTCCCTCAACACACTGGCGCCATTTCTCCCTCACAGTTCCGCTGGAAGGAAGCTCCCTGGCTCTCCCCTACAGTCTACACTACAGAAAAGGGTAAAAAAGAGAAGGGGGGGCACTAAATTTAGGCGCAGTAAATATTATAGCAGCTATAGGGGACATAATTCAGTTAGTCCCTGCATTATATAGCGCTCTGGTGTGTGCTGGCATACTCTCTCTCTGTCTCCCCAAAGGGCTTCTGTGGGGTCCTGTCCTCTGTTAGAGCATTCCTGGTGTGTGTGCGGTGTGTCGGTACGGCTGTGTCGACATGTTTGATGAGGAAAATTATGTGGAGGCGGAGCAGATGCCTATAGAAGTGATGTCACCCCCTGCGGGGCAGACACCTGAGTGGATGGTTTTATGGAAGGAATTACGTGCAAGTGTCGACTCCTTACACAAAAAATTTGACGACATGCCAAATGCGGGACAGCCGGCTTCTCAGCTTGTGCCTGCCCAGGTGTCTCAAAGGCCATCAGGGGCTCTAAAACGCCCGCTACCTCAGATGGCAGACGCAGATGTCGACACGGATACTGATACCAGTGTCGACGACGATGAGTCAAATCTAATGTCCACTAGGGCCATTCGTTGCATGATTGAGGCAATGATGGAGGTATTACACATTTCGGATATAAACCCAGGTACCACTAAAAAGGGTATTATGTTTGGGGAGAAAAAAGTACCCGTAGTTTCTCTGACGTCCTAGTGGATGCTGGGGACTCCGAAAGGACCATGGGGAATAGCGGCTCCGCAGGAGACTGGGCACAAAAGTAAAAGCTTTAGGACTACCTGGTGTGCACTGGCTCCTCCCCCTATGACCCTCCTCCAAGCCTCAGTTAGATTTTTGTGCCCGAACGAGAAGGGTGCATACTAAGGGGCTCTCCTGAGCTGCTTAGAGTAAAAGTTTAAAGTAGGTTTTTTATTTTCAGTGAGACCTGCTGGCAACAGGCTCACTGCACCGAGGGACTAAGGAGAGAAGAAGCGAACTCACCTGCGTGCAGAGTGGATTGGGCTTCTTAGGCTACTGGACATTAGCTCCAGAGGGACGATCACAGGCCCAGCCATGGATGGGTCCCAGAGCCGCGCCGCCGGCCCCCTTACAGAGCCAGAAGACTGAAGAGGTCCGGAAAATCGGCGGCAGAAGACGTCCTGTCTTCAATAAGGTAGCGCACAGCACCGCAGCTGTGCGCCATTGCTCTCAGCACACTTCACACTCCGGTCACTGAGGGTGCAGGGCGCTGGGGGGGGCGCCCTGAGACGCAATAAAAACACCTTATATGGCAAAAAATACATCACATATAGCTCCTGGGCTATATGGATGCATTTAACCCCTGCCAATTTTTCCATAAAAAAGCGGGAGAAAGGCCGCCGAGAAGGGGGCGGAGCCTATCTCCTCAGCACACTGGCGCCATTTTTTCCTCACAGCTCCGTTGGAGGGAAGCTCCCTGACTCTCCCCTGCAGTCCTGCACTACAGAAACAGGGTAAAACAAGAGAGGGGGGGCACTAATTTGGCAGATAAATATATACAGCAGCTATATCAGGGAGAAACACTTATATAAGGTTATCCCTGTATATATATAGCGCTCTGGTGTGTGCTGGCAAACTCTCCCTCTGTCTCCCCAAAGGGCTAGTGGGGTCCTGTCCTCTATCAGAGCATTCCCTGTGTGTGTGCTGTGTGTCGGTACGTTGTGTCGACATGTATGAGGAGGAAAATGGTGTGGAGGCGGAGCAATTGCCTGTATTAGTGATGTCACCCCCTAGGGAGTCGACACCTGACTGGATGGTCCTATGGAAGGAATTACGTGATAGTGTCAGCACTTTACAAAAGACTGTTGACGACATGAGACAGCCGGCAAATCAGTTAATACCTGTACAGGCGTCTCAAACACAGTCAGGGGCTCTAAAGCGCCCGTTACCTCAGATGGTCGACACAGACACAGACTCCAGTGTCGACGGTGAGGAAACAAACGTATTTTCCAGTAGGGCCACACGTTACATGATCACGGCAATGAAGGAGGTTTTGAACATTTCTGATACTACAAGTACCACAAAAAAGGGTATTATGTGGGGTGTGAAAAAACTACCCGTAGTTTTTCCTGAATCAGATGAATTAAATGAGGTGTGTGATGAAGCGTGGGTTTCCCCCGATAAAAAACTGCTAATTTCTAAAAAATTATTGGCATTATACCCTTTCCCGCCAGAGGTTAGGGCGCGTTGGGAAACACCCCCTAGGGTGGATAAGGCGCTCACACGCTTATCAAAACAAGTGGCGTTACCGTCTCCTGATACGGCCGCCCTCAAGGAACCAGCTGATAGGAAGCTGGAAAATATCCTAAAAAGTATATACACACATACTGGTATTATACTGCGACCAGCAATCGCCTCAGCCTGGATGTGCAGTGCTGGGGTGGCTTGGTCGGATTCCCTGACTGAAAATATTGATACCCTGGACAGGGACAATATATTATTGACTATAGAGCATTTAAAGGATGCATTTCTATATATGCGAGATGCACAGAGGGATATTTGCACTCTGGCATCAAGAGTAAGTGCGCTGTCCATTTCTGCCAGAAGAGGGTTATGGACGCGACAGTGGTCAGGTGATGCGGATTCCAAACGGCATATGGAAGTATTGCCGTATAAAGGGGAGGAGTTATTTGGGGTCGGTCTATCGGACCTGGTGGCCACGGCAACGGCTGGGAAATCCACCTTTTTACCCCAGGTCACCTCTCAGCAGAAAAAGACACCGTCTTTTCAGGCTCAGTCCTTTCGTCCCCATAAGGGCAAGCGGGCAAAAGGCCACTCATATCTGCCCCGGGGCAGAGGAAGGGGAAAAAGACTGCAGCAGACAGCCTCTTCCCACGAACAGAAGCCCTCCCCCGCTTCTGCCAAGTCCTCAGCATGACGCTGGGGCCTTACAAGCGGACTCAGGCACGGTGGGGGCCCGTCTCAAGAATTTCAGCGCGCAGTGGGCTCACTCGCAAGTGGACCCCTGGATCCTGCAGATAGTATCTCAGGGGTACAAATTGGAATTCGAGACGTCTCCCTCTCGCCGGTTCCTGAAGTCTGCTTTACCAACGTCTCCCCCCGACAGGGAGGCAGTATTGGAAGCCATTCACAAGCTGTATTCCCAGCAGGTGATAATCAAGGTACCCCTCCTACAACAGGGAAAGGGGTATTATTCCACGCTGTTTGTGGTACCGAAGCCGGACGGCTCGGTGAGACCTATTTTAAATCTGAAATCCTTGAACACTTACATACAAAGGTTCAAATTCAAGATGGAATCACTCAGAGCAGTGATAGCGAACCTGGAAGAAGGGGACTATATGGTGTCTCTGGACATCAAGGATGCTTACCTCCATGTCCCAATTTGCCCTTCTCACCAAGGGTACCTCAGGTTTGTGGTACAGAACTGTCACTATCAGTTTCAGACGCTGCCGTTTGGATTGTCCACGGCACCCCGGGTCTTTACCAAGGTAATGGCCGAAATGATGATTCTTCTTCGAAGAAAAGGCGTCTTAATTATCCCTTACTTGGACGATCTCCTGATAAGGGCAAGGTCCAGAGAACAGTTAGAGGTCGGAGTAGCACTATCTCAAGTAGTACTACGACAGCACGGATGGATTCTAAATATTCCAAAATCGCAGCTGATTCCGACGACACGTCTGCTGTTCCTAGGGATGATTCTGGACACAGTACAGAAAAAGGTGTTTCTCCCGGAGGAGAAAGCCAGGGAGTTATCCGACCTAGTCAGGAACCTCCTAAAACCAGGCCAAGTGTCAGTGCATCAATGCACAAGGGTCCTGGGAAAAATGGTGGCTTCTTACGAAGCGATTCCATTCGGCAGATTCCACGCAAGAACTTTTCAGTGGGATCTGCTGGACAAATGGTCCGGATCGCATCTTCAAATGCATCAGCGGATAACCCTGTCTCCAAGGACAAGGGTGTCTCTCCTGTGGTGGTTACAGAGTGCTCATCTTCTAGAGGGCCGCAGATTCGGCATTCAGGACTGGGTCCTGGTGACCACGGATGCCAGCCTGAGAGGCTGGGGAGCAGTCACACAGGGAAGAAATTTCCAGGGCTTGTGGTCAAGCATGGAAACGTCACTTCACATAAATATTCTGGAACTAAGGGCCATTTACAATGCCCTAAGTCAGGCAAGGCCTCTGCTTCAGGGTCAGCCAGTGTTGATTCAGTCAGACAACATCACGGCAGTCGCCCACGTAAACAGACAGGGCGGCACAAGAAGCAGGAGGGCAATGACGGAAGTTGCAAGGATTCTTCGCTGGGCGGAAAATCATGTGATAGCACTGTCAGCAGTGTTCATTCCGGGAGTGGACAACTGGGAAGCAGACTTCCTCAGCAGACACGACCTCCACCCGGGGGAGTGGGGACTTCACCCAGAAGTCTTCCACATGATTGTGAACCGTTGGGAAAAACCAAAGGTGGACATGATGGCGTCCCGCCTCAACAAAAAACTGGACAGATATTGCGCCAGGTCAAGGGACCCTCAGGCAATAGCTGTGGACGCTCTGGTAACACCGTGGGTGTACCAGTCAGTGTATGTGTTCCCTCCTCTGCCTCTCATACCCAAGGTACTGAGAATCATAAGAAGGAGAGGAGTAAGGACTATACTCGTAGCTCCGGATTGGCCAAGAAGGACTTGGTACCCGGAACTTCAAGAGATGCTCACGGAAGACCCGTGGCCTCTACCTCTAAGAAAGGACCTGCTCCAGCAGGGACCATGTCTGTTCCAAGACTTACCGCGGCTGCGTTTGACGGCATGGCGGTTGAACGCCGGATCCTGAAGGAAAAAGGCATTCCGGATGAAGTCATCCCTACCCTGATCAAAGCCAGGAAGGATGTAACTGTGCAACATTATCACCGTATTTGGCGTAAATATGTTGCGTGGTGTGAGGCCAGGAAGGCCCCTACAGAGGAATTTCAACTGGGTCGTTTCCTGCATTTCCTGCAAACAGGACTGTCTATGGGCCTAAAATTAGGGTCCATTAAGGTTCAAATTTCGGCCCTGTCAATATTCTTCCAAAAAGAACTAGCTTCAGTTCCTGAAGTTCAGACGTTTGTCAAGGGAGTACTGCATATACAGCCTCCTTTTGTGCCTCCAGTGGCACCTTGGGATCTCAATGTAGTTTTGGGGTTCCTAAAATCACATTGGTTTGAACCACTCACCACTGTGGACTTAAAATATCTCACATGGAAAGTGGTAATGCTGTTAGCCCTGGCTTCAGCCAGGCGTGTTTCAGAATTGGCGGCTTTATCCTATAAAAGCCCTTACCTAATTTTTCATACGGACAGGGCAGAATTGAGGACTCGTCCTCAATTTCTCCCTAAGGTGGTTTCAGCATTTCACTTAAACCAGCCTATTGTGGTGCCTGCGGCTACTAGGGACTTGGAGGATTCCAAGTTACTGGACGTAGTCAGGGCCCTGAAAATATATGTTTCCAGGACGGCTGGAGTCAGAAAATCTGACTCGCTGTTTATCCTGTATGCACCCAACAAGCTGGGTGCTCCTGCTTCTAAGCAGACTATTGCTCGTTGGATTTGTAGTACAATTCAGCTTGCACATTCTGTGGCAGGCCTGCCACAGCCAAAATCTGTAAAAGCCCATTCCACAAGGAAAGTGGGCTCATCTTGGGCGGCTGCCCGAGGGTTCTCGGCTTTACAACTTTGCCGAGCAGCTACTTGGTCAGGGGCAAACACGTTTGTTAAATTCTACAAATTTGATACCCTGGCTGAGGAGGACCTGGAGTTCTCTCATTCGGTGCTGCAGAGTCATCCGCACTCTCCCGCCCGTTTGGGAGCTTTGGTATAATCCCCATGGTCCTTTCGGAGTCCCCAGCATCCACTAGGACGTCAGAGAAAATAAGAATTTACTTACCGATAATTCTATTTCTCATAGTCCGTAGTGGATGCTGGGCGCCCATCCCAAGTGCGGATTGTCTGCAATACTTGTACATAATTATTGTTACAAAAATCGGGTTATTATTGTTGTGAGCCATCTTTTCAGAGGCTCCTCTGTTATCATGCTTTTAACTGGGTTCAGATCACAAGTTGTACGGTGTGATTGGTGTGGCTGGTATGAGTCTTACCCGGGATTCAAAATCCTTCCTTATTGTGTACGCTCGTCCGGGCACAGTATCCTAACTGAGGCTTGGAGGAGGGTCATAGGGGGAGGAGCCAGTGCACACCAGGTAGTCCTAAAGCTTTTACTTTTGTGCCCAGTCTCCTGCGGAGCCGCTATTCCCCATGGTCCTTTCGGAGTCCCCAGCATCCACTACGGACTATGAGAAATAGAATTATCGGTAAGTAAATTCTTATTTTTTCCCCCATCTGAAGAATTAAATGAAGTGTGTGAAGAAGTGTGGGCTTTCCCCGATAAAAGATTGGTAATCCCTAAAAAATTACTAATGGCGTTCCCTTTCCCGCCAGAGGATAGGGCACGTTGGGAAACACCTCCTAGGGTGGATAAAGCACTCACACGTTTGTCTAAAAAGGTGGCACTTCCGTCTCCGGATACGGCCGCCCTAAAGGAGCCTGCGGATAGAAAGCAGGAGGCGATCCTGAAGTCTGTATATACACACTCAGGCATTATACTCAGACCAGCTATTGCGTCAGCATGGATGTGCAGTGCTGCCGCTGCATGGTCAGATTCCCTGTCAGAAAATATTGACACCCTAGACAGGGACACTATTCTCCTAACCATAGAGCATATAAAAGACTCAGTCTTATACATGAGAGATGCACAGAGGGAGATCTGCCGGCTGGCATCTAAAATAAGTGCATTGTCCATTTCTGCTAGGAGAGGCTTATGGACTCAGTGGACAGGGGATGCAGATTCCAAAAGGCACATGGAAGTTTTGCCTTATAAGGGTGAGGAGTTATTCGGGGATGGTCTCTCGGACCTAGTTTCCACAGCGACAGCTGGGAAGTCAGCATTTTTACCCCAGGTTCCCTCACAGCCTAAAAAAGCGCCGTTTTATCAAGTACAGTCCTTTCGGACCCAGAGAAACAGGCGAGGAAAAGGCGGGTCCTTTCTGTCCAGAGGCAGAGGTAGGGGAAAAAGGCTGCAACAAACAGCAGGTTCCCAGGAGCAAAAGTCCTCCCCCGCTTCTTCCAAGTCCGCAGCATGACGGTGGGGCTCCACAGGCGGAGCCAGGTACGGTGGGGGGCCGCCTCAAAAATTTCAGCGATCAGTGGGCTCGCTCACAGGTGGATCCCTGGATCTTGCAAGTAGTATCTCAGGGGTACAGACTGGAATTCGAGGCGTCTCCCCCCCCGCCGTTTTCTCAAATCTGCCTTGCCAACAACTCCCTCAGGCAGGGAGGCTGTGCTAGAGGCAATTTACAAGCTGTATTCCCAGCAGGTGGTAGTCAAGGTGCCCCTACTTCAACAAGGACGGGGTTACTATTCCACACTGTTTGTGGTACCGAAACCGGACGGTTCGGTGAGACCCATTTTAAATTTGAAATCCTTGAACACATACATAAAAAAGTTCAAGTTCAAGATGGAATCGCTCAGGGCGGTTATTGCAAGCCTGGACGAGGGGGATTACATGGTATCCCTGGACATCAAGGATGCTTACCTGCATGTCCCCATTTATCATCCTCACCAGGAGTACCTCAGATTTGCGGTACAAAATTGCCATTACCAATTCCAGACGCTGCCGTTTGGACTGTCCACGGCACCGAGGGTGTTTACCAAGGTAATGGCGGAAATGATGATACTCCTTCGAATGTTTCTCCCGGAGGAGAAAGCCAAGGAGCTGTCATCTCTAGTCAGAGACCTCCTGAAACCAAAACAGGTGTCGGTGCATCACTGCACGCGAGTCCTGGGAAAGATGGTGGCTTCTTACGAAGCAATTCCTTTCGGCCTCAGTTAGGACACTGTGCCCGGAAGAGCTGACATAATAAGGAAGGATTTTGAATCCCGGGTAAGACTCCTACCAGCCACACCAATCACACCGTATAACTCGTGATACTATACCCAGTTTAACAGTATGAAAACAACTGAGCCTCTCAACAGATGGCTCAACAATAACCCTTTAGTTAACAATAACTATGTACAAGTATTGCAGACAATCCGCACTTTGGATGGGCGCCCAGCATCCACTACGGACTACGAGAAATAGATTTACCGGTGAGTAAAATCTTATTTTCTCTGACGTCCTAGTGGATGCTGGGAACTCCGAAAGGACCATGGGGATTATACCAAAGCTCCCAAACGGGCGGGAGAGTGCGGGTGACTCTGCAGCACCGAATGAGAGAACTCAAGGTCCTCCTCAGCCAGGGTATCAAATTTGTAGAATTTTGCAAACGTGTTTGCCCCTGACTAAGTAGCAGCTCGGCAAAGTTGTAAAGCCGAGACCCCTCGGGCAGCCGCCCAAGATGAGCCCACCTTCCTTGTGGAATGGGCTTTTACTAATTTAGGATGCGGCAGTCCAGCCGCAGAATGCGCCAGCTGAATTGTGCTACAAATCCAGCGAGCAATAGTCTGCTTAGAAGCAGGAGCACCCAGTTTGTTGGGTGCATACAGGATAAATAGCGAGTCAGTTTTCCTGACTCTAGCCGTCCTGGAAACATAAATTTTCAAGGCCCTGACTACGTCCAGTAACTTGGAATCCTCCAAGTCCCTAGTAGCCGCAGGCACCACAATAGGTTGGTTCAAGTGAAAAGCTGATACCACCTTAGGGAGAAACTGGGGACGAGTCCTCAATTCCGCCCTATCCATATGGAAAATCAGATAAGGGCTTTTACATGACAAAGCTGCCAATTCTGACACACGCCTGGCTGAAGCCAAGGCCAATAACATGACCACTTTCCACGTGAGATATTTTAGATCCACGGTTTTAAGTGGCTCAAACCAATGTGATTTTAAGAAACTCAACACCACGTTGAGATCCCAAGGTGCCACTGGAGGCACAAACGGGGGCTGAATATGCAGCACTCCTTTCACAAACGTCTGAACTTCAGGTAGTGAAGCTAGTTATTTCTGGAAGAAAATCGACAGAGCCGAGATCTGTACCTTAATGGAGCCTAATTTCAGGCCCATAGTCACTCCTGCTTGTAGGAAATGCAGAAATCGACCTAGTTGAAATTCCTCTGTTGGGGCCTTTTTGGCCTCACACCAAGCAACATATTTCCGCCATGTGCGGTGATAATGCTTTGCAGTTACATCTTTCCTGGCTTTAATCAGCGTAGGAATGACTTCCTCCGGAATGCCCTTTTCCTTCAGGATCCGGCGTTCAACCGCCATGCCGTCAAACGCAGCCGCGGTAAGTCTTGGAACAGACAGGGCCCCTGCTGCAGCAGGTCCTGTCTGAGCGGCAGAGGCCATAGGTCCTCTGAGATCATCTCTTGAAGTTCCGGGTACCACGCTCGTCTTGGCCAATCCGGAACCACGAGTATTGTTCTTACTCCTCGTTTTCTTATTATTCTTAGTACCCTTGGTATGAGAGGCAGAGGAGGGAACACATAAACTGACTGGTACACCCACGGTGTCACTAGAGCGTCCACAGCGATCGCCTGAGGGTCCCTTGACCTGGCGCAATATCTCTCTAGTTTTTTGTTTAGGCGGGACGCCATCATGTCCACCTGTGGCCGTTCCCATCGATTTACAATCAGCGTGAAGACTTCTGGATGAAGTCCCCACTCTCCCGGGTGGAGGTCGTGCCTGCTGAGAAAGTCTGCTTCCCAGTTGTCCACTCCCGGAATGAACACTGCTGACAGTGCTAGTACGTGATTTTCCGCCCATCGGAGAATCCTTGTGGCTTCTGCCATTGCCATCCTGCTTCTTGTGCCGCCCTGTCGATTTACATGGGCGACTGCCGTGATGTTGTCTGACTGGATCAGTACCGGCTGGTGTAGAAGCAGGGATTTTGCCTGACTTAGGGCATTGTAAATGGCCCTTAGTTCCAGAATATTTATGTGTAGGGAAGTCTCCTGACTCGACCATAGTCCTTGGAAGTTTCTTCCCTGTGTGACTGCCCCCTAGCCTCGAAGGCTGGCATCCGTGGTCACCAGGACCCAGTCCTGTATGCCGAATCTGCTGCCCTCTAGAAGATGAGCACTCTGCAGCCACCACAGCAGAGACACCCTGGTTCTTGGAGACAGGGTTATTAGGCGATGCATCTGAAGATGCGATCTGGACCATTGGTCCAACAGGTCCCACTGAAAGATTCTGGCATGGAACCTGCCGAAAGGAATTGCTTCGTAAGAAGCCACCATCTTTTCCAGGACCCGCGTGCAGTAATGCACCGATACCTGTTTTGGTTTCAGGAGGTCTCTGACTAGAGATGACAGCTCCTTGGCTTTCTCCTCCGGGAGAAACACTTTTTTCTGGACTGTATCCAGAATCATACCCAGGAACAGTAGACGTGTCGTCGGAACCAGCTGTGATTTTGGAATATTCAGAATCCAACCGTGCTGGTGTAGCACCTCCTTAGATAGTGCTACTCCCACCAATAACTGCTCCTTGGACCTCGCCTTTATTAGGAGATCGTTCAAGTACGGGATAATTAAAACTCCCTTTCTTCGAAGGAGTATCATCATTTCCGCCATTACCTTGGTAAACACCCTCGGTGCCGTGGAGAGTCCAAACGGCAGCGTCTGGAATTGGTAATGGCAATCCTGTACCACAAATCTGAGGTACTCCTGGTGAGGATAGTAAATGGGGACATGCAGGTAAGCATCCTTGATGTCCAGGGATACCATGTAATCCCCCTCGTCCAGGCTTGCAATAACCGCCCTGAGCGATTCCATCTTGAACTTGAATTTTTTTATGTATGTGTTCAAGGATTTCAAATTTCAAATGGGTCTCACCGAACCGTCCGGTTTCGGTACCACAAACAGTGTGGAATAGTAACCCCGTCCTTGTTGAAGTAGGGGCACCTTGATTATCACCTGCTGGGAATACAGCTTGTGAATTGCCGCTAGCACAGCCTCCCTGTCTGAAGGAGTAATCGGCAAGGCAGATTTTAGGAACCGGTGGGGTGGAGACGCCTCGAATTCCAGTTTGTACCCTTGAGATACTATTTGCAGGATCCAGGGATCCACCTGTGAGCGAGCCCACTGATCGCTGAAATTTTTGAGGCGGCCCCCCACCGTACCTGGCTCCGCCTGTGGAGCCCCACCGTCATGCGGCGGACTTGGAAGAAGCGGGGGAGGACTTTTGCTCCTGGGAACCTGCTGTTTGTTGCAGCCTTTTTCCCCTACCTCTGCCTCTGGACAGAAAGGACCCGCCTTTTCCACGCCTGTTTTTCTGAGTCCGAAAGGACTGTACCTGATAAAACGGCACCTTTTTAGGCTGTGAGGGAACATGGGGTAAAAATGCTGACTTCCCAGCAGTTGCTGTGGAAACTAGGTCCGAGAGACCATCCCCAAATAACTCCTCACCCTTATAAGGCAAAACTTCCATGTGCCTTTTTGAATCTGCATCCCCTGTCCACTGGCGAGTCCATAAGCCTCTCCTAGCAGAAATGGACAATGCACTTATTTTAGATGCCAGCCGGCAGATCTCCCTCTGTGCATCTCTCATGTATACGACTGAGTCTTTTATATGCTCTATGGTTAGCAGAATAGTGTCCCTGTCTAGGGTGTCAATATTTTCTGACAGGGAATCTGACCACGCAGCGGCAGCACTGCACATCCATGCTGACGCAATAGCTGGTCTAAGTATAATGCCTGAGTGTGTATATACAGACTTCAGGATCGCCTCCTGCTTTCTATCAGCAGGTTCCTTGAGGGCGGCCGTATCCGGAGACGGTAGTGCCACCTTTTTAGACAAACGTGTGAGCGCTTTATCCACCCTAGGGGGTGTCTCCCAACGTGACCTATCCTCTGGCGGGAAAGGGAACGCCATTAGTAACTTCTTAGAGATTACCAATCTTTTATCAGGGAAAGCCCACGCTTCTTCACACACTTCATTTAATTCTTCTGATGGGGGAAAAACTACGGGTAGTTTTTTCTCCCCAAACATAATACCCTTTTTAGTGGTACCTGGGTTTATATCAGAAATTTGTAACACCTCTTTCATTGCTTCAATCATGCAACGAATGGCCTTAGTGGACATTAGACTAGACTCATCGTCGTCGACACTGGTGTCAGTATCCGTGTCGACATCCCCGTCTGCCATCTGAGGTAGCGGGCGTTTTAGAGCCCCCGATGGCCTTTGAGACGCCTGGACAGGCACGAGCTGAGAAGCCGGCTGTCCCGCATTTGGCATGTCGGCAAATTTTTAGTGTAAGGAGTCGACACGTGCACGCAATTCCTTCCATAAGTCCATCCACTCAGGTGTCTGCCCCGCAGGGGGTGACATCCCTTCTATAGGCATCTGCTCCGCCTCCACATCATTATCCTCATCAAACATGTCGACACAGCCGTACCGACACACCGCACACACACAGGGAATGCTCTAACAGAGGACAGGACCCACAAAAGCCCTTTGGGGAGACAGAGTGAGAGTATGCCAGCACACACCAGAGCGCTATATAATGCAGGGACTAACTGAATTATGTCCCCTATAGCTGCTGTTATATATACTGCGCCTAAATTTAGTGCCCCCCCCTCTCTTTTTTACCCTTTTCTGTAGTGTAGACTGCAGGGGAGAGCCAGGGAGCTTCCTTCCAGCGGAGCTGTGAGGGAGAAATGGCGCCAGTGTGCTGAAGGAGATAGCTCCGCCCCTTTTTCGCGGACTATTCTCCCGCTTTTTTATGGATTCTGGCAGGGGTAATTATCACATATATAGCCTCTGGGGCTATATATTGTGGTATTTTTGCCAGCCAAGGTGTTTTTATTGCTGCTCAGGGCGCCCCTCCCTAGCTGCAGTGCTGTGCGCTACCTTGGTGAAGATAGATGTCTTCTGCCGCCGATTTTCCGGACCTCTTCTTGCTTCTGGCTCTGTAAGGGGGACGGTGGCGCGGCTCCGGGACCGAACACCAAGGCCAGTTCCATGCGGTCGATCCCTCTGGAGCTAATGGTGTCCAGTAGCCTAAGAAGCCCAAGCTAGCTGCAAGCAGGTAGGTTCGCTTCTTCTCCCCTTAGTCCCTCGCTGCAGTGAGCCTGTTGCCAGCAGGTCTCACTGTAAAATAAAAAACCTAATTATATACTTTCTTTTTAGAAGCTCAGGAGAGCCCCTAGTGTGCATCCAACCTCGGCCGGGCACAAAATCTAACTGAGGCTTGGAGGAGGGTCATAGTGGGAGGAGCCAGTGCACACCAGGTGACCTAAAAGCTTTCTTTAGTTGTGCCCAGTCTCCTGCGGAGCCGCTATTCCCCATGGTCCTTTCGGAGTTCCCAGCATCCACTAGGACGTCAGAGAAATATTTTTATGTTCCGGTGTCTTCTCTAATGTGCTGTGCAAACACCCCCCCCCCCCATACCCCACCACCTTTTGTGGTCCCACAGAAACCCCCATGGGTTACATACCTTATGTTGTTTTCCCTCATCATTAGCAGGGTTCCTCCTACAGTCTGCAGCAGCATTACAGCGACACTGCGGCTGCAGGCACGTAGTCAGGTGCTGCTGGAGAGTCGGGATCCAGGAGGTGAATCAGGACTATGATGTGTGACCGTGGGGGCGCCCGTCAGGAGCCATAGTTACATCTGCCTCCTATGTGCCTCCTATGTGCCTTCACATGACTTGATGATACACGCGTCGGTACGGAGGTAGCGCTGAGGCACTATGTGGTAGAGCCTGATAGCAGCAGCTGTACCTGATTAGACCTGCAGCTGCTGCCAGTGTAGTGTAAAAGGAGGATGTCTTGTACAGAGACATCCTTCACTTTATTGCTTGATGAATTCAGTGGCGCCCTCCAAGGGCCGGCGCCCCTAGGCAGCCGCCTAAAGCTGCCTAATGGAAGAGCCGGCCCTGCCCGTTGCTATTCAATTCAGCTTAAGTTAAGTCTGTGAAGGCCCGTTCTCCCGGACTTAACAGTTTGAATTGTCAGGAGAACGGGCATTCTCCGACTTAACTCGACAGAATCAGCCTCGCACCAGCACTTTTGTCGGATTTCTTCTCTCATCCCCCGGGGGTGAGAGAAGAATTCCCGACAATTGAGGGTCACTTCTTGCTGTATTGAATAGCGCCGGGAGCTAATTACCGGCGCTATTCAACTGTCGGTGAATTAAATCGACCCCATTGAAGCCGATGCGGTTCCTCCACCCCATTACCAGCGCTCTGGCTCCCCATTAACGTGTCCCCCAGTGCAGCTGCAGCGCTTCCCTTCCCGCAGTGTCCCACAGGCATCTCTATGCCTCGCCCTGTGTGTCAATGCTGCAGCAGCACTGTGCTTGATTCTGCCAGTATGTAGAAGATTTAGATTTACTCAATAAATAAACATATTGCAATACTACGTATTTATTCAATAACTTATTTACAGTACAGCAAATGACAGCTCAAATACTAGTAGAAAATATAAAAAAAAGTATAACCCTGGAGTTTATTCATATAAGCTACGATGATGTGATTAGGTTCTGACCAGTAATAATTGTGTTGATACTACGTTTGGCTGTCACTGTTCTGTTTATGCTGCTGTATATACAGTAAATGGTGAACCTGTCAGTTCTGCAGATGTAAAGCAGGCACCCGTGTATCCATTAGGAACCTGTCCAGAGTAAACCTTCTCTCATCCAGTGTCAATCACCTGACACACCACTAGTGGCAGGAGACAGACTATATTCTGCAGAGGATGTGGGAAATACAATATTTTCCTGTGTCTGCTAAAAGGATTGAGGACATTTAGAAAATATATGATTTTATTCATATTTATTGTAAGCTTGTGAGCAGGACCAACTTATCTCTTGTTTATTAATACTCAGTATTGGGTTTTATTACTATGCATACAGTACTCTGCCTTGTTTTCCAAATGCCGGGTTAAATGGACATTATATTTTTTAGATGCAGTATGTGTGTGTGCAGTATTGAATGTGCATGTGTGTAAACTGCATGTAGATTATAATGTGTGTTATTAATTTGCTTATTCCCTTGAAAACCATAACTTATCTTGCCTGGGTCTCGTGTTCCTTTTTGCAGGCTGCCATGGCTCCTTTCCTGAGGATTGCCTTTAACTCTTTTGAGTTAGGCCCTATGCCAGGACAATCTGAACAATGTCAGCCATTCTGTGCAGTAAAGATGAAGGAATCCCTGAGTACAGGTAAGAGGAGACCTTTCTTTCATGTATGAACACCTATAGCGTGTGTGTGTGTAGTGTACACACCACTGGGCTCTACTCTATTGTTTCATGCCAGGCTGTCTTGTAGGTGCCAGTGGCCTTTTTCCAAACCTTTTAGGTCTCTGTGTTGTGACAAGAGCTTTGATTTATTATGTTGCTCTTGGCTGGCATTCCCTAATAAAGGAACGTAGGTATCGGGAATTATTCAGAGCAACCCTAAAGCAAAGGTGGCTTTGCCCACCCAGAGTGGGCCGTTCTTGGTGAACTGCTCCTATGTTTTTTTTTTGAGACCCACATGGTGGAGGAACAGATGCACAGATAAGTCAAAAGTTAAAAACTTTGAGAAATACTCAAAGGTCTATATACAATGGTATATGGTCCCTGCTAGGATCCACCGGCTGTACACATTATCAGGCAGGCACAGACTTTCAGGTTTGGTGGGAATGCCCCGTAAGCCAAAGGGTTTGGCACATTGGCGCTTATTGTACAGGCCACTACCTTTACAGTACCTAGCGACTTGTTGGGTATGGGTGACTGGCGGATGGGATACCGCTGGTCACCATACCGATGCCGGGATCCCGGTATTTACATAATCGCATCCCCTAGTGACCCCTTGGTTCTTTTCTCCCATGGGCCCTTACATTTATTAGGCAGTGTCACTGACAAATTAATAATGCATGTATGCAATGCTGCCAAATGGCTTATAGCCAGAAGCTGGAAGTTTCCCAATCCAACCTACCAGTGGTATACTTAGAAATGTAAATTGGTATGTCTCTTCAATGGAATATATTACTAGCCTTTTAAATAACTCTCTAAATATTCAGAAATCTGGAAGCTGTAGATCACACATCATAATTCCCCGTAAGGCTAATAAGGGACTTCCACCGGTCTTTTAATGTTTCATATTCAGAAGAGTTATGATGTTAGCTACTGCTTCCTGCTCCCCGCAGGTTCTCCAACAGCCTCTTTCTGTTGGAAAGATTTATTGATGCTCCTATTATGTGTTTTTTTTTTCCTTTATGTCATGTTGTGTTGGTGTTTTTATAAATAAAACTTTAAAAAAAACAAAACATAAAAATTACCTTCTTTAACTGCTACCATTTTGTGTTTTCCTTTTTTGTTTATATGTCTGTACATACTGTATCTTGACTGTTTCCACAGTTACTTTGTGATAAGATACATTTTTGTATGTCCTCTTTGTCAATGCGTGGCCATATTTTTGTTACTATTGTATCGGACATTTGTCACTTATGTCTGGATGTGTTAATAATGTTTGTTTTGTGTTTTCGAATGATGCACTGTTTTGCATTGCCTCAATAAAAAACGTTAAAAAAAACCACAAACATTTTTAGAAATAAAATATAGGTTCTGATAAGGTTTGTAAGAGTACACAATCGTGTAGATATTTGTTAAGATATTTCATATAGGGTAGGAGATTCGGTCAGACGGACATGTACTAAGCAGTGATAAAAGTGGAGAAGTAAGCCAGTGGAGAAGTTGCCCATGGCAACCAATGAGCTGCTCTGTATATGTTTATAGTATGCAAATTATAAATGTTACGTCAATGCTAACTGGTTGCCATGAGCAACTTCTCCACTGGCTCACTTCTCCACTTTTATCACTGCTTAGTACATCTTATGATAGTAGTATGTGGGCTATGGAATAACCATTTAACTAGTGAGAACTGAACGATTCAAGATAGTCTTAAGGGGGGTACACACGGAGAGATCCGTGCTTAAAATCTAAGCAATCTTGCTAGATTGCTTAGATTTTAAGCACGGATCTGCCGTGTGTATGCCCTCCAGCGATAGCGATGCGCGGCCCCGCGCATCGCTATCGCCGATGCTAGATTGAGCCTGCATGCAGGCTCAATCTAGCGGGTCGCTCACTTCACCGTTGTGTGAAGTGAGCGGCCCCCCCGTCGGCTTTCCCCCTCGCTCAGCACATCGCGCTGTGCTGAGCGAGGTGAGAGATGTGTGCTGAGTGGTCTGTGTTAAGATCGCTCAGCACACATCTCTCCCGTGAGTACCCCCCTTTATGGTTAATTATTACCGTTAGCATTAAGAATTTGTTAAGATTTATCAGGATACTTATATGATATACACATGCTTCTTCGGAGACATTTCTTCACAGCATACTGGTATATTTACCAAATTCTTGCTGCTGTTATGATTATTTAAGTTTCCCTGAAGATAGTATACTCTGCTGTACTGAAACGTTGCGCTGTAAGATTTCAGTATGACGTAATAGTGTTCACTCTAGGTGCAGAATGCTGGTCAGTGAGGAGGGATATATCTTAATTAAGATGGATTTTAGACGTGATGTATCGCTACAGTAGCTGCACCTAGAATGAACACTATGTAGTATGTTACCAAGGATTGTCTGGCCAAGATAGCAGGGTATGTAGATATAGCTATATATTTTTATATAATCCCAGTATGGCACTGGATAAAAGGCTGTCCAAAACAGCCTTCTGAGATATGATATAGAACCACACATGTGAGCAGTTAAGCTCAGATTCACAGCAGATTTACATTGATGTATTGATTGATCCATCATGAACAGGACAAATAGCTTTTGTCAGATATTCATTCAGATGGTGGTAAATGGTGGTAATATTCATTTAATAATAATAATATTCAAAAGCTATTTGTACTGTTCATGTTGGACCAATCAATACATCAATGTAAAATCTGCTGTTAATCTGAGCTTAACTGCTCATATGTGTGGTTCTGTAAAATACATTTTATTTATTTAAAGAAGTTTGTGTTTTACAAAGACTTTTAGATTACTGGTACTATACAGCTGTCTTACACATTATTATCATTTGGTTGTTAACAAACACCACTAGCGCCCTCAGAATTGTTTTTCATATCCCTTCTTCGAGTCCCTTACTAGCGGGGGGCTCTTCTAGAGGTGCTGCTGTCCATTCACTCTAGCGCAGTTGGGTATACAGGTTGAGTATCCCTTATTCAAAATGCTTGGGACCGGAAGTATTTTGGATATCGGATTTTTCCGTATTTTGGAATAATTGCATACCATAATGATATATCATGGCGATGGGACCTAAGTCTAAGCACAGAATGCATTTATGTTTGATATACACCTTAGGGGTAATTCCAAGTTGATCGCAGCAGGAAATTTTTTAGCAGTTGGGCAAAACCATGTGCACTGCAGGGGAGGCAGATATAACATGTGCAGAGAGAGTTAGATTTGGGTGGGGTGTGTTCAATCTGCAATCTAAATTGCAGTGTATAATAAAGCAGCCAGTATGTACCCTGCACAGAAACAAAATAACCCACCCAAATCTAACTCTCTCTGCACATGTTATATCTGCCCCCCCTGTAGTGCACATGGTTTTGCCCAATTGCTAAAAAATTTCCTGCTGCGATCAACTTGGAATTACCCCCCTTATACACACAGCCTGAAGTTAATTTTAGACAATATTTTTAGTAACTTTGTGCATTAAACAAAATGTGTGTACATTCACACAATTCATTTATGTTTCATTTACACCTTATACACACAGCCTGAAGGTTATGTAATACAATTTTTTAATAGCTTTGTGTATTAAACAAAGTCTGTGTTAATTGAGCCATCAGAAAACAAAGGTTTCACTATTCCACTCTTGCTCAAAAAATTCTGTATTTCGGAATATTTGGGTATGGGATACTCAACCTGTATTGTGTGTTATATATATATATATATATATATATATATATATATATATATATATTTATTCACAAACACACACACATACAATGTATGTTGCAGGAGTCCTAGTTATACACACATGATAAGCAGTGCTAAGCATGATAAGTTTATAAATATATATACTGTATGTAGTATTACACTTCACCATGCATTTTACAGAGAGAGGGAAAACACTTGTCCAGAAGAAGCCAACAATGTACCCAGACTGGAAGTCCACATTTGATGCTCACATTTATGAGGGGCGCGTGATTCAGATTGTTCTGATGAAGGCTGCTGAAGACCCCCTCTCTGAAGCTACAGTCGGCGTGGCGATGCTCGCTGAGCGCTGTAAAAAAGGGAATGGCACGTCAGAGTTCTGGGTATGTAGACTGCACAAAGGAGTGAGTGTAATTAGTGTGCTATATAGGATTTACTTTTAACCTTGTCTTTCTCGCTCACTAGCTGGACCTGCAACCCCAAGCCAAAGTGTTAATGTCTGTGCAGTACTTCATGGAGGACACAGGTATGTCCTAAAGATGTGTATAACTATGTGCAGTGTTTGTGGTGTTCATGTGTAATGCTGTGTCTACTCTGAGAGATATACTCTGTGTCCTCTCAGCAGAGGATCTCACACCTCATACGTGGCTAGCTGTTGGTGTGAAGTTGTTAGAGGACGCTGCATGCATTCCGTACTAACCGTTTCATGTCTGGACAGTCTTGTAACAACAGTCATCTGTGTGCTTTCATTACACCAACACTCTACCTAACAAAAGGTATAGCCAAGGGCGTAGCTACCATAGGTGCAGGCAGTGCAGCTGCTATGGGGCCCAGAGCTGAGAGGGGCCCACCTTCCTGTCAAAGTTACATACACTTTTTGCCATTGGGTGGTACGTAGGTGTCCTTTCAAACTTTTTCCTTGGAGCCTGTAATATATCTAGGTATCCCCCTGGACCTGCTCATTGTAGTGTGGTATAAAATGAACTGGAGGGCATTTTAATGTTATAATATGAATCGGGGCACTGTAATGAGGCACAATATGAACGAGGAGCACTATATATCATAATGTGAATTGGGGGGGGGACTGTGTGGCATAATGTGTACTGGCAGCTCTGAAATGTGACATACGGTGAACTTAAGCACTACTGCGATTCATAAAAGAAACTAGGGCACTACTATTGGGAATAACATTAAATAAGGCTCTACTATGGTTCAGAAAATGAACCAGGGCACTTTTATAGGGCATAAAATTATCAACTGCTGCAGAGAAGTGTCTCTCTAGAAGCAGTGGGACGGGGGCCCTGTCAAAATATGGGGCCCACATAGTTCTGGCTACGCCCCTGGGTATAGCTTTACAGCAGGTCAGACGGAGTGGTCCATGGTCAGCTGCAAACTCTAATCTCTAATCCAGGGCCCGATGTAATAGTAATCATAGCAGGCCTGTGCCTTGGTACTAGAGAGGGGGCCCTTTCCCACTAGAATAGGTGTCTCACTTTACTTGTGTCCACTTGCATTCCATCCAATACCTGTAGCCTGGTCTGTCTGTGGCCACTGAAGTCTGGCGTAGGAAACTCTGGAAATACTTATTGTACAAATCCGTATAAAACAGGTTATTGTAATGTCTGAAAAGTCTTTTTATATTCTTTTACAAATTACCAACCATCCCAGTAATATTGAAGAATAAATTCTTTCCTGCTGTTTTCCCCCTTTACTATGCAGGTAAAAAATTAAAAAATAAATCACAGTTGGACCTCGGTTGTAAGTTACTATGAAATATATACAGCTCCAGACATTTATGAGTTAATGGTTCTTTTGCTTTTAATAAGGTGCATTCCTGTAGCATAAGTGCAAGTAGTCACCCCTGCAAGCTATAGAAAATGAGATGCCTGTGTGCATCTCCACTTCTCTGTTCCTTTTCTGTATTTCCTTTAAAGCTCTCTTCTGTCCGGACCTCTCTGAGTCTTCCCTCCTCCCTTGCTGAGTTACACAGTTGCACAGGGCAGGTCTACACTCTGTGTGCTGTGCTTATGCTGCATACAGTCCCAGGATAGCTGTGCTGGAATTGGCTACCACTTACCATGCAGGGTGCTGTGTCTGCTCGCCGGAGGGGTCAGTGTGCTACCTGTCTGCGTGTCACTGCTGTGCACCAGCTGAGGGTGTCACAATGAGGAGATGGCTTTAACACTTGCGTGTTCTGCAGGCTTTTATGATGTTGTCTCGTCTGTTAGCCATGTATAGTGTGTATGTGCCTTTTGTGTATTTGTGTCGCCTTATCATTGATCAAAGCATATATTGTCTGAGTTTTTTTTGTCTATATTTTGACATGCTTTTATAGTGTGTGTACGAATTATAGAGGCTTAACCCTGACCTGTCCTTACATGATTATTATAATTGACTATGGAGAAACTTTTTCTTTCTTCTTATCTTTGTCAATCCGTTCTTGCGTGAAAACTGATGCATATAGTAGTTGAATGTACGGTTGTGTCTTGCAGGCTATTAATGTATTCTTATTCTCCACCTGTATTCCTGACTTTTTTTTTTTTAGTTGTAGTTTTTTGTTCTATTGTGTTTCTTGATTTCTGTGCTTTATTTATATTTCTTGCTTGATAAAAGGGAACTCCACCTTCCGTGCTATTAATTAAGTACATTTCTTTTTTTTTTGTTGCACTTGAATATGACCACAGATCTGATGTGTAGATACAGTTGTATTTACTGCAGAGGTCTGAGCTTATCGTTCGATATTCAAGGGCAGGGCTTAAAGTGATCCTGAAGAGGTGGTGGAACTCATATACGATGCCACCTTCCCTCTCTCCCCCTTCCCCAATCACATTAAGTGGAGCCAGAGCCAGTACTAGTGTTTTTGGCATCCCCCTGCTCCTCTCTTCTTCACTTCAGCAGCGGTGACAGCATGACATCACATATGCCATGCCAGAACAGGAAGCCACTGGGACCTGAGGAGGGGATGAATGCTGTCCAACAGCCACAGTGTGTGTCAGTACCAGGAGGGGTTGCCTGTAGATGGAGGTGGACCATGGAGCCACGAGGTCCTGAGGAAGGGGGAGGTGGCTGCAGCTCATAAGTAACACTAGCGCCGCCTTCATCATCTATTGACATAGGTGATGGGGTGGGCTTTTCTGTTGGAATTACTGTGCAGGGCAATGGAGGAGGTGGACTAGTTACCCCTACCATTATAGGTGGTGGAACTCAGTTCCACCTCATTCCCCCCCCCCCCCCCCCCCACTTTAACCCCTGTTCAAGGGGAATAAGAATAAACAGATCTACCTTTAGAACAGAATTGTGAAGGTGGAGTCCCCTTTAGCTCAGTTTTATACTTAGCGCTTGCTCACCTGCTGTCACTCAAAGCTCACCGCTGCTTGCATACTCTCATTTTTATGTTACACTCTCTCCTAACAGATTGCAAACAATCTGTACGAGAAGATGAAGGCTTGGTGACGATAAACAGGAGGAGAGGAGCCATCAAACAGGCCAAAGTACACTACATAAAGAACCATGAATTCACTGCCACATTTTTTCATCAGCCAACTTTCTGCTCCGTCTGCAAGGACTTTGTGTGGTAAGGATCCCTTCTGCCAATAGCATCAATCATCAGATCAGTATACCACATATGTTAACAATTCCAGTGTAGGTAAACTTTATCATTATTTTTGTGTTGAAAGTAATTAGTAGCATTGTACAGACAGCTTTTTTGGACATTGAAGCATGGAATATATCTGAGCACGTCCTGTGTATAGAGTGAATTAACATTGGTCCTTATATTGTTCTGTTTTACAGGGGCTTGAACAAACAAGGCTACAAATGCAGGCGTAAGTATATGACTGTTATACTGTGTATTTCTACATTGACGTCTTCTGTCATTCTGCAGAAAAACTAAAATACTTTGATACTGATTTTAGGTTCTGTAACTTTTATTGATTTTAGGCCTTTCTTCATATACAGATGTGTCCTCATACATCTTGCCTCAATGCGCCACGTAGCTGGTGATGCCTGGCATTAGTGAACTTACAGGTCCTGTTCAAGTCAGAAAATTCATCTTATTTGCATCGCTTTGTGAATAGGATGCACAGACAGAGTCTGCTGATTAAACTGATATGCGACATGCCTATGTTCTCTGTGTGTCTGCAGCTGTATCTGCTTACGAAATGCTAAGTTGCAGTGTGTTCTATGAAAAAACTGTAACGTATCATTTCGTATGCAGATACAGCAGCGGTCGCACACAGAATATATGCATGCCGCATATCATCCTAATCAGTATAAGCTGCGTGTGCTTCCTTTTCGCATCATTTTGCAAGTAAGACACATTTTAAGGGAAAAAATTGCACATAAAGAAGCTCGGCACTACTAATACACGCCACGGAGAAGGGCTGTTTAACATGCAGGGAGGCTAGATGTAAGTGGACACATCTGTAGAAGGATTAAATGAATTTGCAAAGAAACTAGTGAAACAGTTATTATTTTTAATATTTGAATTATCATCTTTTATTCCTAAGGTGACACAAAGTGTTCATAGCACTTACAAAAAGTAAGCATAGCAATGTAAAATTACTTAATATGCATAAAATAACAGCAAACATAAAGTACACACTACAGTAGTAAACCATGGACCAAACTGACATGGCAAAAGCACAAAACACACATTATAAAATCACAGACGGGGCAGGGGTAGGGCAACTCACTGTACTTGACGAAGTAGAGGTGAGGAAGGTGATTCGGCACACAATGAGCCTGTGCCAGCACAAAGGGGGTCTATTTATGAAGCAGTGAAAAGTGTAGAGAAGTGAGCCAGTTACCTCAACACTGATTGGTTGCCATGTGCAACTTCTCTACTCTTTTCACTGCTTCATGAATAGACCCCAAAGTATCGCTTCCTGGAGATAAGACTGGGAATACTAGTGGCAAGGATAGTGCAAGGGGGAGAACTAGAGGGGAAAAGGGCCCTTTCCATGAGAGCTCACATACAAAGGGGAAGGGTTGAACAGTTGGGAGAGATGAACCAGGAAGGAGAGTAGGTCAGTGATTATTTTTACAGATATTAGAAGTGTGGAGGAATGCTAACGCAAGCTACTGTATTTGAACTTTGCGCATTGTCTGGGTCAAATACCTCATCCTATTTTTCATACTTTTCTCTTGTTTACCACCTGCCATATCTAGGAATCGAATCATTAGTCTGATCACCTATAATTGCCTTGTTTCTCATTCCAAGAGATTCTCCATCTGCCTCTCTGTTAAATCCTCCCTTGTATTACCTTTCTCGTTCTCTCTCTGTGCCTCTGTAAGCCTGGAACTAGTCTTCTCTTGATATGGTCACAAATTCTTCTCTTGTTTGCAGAGTGCAATGCTGCCATACATAAAAAATGCATTGACAAGATCATTGGCAGGTGTACGGGCACAGCTGCCAACAGCCGCGACACCATGGTGAGCTTTGTTTTCTTCAGATGAACTAATGCAATTACTGTTTATTATATCATTTAAAGGTATGTTACTGGCTGACAAGGAAAGTTGGGTTCCGTACATGTGGGTTGCAGCACGTTTAGCGGAGCTTTGTGCTTTGCTCTCCCTACAGCCACCTCTGTTATATTTGCAGAAATATTTTATAGATCACTTTGGCAAAATTGGATTAGCTCAAAAAGCACACTTGTGCACATGTATATACGCACGGACAATTGTGCGCTAGTCACATAGAGACGGACTATGTATATAGTCGTATAGCAGTAATGAGTAGGCAAACTAAAGTTTCTTGAAAGCTTCTCAATCAGGAGGTGCTCCTGTAAACCTACAGAGTCATTGTTGTCACTCAGTGTTATCATGTATAACTACTGGGACCTGCAGTTACAGCAAAGCAAGAGATTCATAGTGGCACACAATACAGCCGCTTTCCGTGCTCAGAAACAAATCAGAATATCAGCCTGTAATCCGTCGCAGCAGAATCCGTGGTACCACACTACACCTGTCCATTCGCTTCTAAAAGTTCTAATATTAAGGTATCTGATAGCACATTTCTTAACTCAGATACTCACTACACCCAAAGCGGCTTTTAGTTAGACTGTAAGTTGAAGCAGATTTTGGTACAGTATATGTTATATCTATTGGCTCTCTTCCTTTGCAGTTCCAGAAGGAACGGTTTAACATTGATATGCCTCACCGGTTCAAAGTGTACAACTACAAGAGCCCTACTTTCTGTGATCACTGTGGCAGCCTGCTTTGGGGCCTTGTGAAGCAGGGGTTAAAATGTGATGGTGAGTATTCAGACTTCTGTTTTGTTTCTTACTGTTACTGGGATCATCTGGTTCCTCAAATGTATGGTCTCGTACTACTTTTACTCTCACTACTCAAATCCATTCAGCCTACTCCCCAACATCATTGCTTACTCACTCCACTCCTCCATCTCCTTACTCACCTCATCGTCCTCCGCTCATCATCCCTTATCATGTCCCTATCACCACTATTGCCATTCTGTCCCCTCATCATTCAGCCCCCTTCATCATTGCAGTAAGATTTAACATCTCTCTACACACAGTCATTAGCCCTCTTTTTCTACCATCATCATTTAGCACTGCATCAATCGTCATTAACCCCTCCATTCTGCATTATAATCGTCCAACTATTCTCCCCTCATTAACCTGAAATCATAATACATCCGTTCCCCTGAAAGTTAACTGTGCCACCGCCGAGCCTGACCAGGCTCTATCTGTTCCCCTCCAGTGCTCCAGGACACTGGATTGATTTCATTATGTTCTGGGGGTGTCCATTTGGAATACATATGTAATCCTGGCTGACAAGATCCCCGCTGTCAGGTTCACAACAGCGGCATCCCGCCAGGCGAAATGCCGGCACCGAGTCCCCTGGCGGGCTCGTTGTGCTTGCCACGCTTTGGGCCCAGTGGCGAGTGGATCTATTCCCACTCGAGTGGTGTCGTGAACCCACCACCCGAGTTGGAGAACCGAGCTGCAGTCGGGATTCCGACTGCCGGCATTTCACCGGCTGTCGGTCTTCTGAACGATGGGATCCCGACAGCCGGTATATTAACTGCATCCCGTCCATTTGGTACAAGGCTTTGTGGTCATAGCATGGAGCCCATTACATAGCTCTCTTACTGTATACACCAGGCCTTCTCCTCTGAGTGCAATATTACACAGGAGCACTTGTAGAAGGACACACGTCCTGATTCACAAAGGTAACCAGGCAATTGTCAAGCACTCTGTACTGTATCATAGGGGTAAAAATTGATTTTATTTTTTACATAATTTATGGGTTGCTTTAAAAGAGACCATTGGGTGGTATTCAGTATGCCGGCTGTTGGGATCCCGGCGCATACCGGCGCCGGAATACCGACACCTGGCATACCGACAACTATTCTCCCTCTTGGGGGTCCACAACCTCCCTGGAGGGAGAATAAATAGCGTAGTGCAGCGAGGCCGCAAGGGGCTCATTTGCGCTCGCCCAGCTGTCGGTATGCCGGCGGTCGGGATCCCGGCGCCGGCATACCATACTACACCCGTATTTAGATATGTTGTATTTCCTTTTGTTGACCTGGTCAATGAGTCTGTAAAATGTTGTACCAAGTCACTGCGCACATAGGCACAAGAAAAGCAGAATGAGGGCACTCCATGTACTGTGTGCATCTGGAAGACGGTTAGGTGCATCATTGTTTATATGTAAATTACAGCAAACTTGGAAAACCCAAACAGTTATAGAGCTAGACATCTTTACAGAATATAATTGCACATAAAAGTACAGAAGAGGTTGATGGAGACAAAAGGGTAGATGGACAGATTACAGTCTCTGGCAATGTGTCTTTAACATTGATTCATAGCTCAGCCTTGTAGCAGAAAGGGATGTGATACTAGTACAGGGGTGTTCTAATGTGGAAGAAAGTTTTGCTAAACATTGACCACCCATTCATAAGTCAGACCATAAGAGATTGACTACATGTGCACTGCGTTTTACTTACAGAAAACGTGGATTGCAAAAGATAAGTAAAAAGTGCAATCTACAAATATGTACTGAAATGTAATTAGGTTAAAATAGAGACATGGGGTCTGCTGTGTGTCATTTTTAGGCCAAGCCCGGCCAACCTATGGCTCTCCAGCTATTGTGAAATTACACATTGCAGCATGTACTGACACAGTTTTAGCATTCCCTAATAGAAAAACCGTGGCACGGCATGCTGGGACTTGTAGTTTCACAACAGCTGGAGAGCCACAGGTTGGCCAGGGCTGAGTTACGTGCCATTCTAATGTCTGTGAAGGCAAAGTCACAACTAGAGAGCACCCTCTGCAGGTGGGAGGTCGATATCACGCAAGCTAGTCGTAAATGGCAGAAAGTGAGAAAAAGCAATTACAAGCAAAGTAATAAAGTATCAACTGTGAAAGAAAATTACTCATTCCTCTGTTCCTTCCAGCTGGCACACCCCTAGTGTTTAGATGAGGTTACATTATTATTACTATTACCAGTTATTTAAATAGCGCATACATATTCCTCAGAGCTTTACATAGAATATTATACATCAGTCCCTGCTCCAGTGGAGATTACATTCTCCAGCTACACCTCTTAGGAAGCATATCTATTGCTGATTATTTTTAATATGTTAAAAGTAAATAAATTAATAATAAATTAGTGTGTGTGTGTCACAAATACAACAAAAAAGCAACCAACACCAGTAATGTGTTATTTTACTTTACACAGAATGGTGTGATTTAGAACCTTGGGGTTCCCAAGTAAAATGATACCTTGCTTAAGAGGCAGAATAGTACCCTCTTATGGCAGCACCCATGGATACATCTAATTTATAGACAGTTTAACATCGCAAGTTGGGTGGCCAATCCCGGGCCATTTTTTTCAACCCCGGGATTGAATCCCAGACGATTTTTGGTCTAAGTCCCGGGATCCCGCTGATCCCGATCCCGGGATTGGCCACCCTAATCACAAGTAAATTTATTATTGAGCAAACTAGAGTGCAGATAAAGGTGAGCACTGAGTTACCTGGCTACTTGCAGGTATCCCTAATGAAATATTGATAGAATTGCCTGCTACCAATAATAACTCTGTAATCTGTGTAGGTTTAGTATCTTGTGTCTCACTCAGAAGCAGGTGGTGACGGTTTCTAAAGTGGTGGAAACTTTTTAGCTCTACTTGTTATGTGTATACAACTTGCTGACATCAAATTATGTGAGAAAGGGGACAGCAATAAAGGTTGGTAGGTGTATACATATAGCTTAATAATGACCGAAAGGGAACAGCACTTAAGGTTGGCAGGTGTATACATATATAGTAATAATGACAGGTAACAATGCTAAAGGTTGGTGGCTGTGTATATTTATTAATAATGTAAGGGAACATCACTAAAGGTTGGTAGGTGTATGTTAAGGTGCTGTAGTATTATTAAAAAGCCCTCAAGTATAGATTGTTTGAAGTTACACTTAATCACCGCAAAATAATAATATCCGTATCTGCTACTGCTTGTGATCTTTAGAAGACCGTATGGTAGACACCATTTCCTTACAGTAAAATGGTGTATCTGGTCATAACTGGAGTCTGTAATCAGCAGATTATTTTCCACTTTATGTATATTATATAAGTCTCACTTCTAAGTCATGATCCCTTTGTTGTAGTATTAGATTGTGCAATCCTTGTTTTTTTTAGATTGGTTTACTATGCTCATTTATTGTTAATTAGGGAGTAATATCTTATAAATTAGGGAGTAATATCTTATACCATATTAAGGATCTATTTACGAAGCCGTGGAGAGAGATAAATGGGTAAATGTATGACAGCGCAATATGGGGGAGAAGCGGTATCAGCGCACATACAGCGCTGCTATCTAAAAGCACACTGATTTTGACAGCTGCAGGTGTCATTACCCTATCTCCACAGCAGGGACAGTTCTGTCCCTGGCTGTGGCAGGTGCCAGCTCCAGGTTGCATTCGAGATCTTGTGAGGGTAGCAAAGTCTTGCGCATGCACTCTGGAGCCAGGCAGGGGGGAGAGACACATCGCATCAGCACTAAGTTAAAGTGCTGCATGCTCCAACGGGGATTGGCGGAGGGGGGCTCCGGCATACGTTATGTTCTTACATATCGTCGATGTTCCTTCCAGCAGGTGGAGCAGGAAGAGCATATGGTGGAGCAAAAGAACATATATCTCACTGTTGTATATTGTTTAGCTACAAAATAGTAATTTCACCAACAATTCAATAGAAGTTTCCATGTTTTAGTTAGTCCCTGGGTGTTCCTCCTGGGTCCATTTTTCTGGTTTTCTGTCTCTAGGATAGTCAGACAGATGGTGTCTGTTCTGCAAGGCGTGTTTTCCATGGTGAATGCTGGCTTCCATCAGGGCAGTGCCTTTGATTTGCTTCTATTTAAGTTCTTGGGCTGTATGTTGGCTGGAGTTGTGGGTTGCCAGCCAAACTTGGACTTTTTTAAAAGTGGCAATCATTTACAAGGCAAAACCAATAATTGTCGCTTTAAAAAAAATGTCTGAGTTTGGCTGGCAACCCGCACCTCCGGCCAACTCGGACAGCATTATATCCCGCCCCTGAAGTCAGTTTCTCCCATACTTGCTGGTCTCAACTGTCTAGTCCCACACTCAGCTGTTCTTATAAGGCAGGCCCATCAGCATTCTTTTTCTCTAGGTGGGCTTCTCAGCTACTGTAGAGGTTGCATCGATGATTAGCTACTTCCTTGTCTCGGAGACACTTCAGAGGGCCCCATTTGAGCAGTTGCACTTCCTTTCCTTGAATATCTCTTTTCTGCTGGATGTTTCTTCTGCAAGAACGGTGTCTGACTCGGAGGATCTGTTTTTTTTAAGTCCTATCCGGTTGATATTCCATCCTCATAGGGTGGTCAGGTGACCTTGCCCATCTCGGCTAATGTGGTGTCCAGTTTTCTTTTGAACCTGGCCCTTGTTTGGCTTGTTTATCAGGCAGCCTGGTTCCTCTGACTCCTCCACACATGTCCATCTCTTAGATGCGGTGCAGGCCTTGCAGATCTGTCTTGGCAATGCTCTGGGGGTCCATCGGAGGAATAGACTCTTGGCACTATGTGATGCTCATGAGAGATGCTAGCCGACCTCCAATCGGTCACTAGCATGATGGATCATATCCAGCACACTTATGTTTTCGCAGACAGACAGGCTCACTCTTTCAAGCTGTAAGTATTCCTTGGATGACCAGGTCATGGCCTCCGTTAAACAATGTCCTTTGGGTTCTCTGTGCACATGTTTGCAAAGTTTCACACTCTTGTTTCTCAAGGCACCAGTTTGGTTGTATAGTCTTGCACACAGCAAGCCTATGAGGGAGCGTAACCTCATAGGCTTGCCCTTAGTTTAGTAGTGTCCTCCACATTGGATGCAAGAGGAAAGGAGGATTTTTTGTACTTGCCATAAAAAGTATTCCTTGTAATCCACCTTGGAGACACTGCTGTCCCTCCCTGATTTTTGACTGTTTTATTGTTGTGTGTGTGTGTGTGTGTGTGTTATGTTCCCCATTTCAGCTTTCTTTCGTTCGTAGAAGAACTGAGGTCTCTTGAGGTGGGAGGGCTTTCATAGGTTTATTATGATTATGTTATATAGCATCACTAACTGATAGAATACAGGTTACCTAAAAAAAATAGTTATGACTGAGTATGAGCCATTGCTTAAAAAAAATAAAACAAATGCATATAACTTTATAATAAAACCTTCTTACTACTGTACTTGTTCACAAATACCATAAAGTGCTAGAAATCCTAACTTAAGGTGATTTATTATACTGTGGTTAGATGCAAGAGAAACACTATTGGATGCTTTGTGCTTTATTATTTAATAGCACCAGTGTCCATACACCACATTGTCCATACACCACATTCACATTCTTTGCTCAGCTCCGAGTTTAACAACACACTGTGCAAATACCCAGACGAATTACAACGTTTTCCGTAAGTCTTCCCTATGAGTTGGATTCTTGTAAATAAAATCAGTGCATGTTTTACAAAAATCATTAATTATACCAAGCACAGATGTGTAGTTTAAGGACTCGTATGTATATGGAACAGATCCCCGCTATCCTCCAGTATGTTTTGAAAGTTAGGTAATAGGAGCCAGTGGAGAAAACCAACACAAACCCGGAAAGCACGTACAAACCTCGTCAAGCATTCCCTTTACTCACCTGTTCAATCTGACCTAAATGTGTGCAAGATTAATCTTTCTCGCAACTCTGCAAAGCCTTGCACTAGCTACCTATATGTACTGTACCAGAATCCAATGAAAATGTTCACAAATCACCCCTTTATACATCTCACACCACCCCTGAAAATACTCTCTGCCTGCCTGGATCTACTTCTGACCCTTCTAACCAACTATTGTTCTTTAGAATTCTCTACTTTGCCCAATCAGACTTTCCACAGTTCTTCAGACATTTCAATGATTTCTGAAAACCGATACCTTTGCAAAAGTCTACCATCACTCCCACCTAGAGTATTCTACTCACATTGCTACGCCTTGGCTGCTGTCCTAAGCTTTCTGAGCCACAGTTGCTCCTCTGGACTCTCCCCTCTCCTCACTAGACTGTAAACTCTCTCCCTACCTTTTGCTGTCACATCTGCTGTTTGCGTCTACCTAGTGTTCAGTTTTCAGTGCAGTGGAGCACAATGTTTCCTTATAACTCGAGTATTTAATATTTATATGTTGAAATATAGAAGCAATGAAGGTTTATGGTGGAATCATTTATTGAATGCCATAATAGAATTATGTCACCTACACTTTTCAAATGTATATACTAATGATCAGGAGTGCGTCTGTTCTGTTAGTAGATAATAGCACATACTGTACAATGATGACCCTACTCACTGTTACATTGATGAGTGTTTCATTCATTTCCGTAGAATGTGGTATGAACGTCCATCACAAGTGTCAGAACAAAGTGGCGAATTTATGCGGCATCAATCAGAAGCTCCTAGCGGAGGCTTTGAACCAAGTCAGCATGGTAAGAAACCTTGGAGAAAAACAGGGGCACACATGGAATATACATGCAGAGACCAGATGCTGCATATCCACACACACAGTTTACCCAAGGACAGCTGAATGAGAACTGACCAAGGTTTAAAGATGAAGAGTAATCATTTTGTTGAGTGATGCAGACTCACTAGATAAACTGACAAATATTATTATTATTTTCTCTGACGTCCTAGTGGATGCTGGGGACTCCGTAAGGACCATGGGGAATAGACGGGCTCCGCAGGAGACTGGGCTCTCTATAGAAAGATTTAGGACTATCTGGTGTGCACTGGCTCCTCCCCCTATGACCCTCCTCCAAGCCTCAGTTAGATTTCTGTGCCCGGCTGAGCTGGATGCACACTAGGGGCTCTCCTGAGCTCCTAGAAGAAAGTATAGTTTAGGTTTTTAATTTTCAGTGAGACCTGCTGGCAACAGGCTCACAGCAACGAGGGACTAAGGGGAGAAGAAGCGAACCTACCTAAGTGGTGGTAGCTTGGGCTTCTTAGGCTACTGGACACCATTAGCTCCAGAGGGATCGAACACAGGACCCGACCTCGTCGTCCGTTCCCGGAGCCGCGCCGCCGTCCCCCTTACAGAGCCAGAAACAAGGAGGTGGTCCAGAAAATCGGCGGCTGAAGACTTCTGTCTTCTCCAAGGTAGCGCACAGCACTGCAGCTGTGCGCCATTGCTCCTCATGCACACTACACACTGCGGTCACTGATGGGTGCAGGGCGCTGGGGGGGGGGGCGCCCTGAGCAGCAATAGTAACACCTTGGCTGGCAAAACTAACACCATATATAGCCCCAGAGGCTATATAGGTGTATATTAACCCCTGCCAGAAACGATAAAATAGCGGGAGAAAGCCAGACGAAAAAGGGGCGGAGCCAACTCCCTCAGCACACTGGCGCCATTTTTCCCTCACAGCTCCGCTGGAAGGAAGCTCCCTGGCTCTCCCCTGCAGTCCTGCACTACAGAAAGGGTAAAAAAGAGAGGGGGGGCACAATTTAGGCGCAGTATATATATATTATAGGCAGCTATAGGGGAAAACACTCTGTATAGTGATATCCCTGTGTTATATAGCGCCCTGGTGTGTGCTGGCATACTCTCCCTCTGTCTCCCCAAAGGGCTTTGTGGGGTCCTGTCCTCTGTAAGAGCATTCCCTGTGTGTCTGCTGTGTGTCGGTACTGCTGTGTCGACATGTATGATGAGGATAATGATGTGGAGGCGGAGCAAATGCCTGTGAATGTGATGTCACCCCCTGCGGGGTCGACACCAGTGTGTATGGACTTATGGAAGGAATTACGTGACAGTGTCAGCTCCTTACATAAAAGGTTTGACGACATAGGACAGCCGGCTACTCAGCTTGTGCCTGTCCAAGCGTCTCAAATGTCATCAGGGGCTATAAAACGCCCGCTACCTCAGATGACAGATACAGACGTCGACACGGATACCGACTCCAGTGTCGTCGATGATGAGACGAGTGTACCCTCCAATAGATCCACCCGTTATATGATTGAGGCTATGAAAAATGTATTACACATTTCTGATGATACCCCAGGTACCACAAAAAAGGGTATTATGTTTGGTGAGAAAAAACTACCAGTAGTTTTTCCTGCATCTGACGAATTAAATGAGGTGTGTGAGGAAGCGTGGACTTCCCCAGATAAGAAATTGATCATTTCTAAACGGTTAATGGCTGCGTACCCTTTCCCGCCAGAGGATAGGTCACGCTGGGAAACACCCCCTAGGGTAGATAAAGCGCTGACACGCTTATCAAAGAAGGTGGCACTACCGTCTCCGGATACGGCCGCCCTAAAAGAACCTGCTGATAGAAAGCAGGAAAGTACCCTAAAAGCTATATACACACACACTGGCATTATATTGAGACCCGCTATTGCATCAGCTTGGATGTGCAGTGCTGCAGCTGCGTGGTCAGACTCCCTGTCGGAAAACATTGATACCATGGATAGGGACAATATTTTGCTAACGATTGACCATATAAAAGACGCGGTCTTATACATGCGTGATGCACAGAGGGATATATGCCGGCTGGCATCAAAAATAAGCGCTATGTCCATTGCCGCCAGACGGGGGTTATGGACTAGGCAATGGTCAGGTGATGCCGACTCCAAGCGGCACATGGAAGTTTTACCCTATAAAGGGGTGGAACTTTTTGGGGAAGGTCTTTCAGACCTCGTTTCCACAGCTATTGCTGGGAAATCGACTTTTTTGCCACAGGCTACCCCACAGCAAAAGAAAGCACCGTATTATCAGGTACAGTCCTTTCGGCCCCAGAAAACTAAGCGGGCTAGAGGCTCATCCTTTCTGCCGAGTGGCAGAGGAAGGGGGAAAAAGCTGCAGCACACAGCTAGTTCCCAAGAGCAGAAGTCCTCCCCTGCGTCCGGTAAGTCCACAGCATGACGCTGGGGCTGCTCAGGCGGAATCGGGAACGGTGGGGGCACGTCTCAGGTTTTTCAGCACACAGTGGGCTCTCTCACAAGTGGATCCCTGGGTCCTTCAAGTAGTATCTCAGGGGTACAGGCTGGAATTCGAGACGTCTCCCCCCCCGCCGTTTCCTAAAATCTGCCTTGCCGGCAACTCCCTCTGCCAGGGAGGCAGTGTTGGTGGCTATTCAAAAACTGTATTCACAGAAAGTGATTGTCAAGGTACCCCTCCTTCAGCAAGGAAAGGGTTACTACTCCACAATGTTTGTGGTACCGAAACCGGACGGTTCGGTGAGACCCATCTTAAATTTAAAAGCCTTGAACACTTATATCAAAAGGTTCAAGTTCAAGATGGAATCGCTCAGGGCGGTTATTGCGAGCCTGGAGGAGGGGGATTACATGGTATCCCTGGACATCAAGGATGCGTACCTGCATGTCCCCATTTACCCTCCGCATCAGGAGTACCTCAGATTTGTGGTACAGGACTGTCACTATCCGTTCCAGACGCTGCCGTTTGGGTTATCCACGGCACCGAGGGTCTTTACCAAGGTAATGGCCGAAATGATGATACTCCTTCGCAAGAAGGGGGGTTTAATTATCCCATACTTGGACGATCTCCTGATAAAGGCGAGGTCCAAAGAACAGTTGATAGTGGGGGTGGCACTTTCTCAGGAAGTGCTACAACAGCACGGCTGGATTCTCAATATTCCAAAGTCACAGCTGGTCCCGACGACACGTCTTCTGTTCCTGGGAATGATTCTGGACACAGACCAGAAAAGAGTGTTTCTTCCACTGGAAAAAGCCGAGGAATTGTCATCTCTGGTCAGAGACATCCTAAAACCAGGAAAAGTGTCGGTACATCAATGCACACGAGTCCTGGGAAAAATGGTAGCTTCGTACGAAGCAATTCCATTCGGAAGGTTCCACGCAAGGACGTTCCAGTGGGACCTGTTGGACAAATGGTCCGGGTCCCATCTCCAGATGCAACAGCGGATAACCCTATCGGCCAGAACCAGGGTGTCGCTGCTGTGGTGGCTGCAGAGGGCTCATCTACTAGAGGGCCGCAGATTCGAGATACAGGACTGGGTCCTGGTGACCACGGATGCCAGCCTTCGGGGCTGGGGGGCAGTCACAAAGGGAAGAAATTTCCAAGGACTGTGGTCAAATCAGGAGATTTCTCTCCACATAAATATCCTGGAGCTAAGGGCCATTTACAATGCCCTAAGCCAGGCAAGACCCCTGCTTCAAAACCAGCCGGTACTGATCCAGTCAGACAACATCACGGCGGTCGCCCATGTAAACAGACAGGGCGGCACGAGAAGCAGGATGGCGATGGCAGAAGCCACAAGGATTCTCAGATGGGCAGAGAATCATGTGTTAGCACTGACGGCAGTGTTCATTCCGGGAGTGGACATCTGGGAAGCAGACTTCCTCAGCAGGCACGACCTCCACCCGGGAGAATGGGGACTTCATCCAGAAGTCTTCCAAATGCTGGTCAACCGGTGGGAAAAACCACAGGTAGACATGATGGCGTCCCGCCTCAACAAGAAGTTGAAAAGATATTGCGCCCGGTTAAGAGACCCTCAGGCGATAGCGGTGGACGCTCTAGTGACACCATGGGTGTGCCAGTCGGTTTATGTGTTTCCTCCTCTACCTCTCATACCCAAGGTACTGAGAATAATAAGAAGGCGAGGAGTGAAAACCATACTCGTGGTTCCGGATTGGCCAAGAAGAGCTTGGTACCCGGAACTTTAAGAGATGCTTACAGAGGACCCTTGGCCTCTGCCGCTCAGACAAGACCTGCTGCAGCAGGGACCCTGTCTGTTCCAAGACTTACCGCGGCTGCGTTTGACGGCATGGCGGTTGAACACCGGATCCTGAAGGAAAAGGGTATTCCGGAGGAAGTCATCCCTACCCTGATCAAAGCCAGGAAGGATGTCACCGCAAGACATTATCACCGCATTTGGCGAAAATATGTTGCTTGGTGTGAGGCCATGAAGGCCCCGACGGAGGAATTTCACCTGGGTCGATTCCTGCACTTCCTGCAAGCAGGGGTGACGTTGGGCCTCAAATTGGGGTCCATAAAGGTCCAGATTTCGGCTCTGTCGATTTTCTTCCAAAAAGAACTGGCTTCACTGCCTGAAGTTCAGACTTTTGTCAAAGGAGTACTGCATATTCAGCCTCCTTTTGTGCCCCCAGTGGCACCTTGGGATCTCAATGTGGTTTTGGCATTCCTGAAATCACATTGGTTCGAACCACTTAAGACTGTGGATTTAAAATATCTCACGTAGAAAGTGGTCATGCTGTTGGCCCTGGCGTCGGCCAGGCGGGTTTCAGAATTTGCGGCTTTGTCTTTTAAAAGCCCTTATCTGATTTTCCATATGGATAGGGCAGAATTGAGGACTCGTCCTCAGTTTCTCCCAAAGGTGGTCTCAGCTTTTCACTTGAACCAACCTATTGTGGTGCCTGCGGCTACTAGGGACTTGGAGGATTCCAAGTTGCTGGACGTAGTCAGGGCCCTAAAAATTTATATTTCCAGGACGGCTGGAGTCAGAAAGACTGACTCGCTGTTTATCCTGTATGCATCCACCAAGCTGGGTGCTCCTGCTTCTAAGCAGTCTATTGCGCGCTGGATTTGTAGCACTATTCAGCTGGTGCATTCTGCGGTAGGCTTACCGCAGCCTAAATCTGTAAAAGCCCATTCCACACGGAAGGTGGGCTCATCTTGGGCGGCTGCCCGAGGGGTCTCGGCTTTACAACTTTGCCGAGCAGCTACTTGGTCGGGGGCAAACACGTTTGCAAAATTCTACAAATTTGATACCCTGGCTGAGGAGGACCTGGAGTTCTCTCATTCGGTGCTGCAGAGTCATCCGCACTCTCCCGCCCGTTTGGGAGCTTTGGTATAATCCCCATGGTTCTTACGGAGTCCCCAGCATCCACTAGGACGTCAGAGAAAATAAGAATTTACTCATCGGTAATTCTATTTCTCTTAGTCCGTAGTGGATGCTGGGCGCACATCCCAAGTGCGGATTGTCTGCAATACCTGTACATAGTTATTGTTACAAAAATCGGGTTTTGTTGTGAGCCATCTCTTCAGAGGCTCCATTTGTTATCATACTGTTAACCGGGGTTCCTATCACGTGTTATATGGTGTGATTGGTGTGGCTGGTATGAGTCTTACCCGGGATTCAAAAATCCTTCCTTATTGTGTCAGCTCTTCTGGGCACAGTTCCTAACTGAGGCTTGGAGGAGGGTCATAGGGGGAGGAGCCAGTGCACACCAGATAGTCCTAAATCTTTCTATAGAGTGCCCAGTCTCCTGCGGAGCCCGTCTATTCCCCATGGTCCTTACGGAGTCCCCAGCATCCACTACGGACTACGAGAAATAGAATTACCGATGAGTAAATTCTTCTTCTTATTATTATTATTATCCTTTATTTATATGGCGCCACAAGGGTTCCGCAGCGCCCAATTACAGAGTACATATGCACATAATCAAAACAGGAAAACAGTGACTTACAGTTGAAGACAATATAGGACGAGTACAGGGTAACTAAGCATAACTACACCAGTAAATGACAGAGATAAGTTCCAGGTGGCCAAAAAACTGCGGGATCTGGGCAGTTGAGGATTATTAAAGTAAGAAAAGTATAATATATACAATAATTAAATGTCTTTATTTTAGAAATCCAGCAGGAAATCAGATTCCAGTCTGGATAACTTTGGTATTTACCAGGGTGTCATCCCGAAGGGTCCAGGAGCAAAAGGCACTGATTCTTTAGGCAAGTGTGTTAAGTGGTGGACTAAATAGCTCTTCATCCTGTTTTATGTTGCAGAAGTCTATTCTGGTAAATTGACTTTCCATTTCTCCAGCAGACAATCAGTATGACAAGCTATGGGAAGGACTTAGCCCGCAGCCCACAGTTAAGGTCTCCAGTCTCGGCAGTCGTCTCACAGCAGATAATTTTATTTTTCACAAGGTCCTTGGAAAAGGCAGCTTTGGGAAGGTAATTATCTATGGCACTTCCAGAGTTTCTCCTGGTCTTCTGAACAGTTCACCAATGTGTCCCCAATATGCTTCTTATAGGTGCTATTGGCTGAGCTAAAACGTAAGAATGAGTTCTTTGCCGTGAAAGCCCTGAAAAAGGACGTAGTGCTGATCGACGATGATGTGGAGTGTACAATGGTGGAGAAACGCGTGCTGGCCATGGCCTGGGAAAACCCTTTTCTCACCCACATTTACTGCTCCTTCCAGACCAAGGTAACCAGAGTTCAATGGGAGGATCTTGACCCAGTTTTATTATAGTGTGTCTTGTGTTCCTGGAGAAAGTGGATGAAGGCATTTGTGTGTAGAGTGTTGATTTTGTGGGATAAAACAAAGTTCTGCTTTGTGCTAACTAAGAGCTTGTGATATCCATGATTTCATGTTATGAGTGCTGAGCGTATCGGTAAGCTGCATTCTCATCAAAGATTGGTTGGACGACATCCCGACTCTAAATTTATCCAAATGTTGAAAGGTCTCTTTTTGCTTTGTGTTGGGCAAGTTTATTAATTGAACCTTTAATAGTGTAATATAGAGCTAAAGAAGGTTTTCTCTGTTCTAATATGGAATTCTACTTATATGCCATAAAAGGAACATCTCTTCTTTGTCATGGAATTTCTGAATGGAGGAGATCTGATGTTCCATATACAGGACAAGGGTCGTTTCGATCTCTACAGGGCTACGTAAGTATTTGCCACATACTGGTAAAAGTATCTGGAGGGAAGGAAACTTTTGAAACGGGAGAAGAACAAAGCGTTATACTGTATGCATACATATGAAATGATGATTTGCCATAAATGGCCACAAATAATATACATTGACATATTATGGCAAATATGAGTAAGTGGAGACTGTCCAGGGACACAGTGGAGTTGGTTCAGAGTTGCACGCAAGTTGGGGCAACGCCTGCATCCATCTTCTGTAAAAGTAGCTGTCATTACTATCTGTACACATTTGCACCATCCCTATCCATAGTGCATACCCTCAACATGCCCACAGAACACTTCTACTACATGTGAACACCTGGTTGCCATTCAGTTGCACCCATTCAGCTGCAAATGCTGACTGAGTTGCATACCTCTCTGAGCCACCTGCAGTTGGTCATAGTTGTATAAGCGCCACCACAGAGTATGTGCAGTGCTAAAACCTGCAAGATCTGTCCGCAAAATTGAGTTGCATGCATGTCTGAGTCTGTACACGTAAGTCATATAAAGAAGGGATTATGTGTCTCTTGCATCACATCTGAGGGACATTGAATACCAAGGGGTATAGGGACTGCTGTCCAAGGAGCAGTCACAGGTACAGAATAAAAAGAAAGGGAAAGCAAACAAGCGCCTACTAGCGTGGTAAATTAGTATGCAATGGATATTAGTAATAGAATGAATTTATGGTTAATATTAGAGATGTGCGGTATCGGATTTACTCGGTTCTTAACGCCAGAATTAACGCAAGTTCGGATTTATCCGGATTTTTCTAAATGGCTATCCAAAACATGTGACATCCGAGAGCCAATAAGACGCCGTTTTGAGATCCAGGTAAATCTGAGTAAATCCGAACCCGCACATCTCTAGTAAATATGCGTACCAATTATATAGAGAGGTGCAGAAATCCTAATATCAGATGCGTATTAGTAAACGCAATGTATATAGTCCCAGGTAGCGCTTAATAATATATATACACAACAGTAAATATGAATGAATGATTTTTAATAAGAATAAGAAATAGTATAAACTTCCTAGGGGTATATGTATAAAATTGGATATAAATAATGCACTTCTAAAGATATCATTATACCATGGTTTTTCTCACAGTCTTGTTACTGCTGTCTCGTATAACTGTGGCTCTTATTCTCCACTCATGTAAAAACATGACAGAGAATTGTGAAGTCGTCGCATAGAAAGCATTTATTAAAACACAAACATCCATAAGAATAAACAACATTATAAGTGATCCCTACCCACCAGGGAACAGGAGTGGCTAAGTATTCCGATATAAATATCACTATTCGATCAGGCAGTTTACAAGCAAAGTTCAAACACTAAAATTTCAATATATTAAAATGAGTCAATAAGGCAAGTCCCATATAACATCACCTTATAAACATCTGAAGGATAAGGTCATAGTCCCAACATCCACTTCTGGACTTCATCAGGGGTAAAGAGAGGATTGCATCCAGATTAACAGCCTTATATAGCCCATAAATGAGGGAATGCTGAAGCCTGGGGCTTCCGTTCCTAAGTCAGCTCTTCCCATAGTAGCTAACACATGTCAACCACCACATATCTCAATAGTGCACGTTTGTACATATTGCCCCAGAATATACATATATTATGTCCATTTTGATATTTTCCACCCAATACACTGTTTTCATACACTTCCGGTAACGGAACACATTTGGAATGCATCCACTTAGGAAGTGATGTCCGTACCCTCCACTTCCACTGCATACGGGTGCAGACTAAACCTGCGTGTAGGATGCCTCCTCCTCTTCTACATCCTGTAGTGCTTCAGTTTCTGTTTTTGTGTCCAAAGAGTGGGCATCTTTCTTATCACTGGGCTGTTGTTTTCTTGTGTTCATAACTATTTAGCAGCATTGCTAATGCAAAATGCAGCTATGAACTCGGCTGGAGGGCAGGTAGGAGCCCCTCTCTGCACTCACCCCACCATGTCTGCCCTTGTGCTTCGGTGCTCCCCGGCCAGGGACTGGTATGTGGCCCGAGAGTGACCTACAGGCGCCGCAAATACTAACTCGTGGGTGCTAGATTGATGATTTGGTATGCAGAACTAAAGCAATTGCCAATACAGCACTATACTATATTTGTGGCACTTGATCACAACTGTGTTGAAGTATTACACTGTTGTGGTTTTTATATATACTATATATGGGGTGTGGTGGGGATATTCTATTAAGGGTTGGGTATGGGATGCCGGCAGTCAGAATATAGACAGCGGCATCCCGACCACCATAATCCCGACAGTTTGAATTAAATTAAATAACCATTCCCCTAACCCTCCCTCCCCACAGCCTAACCCTAACCCTCCCTGGCATACTAACAGTCAGGATTCCGGTGTCTGCATTTTGGCAGGTGTCTGTATTCCGGCGCCGGTATTCTGAACACCGGCATCCCGTCCTCCTGGATACCAACTACATCCCTTTAATTGTATGTGTATACATACATATATGCACACAGACATACATATATTTGTATGCTCCTTATTGTGTCCCATCCCCCTTCTGTAAGTTTATTACGGACTGCTAAATGAAACAACACCCTGAAATAGTGCTATGGCTGTCATCTCTTCCCAACTTCTCTCCACCCCATCCTAAGATATGCCCCACACTCTCTCTTTGGAAGGCCCTAAGATGTCTTCCTTTTATTTCATCGGTCTTTGGCCCTCTCACCTCTTTTTTTGGCTAAACCTAGATTCCCACCGGGTATCTCTGTGGGTCTCTTTAGAGTCAGTCAGCTGGTGAAGAATACAACTATTAAACAATTTCCGAGATTCAAGAAAAATGGGATATCCCACATTCTGATTTTTGGAAGTTCCTACAAGTTAAGCAAATAGGACAGCCCTTTCCTTTCTTCTTCCTGCCTTGGGGATGCGTTTGGCATCCTGCCAGTCGGGATGGGGATGCCGGAATCTCGACACTGACCGGAATACCAATGCAGCCATCCCGACTTCACTGCTGGGGAGGCTGTGGGCAGGGTGGAGTTAGGGTTAGGCACCCCCAGGGAAGGGTTAAGGTTAGGCTGCAGGGGAGGGAGTGTTGGGTGGGTGGCCGGGACAGCCGGCATCATGGGCTCCAAGATATCGTATGTATCCCCTGCCTTGTATTTCTTTTTTTTCCCTCTTAGTTACTGTTATTCTTTATAAGATGAATTAAGAATTTTATGTACTAGCTGAAGTACCCGGCGTTGCCTGGGTTTAAGTTATTAAGGCCCAAATGTATTAATCCTTAACGAGAGATAAAGTGGAGACGGATAAAGAGACCGGCCAACCTTCTGTAATTTTTCAAACACAGCCTGTGACATGGCAGTTAGGAGCTGATTGGCTGGTGCTTTATCACTCCAGTTTATCTCTTGTTAAAGCTTAATACATTTGGGCCATTTTTATCAATGAGTTGGATGTAACTGTCAACATTTTAAAAATAATTAGCAGCTCTTCCAACACACCCATGAGGTGGCTGCCTAGTGTCGTTTTTTTTGGGGGGGGGGTCGCCATTAGCCCTAATCCCCATTTTTTGTTCTGTTCATTTTTATAGTAACAAAAAAATCACTTTAAAAAAAGAGAAACACTGTAAAGGTGTAAGGATTATTGTTGTAAACTGGAGGAATCAGAAACATGTCTTTCTCAATCATGTGACTGTTTACCTCATGTCTCCCCTATTTAAAAATAAAAAATATGAAAAAGAAAAAAAGAGAGAAATTCTGTAAAAGTGTAAATATTATTATTGATTATTGGGAGGGTGTAGCCAAGACTGGGTGAACCCTCATGCCGGTCAGATACCTGGTCGGAAAGCCAGCAGACAGACCAGTCTGCGGCGGAACAAAATCACACACAAAAAAAAGAGGCAGATAGCTGAAGAGAAAATTAAAGAAATATCAAAAAACAGGAATAAGACCAAGAAGAGATAGACAGACAAAGCAGGACTCAATTAAATTTGGTAGAGAAGGAAGTATAAAAAAAAAGAAAGAGAAAAGCAAACCACACAGTATTCAAAGGGTGCAGTCAAAAAACACTGTACTTCCCTGTCCAACAATCTCAGAAGTAAGAGACCTCCCAGTTCCAGCAACAGAGATACTGTATGAATCACCTAAAAGAGATTTACCTGTCTCATCCCTCGTTGTCGCCAATCACGTTGTTTTCATGCTGCCTTGGCCTGTAGAGTAGTAGCTGTTTGGATTGTTTTGTCGATCTGAGACTGGTAGATTGCATTGAAGTTGTAGCAATGTGCACGGCACCGGGGGCCAATGGTGTTAGACTCAAACCATTGAATAAAGCATGGTAAATGGAAGACATGGCAGCAGGAAGCCCTTCCTGAGGTTGGTCTTTGTGAGGTTGGTCTTCCTGAAGTTGCCCTTGTTATGACCGGAGACGTCCTGATCTCAGCTACGTCTTTTTGATGTTCTGTAGTGGACCCGGTCTGGGCTAATTCCCTCTGGCTCATTGCAGCTGCTGATCACAATAAAAAAAGTAGGTGCACAAAAGTAAAAAAAAGAAAATTTTACAAAATCACACACACAGCACGGATCTGATTGTGTGCTCTGATATGGTCCCTTGTTGGAAGTACTCACTAGGTACAGAGTACAGACTAGTTTGCTGTTCCAGAGGCTTTTCTCATGCGACAGCACCAGCTTCAACTGAGTAAATGCCAGTGATATTGCCGTGCGCTGGGGTTTTATACCATGGAGAATTCAAATGTGGAATGCGGGCGGCAGTTGGTGATGGCTGTGCATCAGCTGTCTGCCCTATACTCCACACCATCATCTCCCTACTGATATTACACAGTGACACATGTGGGAAATCGGGGAATTACATGTTAGTTCTGAGGAGTCATTACACCAAGTGGTTTGGGGCATTTACTGCAACCATCTCGGTTCTGTTGCTGGACCCAGTGAGCCCAACTGTCATTGCTGCTGCCAGCAATTGATGATCTCTGTGGTGACAGCTGCCAAACATTATAACTATCTATCTGTCTGTCTATCTATCTATCTATCTATCTATCTATCTATCTATCTATCTATCTATCTATCTATCTATCTATCACGTCCTAGTGGATACTGGGGAATGTACTTTAGTACCATGGGGTATAGATCGGGTCCATTGGAACCTGGAACTTTAAGAATTAGTGCTGGCTCCTCCCCTCTATGCCCCTCCGAGCATACTCAGTTTAGAAAATGTGCCCAAGGAGCAGGGTGCATATCTCTGGAGCTCCTGAGAGTTTTCTTCAGAATTTGATTTGGTTTATTTTTTTCAGGCAATACTGGTTGGCAAACAGTCTGCCTGCTTCGTGGGACTTAGGAGGGGACCGAACCAACTTAATATAGAGTTAATGGTTCGTATCCCTGCTGACAGGACACTGAGTTCTTGAAGTGCTGTGTGTATGAGCCCGCACCGACAGCATGCCGCCACCCCTAACAGATGCCAAAGACAGATGCAGTGCTGTCAGTGTTACAACGGAATCTCGGTTCGTGGGTCCCCGGTGACAATGGCGGCATAAGGGCGCAGCGGTCACGGGCCACGAGCTGCAGTGCCCGCCGCGGACCCACACTGGCTGAAGAAACGGGGTTGTTCGCTCTGTTTTTTACCTCAAATCTGCTTTTTACACACCATACAAGCCAGTATAAATGATAGGGACCGCACACTATGGAAGGAGCGGGACCAGCAGCCAGAAGGTGCCTTTTCCTGCTGCTGCTGCTACTACTACAGGCTGCATGCTGACGCTGCTCCTCCACAACGGCCACTGAACCACCACTGTACTGGTACCAGGGGGTCTAATAGGAAGGGGGGAGCACATATATATATATATATATATATATACAGCGTGTACACCCCTGTCCATTTAGCAAACAAATCTATATATAATATACCCAGCAGAGCTTTGCTTTGGACTGTGGTATTGTGTGCTGGTTTCTATCCTCTCTGTGTCACTCCATACAGGGCTGTTTGGGGTTACTGTGTCTGTACACTAACTGTGTCGTTTACACTGTATTCTTATTAACACTGTGTTATCTGCTATAAGAATGTCTGGGAACAAATCTGTGTGTCCCTCATGTAACACTAAGTTTACACCTTCCTCACAGGGATCTTTACTGTGTACCCAGTGTTCTCTGCCTTCACAGGCCAGTGCTAAGCTGGAACCTGAGTGGTTAGAATAATTTAAAACAATGATTGCTAATATTAATACTGAGTTGGCTACGGCTAAGCATGAAAGACAGACCCTAAAACAGTCTATGGATGATTTCCTAGTTAAGGCTGCAGACCGCAGGCAGGCTACTCAGCCCCCTCTGGTGGTCTCTCATAAATGTACGCTTCCACGGGAACTCCAGTCTGACTCTGAGACTGACTTGCTGGAGTTGGATGAGGCAGAGCTGGAGGTGGACGAGGATAATTCCCTGTCCCCTCGAGTTGAGGCCCTAATTTATGCCATTAGGGAGGTCCTCGACATACACGATAAGGAGGCAGAACCTGAACAGGAATTGTATTTTAATGTAAAGCAAAAATCCTCGGTCACCTTTCCTGCTTCAGAGGAGCTAAACTCCCTGTCTAAGGAGGCGTGGGTAAACCCTGACAAATTCATTACCCCAAAACGGTTATTGAATTCCTTTCCCTTTCCTGCAGAGGACAGAGAAGTTTGGGAAAATCGCCCGTCAGTGTCCAGGCTGTCACGTAAAATTGTACTGCCTGTACTTTGGGCTATCTCCCTCAAAGACCCAGCTGATCTTAAAATTGAAACTACACTCAAATCAGTTTATACTGCAGTGGGTGGAGCTCAACGGCCCACTATTGCTTGTGGCTGGATTTCTAGGGCCATGGTAAAATGGTCTGAAAATATAGTAAGTAGGTTGGACTCCCTGCCACAGGAGGAGACCATTACCCTACTGCACCACATACAGGATGCGGCTAACTTTGAGTGAAGCCATTAATGAATTATGCCTCATCAATGGCCGTACTACGGCTGTGGCAGTTTCGGCCCGCAGAGCTCTGTTGCTGCGACAATGGTCAGCGGATGCTGATACCAAAAAAGGCGTAGAAAACCTTCCTTTTACAGGGGATGCCCTGTTTGGAGAGGAGCTGAACAAGTGGATCTCCCAGGCAACGGCGGGTAAGTCTACCTATCTGCCATCTGCTGCACCTCATGCTAGATGTTCCTACCCTGGGCCCTCATTGTAGTCCTTTTCATGAGGCGAGATTGAGGCAGAACCAGAGGTGCCTCCAATGCTGCTAGAGGATCTTGTGGTAAGTCCCGTAAGCCAGCGGCCGCTGGATCTCTGGATCAGTACTCCGGATCCTCATCCATGAAGCCCTCCGTGTGACGATTGTCCCCAGTAGCAAGGCGATTTCCAGGTAGGTGCTTGACTTCAACACTTTGCCCAGGTCTGGGCACTGTCCTGCCGGGATCCTTGGGTGAGGGACCTCATATTCCAAGGTTACCGTTTGGAGTTTCAAGCACTACCTCCTCCGATTCTTTGAGTCATGCTTACCAGCAAGACGCCATTCAAAAACTACTGAAAACAGAGGTTGTTGGCCCAGTACCTGCTACATCACACAAACAGGGGTTTTACTCCAGTCTGTTTGTTGGTTCGGTTTGACCCATCTTGAACCTCAAATCTTTGAACCCATACCTAGGTGTGTTCAAATTCAAGATGGAATCACTGCGTGCTGTGGTTCACAGTTTGGGGGAGGGGAAATTCCACATATCCCTGGATGTCAAGGATGCTTACCCGCATATTCCCATTTGGCCTCCCCATCAGGCTTACCTTCGGTTCGCTAGTGAAGTGGTTGGGCCAGGTCTGTGATGTCTGGATTACGGTCCTGCTATATAATCCGTAATCAATGTATTTTGAAGTAAGGGATTGGGGCCATGATGACTCAAATCATCTCTGCCCCCTGGATTTCCACAGAGATTTTAAAAGTAGGCAAGTATTCCTTATTGCTCCATATCTGTCTATATGTCTATACTAGTACAGTGCTCTCATTATCCAATGTGCATTAGAAAGAGAAAAATGCAGTGTTATTACTAAGGATCTATTCATTATAGAGAGAAGCCTATTTAATCATCCCCCTGGCCCCTGATAGCTATTACAAGGTATTGCTGATGATGGCTTTCTCACGCATAAATAACCTATTTACAAAGGATATCACCATCATTTATTATTCAAGTAAAGCATTTTTTCCTAAGTGAACATAAACCAAATCTATTTTTACAATTGTTTTTATTTTTTTAAGCTGCTACTGTCAGGTCCTGGCTTCCGGTTCCACTGTGCAAGCGTTGGGTCCCAAGATTAATTGGTGAGGCAGTAACAGTCCTCCTACTGCTACCAGACAGTATCACTAGTGAGCTCACCATCGTCCAGCCGCCCCATTGAAGCTGTAATTGAACAGGTGGAGATATAAGAGTTTCACTCAGATAAGCAGTGATATGAAATCTCTTCTATTGTCACTTTTGTTACATAGACCCCCAAGTGTCTGCCTGTATTGATTCTATGTTTGTATCATACCGTACGCCACCATCCTTCAACATGGCTGCAGATCATCCTTGATGATTACTCGTCCACCCAGATCTACTCAGTAGGAGCCTGGTTTTGTTTTTTTTTAGAACTTGGCTCTGTTGGCTGATCCTTTGGGGTGGTCTTCTGTTTGCCGGCGGCCGGGCTCCCGACGCCCAGCATACCGGCGCCTGGAGGGAGAATAGATGGCCGTGCCGCAGCGTGGCGAGCGCAGCGAGCCCGCAAGGGGCTCATTTGTGCTCGCCCAGCTGTCGGTATGCCGGCGGTCAGGATTCCGGCGCCGGTATGCTGGCCGCCGGCATACCATACTACACCTATCCTTTGAGCTAAGGGCCTTTCTGATCAGGTAATTCAGACCATAATAAAAACAAGAAAGCCATCCTCTGCCGCGAATTACCACTGTATTTGGAGGGCTTACATCTCCTGTAATTCCTGCATGATTGCTTGTACAGTGGATTGACACTATCTTCACTGAAGTTCAGGTTTCGGCCTTTTCAATCTTTTTTCCAATGTACAATACTGTGCAAAAGTTTTGGGCAGGTGTGGAAAGATGCTGCACAGTAAGAATGCTTTCAAAAATAGAAGTGTTAATAGTTTTTATTTTTATCAATTAACAAAATGCGAATGAACAGAAGAGAAATCTAAATCAAATCAATATTTGGTGTGACCACCCTTTCCCTTCAAAATAGCATCAATTCTTCCAGGTACACTTGCCCAAAGTCAGAGATTTTGTAGGATTATAGGGGGTTAGTCAGACTTGATCGCTCTTCTGCCAATTTGCAGCGGTCTGCGATCAGATAGCTGCCGCCCACACAGAGTGAAAACCCGCCCTGTGCAAGTCTGCATACGGCTTGCAAAAATCTAGGCGATCACCGGTCAGCTGCAAATCCGTTCGCAACACACTCACCATCTACTGAGTTTTCCAGTCTGTGCGTAGTCCTGGACCTACTCCTACAATGCGTTAGAATCAGGCTGATCGGGGTCGGAGCGGACGTCGCACACCCTTCCTGAAAACGCTTGGCACGTCCTGCGTTTATCCGGACACTCCCAGAAATGGACAGTTACCACCTCCAAACATCAGCTTCCTGTCAATCAACTTGCGTACGGCTAGCGATCAAAAAAGTAGCTACCAGCAAAAGAATTGCAGTGCTTACAGCTGGTGCAAAACACAGCTGCCAAGCTATTAACCAACCAGCCCCGTTCTAGCCACATAACACCCATCCTCTACTCCCTTCACTGGCTGCCTGTACGGTGGCGAATCATCTTCAAGATTGGCTTACTGAGTTTCAAAGCATTACATGACCAAGGCCCAAGGTACCTGAAACAGCTTCTGACCCCATACTGCCCCACTCGATTACTGTGATCTGTAGATGAAGGACTTTTAGCAGTACCTAGAATCTACCGTAATTCATCTGGGGGTCGAGCTTTTAGTCATGCGGCTCCGACTCTATGGAACTCACTTCCCCGCACAGTGCGAGAGGCCCCAACTATAGAATCCTTCAAAAGTAGACTCAAGACTTTTCTGTTTACTCAAGCATTTCCCTAATGTCCCTTTTAGTATCTTCATGCTTCTGTATTTTATGAAAATGTACTTCATTATTTTCTGTACTATATTATGCTATGTATCTGTTAAGCGCCTTGAGTCCTATTGGAGAAAGAGCGCTATATAAATAAAATTATTATTATTATTATTAATTTATGAAAATAAACTATTAACAATTTTATTTTTGAAAGTATTCTTACGTTGCAGCATTTTTCCACACCTGCCTAAAACTTTTGCACAGTACTGTGCATTGGGGGTAATTCAGGCCTGACCGCTGCTGTGCGTTGTCGCACAGCGGGCGATCAGGTCCAAACTGTGCATGCGTATTCACCGTAATGTGCAGGCGCGTCGCACGGGTACAAAGCAGATCGCCGCTAAGTGATGGGTTTGTGCGACGGATCCGTTTGCACGGGCAATCGCAAGGAGATTGACAGGAAGAAGGCGTTTGTGGGTGTCAAATGGCCGTTTTCAGAGAGTGTCTGAAAAAACGCAGGGAGCGTTCCTGACGTCGGGTGTAGTACGGTATGCCGGCGCTCGGGCTCCCGGCGACCAGCATACTGGCGCCGGGAGCCCAACCGCCGGCATACTGACAGCGTGGCGAGCGCTAAGGAGCCCCTTGCGGGCTCGCTGCGCTTGCCACGCTGCGGGTACGGTGGTGCGCTACGCGCGTCACACTGTTTTATTCTCCCTCCAGGGGGGGTCGTGAACCCCCACGAGGGAGAATAGCTGTCAGTATGCCGGGTGTCGGGATTCCGGCGCCGGGATCCCGACATTCAGCATACTGAAGACCACCCCCTGACGTCAATTCCGGTCCCGGACAGGCTGATGTGATCGCAGTAGCTGAGTAAGTCGTGGGCTGTGCAGAGACTGTACAAAATTGATTGTACAGCTCTGCTACGCATGCGTTTGCACACTTGCACAGCTAAAATACACTCCCCCTGTAGGCGGTTATCGCAGCAGTGCAAAAATCGCTTGCTCGCGATCAAGTCTGAATTAGGCCCATTATGCTCTATGATCTGCACAAGAAAGGTTGGCTAGCAACTAAACAGTCGTTGGAAAAATCGATCACAGAAACCATCCGGAAAGCGCATGTTTCAGAGGTGGCTCCAGTTCCAGATTGCCTGGTGGCGACATTCTTCTAGATCGATGAGCGCCTCTTGGGTGATGCATCTCCATGCCTCTGTGGAGCAATTATGCAAGGGGCCACCTAGTCCTCAATCCATAGTTTTTCGAAAAGTTTTACAAATGTAATGATTTTGTAGCTATAAACACATGTTTTAGGTGTAAACTTTTGAGCATAGTCTTAGCTGCACATACTATCCCTTAAGGGACATCTTTGGGACTGCTCCATGGTATCAAGTGTCCCCCCAAATAGGATGCAAGAGAAAATAGGATTTTTGTTACTCTCTGTTATATCTGTGTCTCTTAATCCATCTAGGGGACGCTGCGCTAGATCCCTTTCTGTGTTGCACTTTGTTTCACACTCTCTTTGAGTGTTGTTCTTGCTCCGATTGTTATCTCTATTTCCTATGGGCTTACTAAAATTTAAACTGAAGTACTATGGTATCAAGAGGGGTGGTGTGGAGGCTGCCCAGAAACATGAGTGTTGTTTTTTTTGATTGTCTTTTTTTTTTTATAGATTTTTGAAAATTTACACCCACAATACAAAGTATAACTGAGACATGATCAATGTACATAAACACAAATATTGGCACATTGCATTTGCAAACGGTATAGGACAAAAACATTAAAGGAGCTAAAAGTAAGCGGCTCAGAAATAAACAGTAGGTCAAAACTTTGGAAGGGAAATTAAAGGAAAAAGAAACCAGGGTAAAAAGAAAAGGAAGCAAGTAAGCACTCATCCAATAGAGAAAATGTACAACTACGACCCCAGGTGATATAATAGAGATGCGGACACCAGAAGGCGCCATCTAGGACCACACACCACAGAAACTGGAGAATAATGGGGAACTTTGTAACAAATATAAACCCAGCTTGAAAAGCAGAATCAAAACACTATGGGGGGTATTCATTTAGTGCCGTTTTTTCGACTGGTCGAAAAAGAAACCCTGCACTTTTCGCCCGTTTTTTTAGGTTGAATTTACAGTCAACCTATTCAATGCTCGTGCCTTTTTTTTTGACTGGTCGAAAAATCTGCACAGGCGAGAACCACACGGATCGGCAAATTGTCGAATTTGCAGGCGTTTTCAAAAAAATGGGCGAAATGGGGTATATTCAATTAAAGTCGGATCCGTTCCGACATGTATTTGTCGGAATGGCTCCGACAAGAGCTATTCAATGGGGAAAATCAGCGGCTACAGCAGCGTAGCAGGAGGATGAGGCACCGCCGCCAGACCTCCCGGCAGCGTCCACCCGGCTCCAACAAGCAGGACCTTGCTTGCTGGAGCCGGGTGGACGCTGCCAGGAGCGGCGGCGGTGCCTCATCCTCCTGCTACGCTGCTCTCCCCCGTCTCCTCCTCTCAGCTCCCTCATCTCAATCCGGCTTTTTTTAAAGTCGGATTGAGATGGTCGGAAACGGGCCAAAACCTGTCAGATTTGGCCCCGTTTCCGACAGAAGCACGCGGATCGGCGGCTGGGTGTATTGAATAGGTCGGAACCCCTTCCAACCTAAAAAAAAGTCGTAAACTGACGTCTTTCCGACAGAAGGCAGCTTTCAACTGCAATTGAATATATCCCTATGTCTGTACCCCAAACCGAGCCGCTCATATGCAAACCTGACTATGGAAAACTGTCTAATAATAAACCAATATCGGGTCAAAATAAAGAAACTACAGCCAAAATTAAAAATCCCAGATTTTTGGGTCCCTTGCTAAGAAAATGATATAGATATATATTTAGATAGATATATAGAAATATATATGTCCTTATCGGAGTAGGACCCAGAAATGTGGGATTTTGGATAAGGGACACTCAACCTGTAATAAAATTGACATTGGCCATCTTCTCCGTAACATAAAGGACAAAATACACTACACTAATTAGCAATCGCCCTGATCCACCCACCTCCACCCTGTAGCTCACAAACAAGTTTAATTTATACTTGAGCATGCTTCTTGGACAGCACCCTCTGCACCCCATTGTCCCCCAGATGGATTAAGAGGAGCAGCACGGATGGTTTAGTGGTTAGCATTACTGCCTCACAGCACTGAGGTCATGGGTTAGATTCCCACCATGGCCCTAACTGTGCGGAGTATATTCTCCCCGTACTGGCATGGGTTTCCTCCGGGTACTCCGGTTTCCTCCCACAATCCAAAAATATATACTGGAAGGTTAATTGGCTCCCAACAAAATGAACCCTAGCATGAATGTGTGTACATGTGGTGGGGTATATAGATTGTAAGCTCCACTGGGACAGGGACTGATGTGAATGGACATATATTCAATGTAAAGCACTGTGGAATATGTGTGCGCTATAGAAATAACTGGTAGTAGTAGTAATAATAATAATTGAGAGAAATGGATTTAATGGTGAGTGCTAAAGATCTTATTTTCTCACTGTATATCCACACTCTGTCATGGTAGCTGGGCCATAGAATAGTTCTTGAATGATAGAAATTGCTGTTCAGAAGACGCTATATATGACAGCTTGTTACTTTTCCAAATAATGACCTTGTATACATAACTATTATGCCACAAAGTGTAAAATTATATTATTTTATATATAAATACAGAGGAATTCAAAATCATGTATAGTAACGTGAAGCTGTTGAGCATTAGTTACAGCTAAATGTGCAAACAAATATGTAGTGCTTTCACCTGACCTATATCCAATCTGTTCTGCAGGTTCTATGCAGCTGAGATAATATGCGGATTGCAGTTCCTTCACTCCAAGGGTATCATTTACAGGTAAGGCAAAACTCATATTACTTATCACTTGCCTTTTTAGCCGGTTTCCCTTTTCAGGCTTTCCAATGACTTTTTGACAGCTGTAAGTCTTCATTGGGTATGTCAAAGTCTCTCAGTATTCTGTACCCTTCATAGTGCTCTGGAGACTTCTGCATGAGAGGAGCAAATTACTTCTAGTGTGGGAGCAGCACCAATCTCTCTATATGCGGGAGCTATGGAATTAGTGTACAGCCACTGGATTGGATTACCTGTATACCTTAGTATGGGAGATATTCACTATTCCTCGTGCAGAGACCTATTTTATTTTAAAATATATTTTCGATATAAGTGTGAAACCTCTGCTTAGTTGACTGCCATATACAGTGAAATGTGATGCTGGCATTCACAAACTGCTTCTGCGCAGTCTAATGGCGTTTCCCTCTATGCCATGAACCAGGAGTGTAAGTTCATAC